>NC_064303.1:70814957-71414957 GCF_023373825.1 Bactrocera dorsalis | reverse complement strand
GACCCATATGGTCCGTATTGAAACATTATACACTAATCAGAAAAAGTTTGCGTACAAAATTTCTAGCATATTTTTATGATTCATTATGAATTTTAACACAAATAAACTTTAATTTTTATGATTGCATTATAAAATTAGAATATCATAGAAGAAAATTTCGAAATTTGAAACCATCATAAAATGTGGAAAGCTTTTTTTAAACGAAAAAGCTTTTTTTATTAAAAAGTTGGCAACATCGTCGCGGAAATATACAAAATAAAACAAGGGGAATCTCAATAGTTTTTTTTGAAAAAGTCGCACTAAAACTAGTTACATCAGATTTGTTCAAATCAAATAAACTATTTTCCTGACATTTTTAACAATAAAAGAAAATTTTGTAAAATGGGCAGACAAAGAAAACCAACCAGCCGCGGTGAAAGGGAAATAATTGTAAAATTGTGGAAAGAAGGTAAAACTCTTCGCGAAATCGGTCAGACGGTGGGCAGAGCACACTCCTCGATTCAAAGAGTGATCGAAATGTACAAATCGATGGGTTTTACCGCCACAAACTCTCGTTCAGGGCGTCCCCCTAAACTAAGCCACAGTGAAAAGCGCTACGTTCTTAAAGAATTACAAAAAAATCCAAAGGTGAAGGTTTCAGATGTTGCCAGAGATAATAAAATAAGGTTCCAGAAAACAATTTGCAGTGACACCGTATGTAAATTTTCAAAAAAGCCGATTATCGGAGCCGAGTCGCACGAATGAAACCATTCATATCATTGTCCAACAGGCTAAAACAAGTAGCATTTGCTAACGAGCACATTAATAAGCCAGATGAAAGCAAGTTTTGTATATTTGGAATAAAAGGACGAAAGCTTGTTTGGAGAAAACCCGGAACTGCACTCAATAAAGAAAACCTCGCTGCGATCGTGAAACACGGTGGTGGTGGCGTGATGGTGTTGGGGTGTATGTCCAGTAAAGCAGTGGACAGTGTATGTCCAGTTTATTGAGTCAACAATGGATAAAAAAGTTTATTTGGACATTCTTAAGGCGAATTTAAAGCAAAGCGCAGTTGAATTGGGATTGGAAGACAGGTATTTGTTTCAACAAGACAATGACCCCAAGCACACTGCAGAAATTGTTAAGCTCTGGCTCCTCTACAATGTGCCCAAACAACTACATACGCCCCCTCAATCACCAGATCTCAACCCCATTGTGCGCATATGGAATTTATTAGAGCGTCGAATCTGCCAACACCACATTTCTTCGAAGGAGATGCTTAAAAATATTATCCTTGGGGAATGGAGCAAAATCACATAGGAGGAGACATCAAATTTCGTAAATTCAATGCCAAAACGACTAAAAGAGGTCCTACAATGCAAAGGGTATCCAACTAGTTACAAGAAACTGTCATTTTTCTGAAGTGAATTTTGTCTATTTTCGATTTGATTCTTGTTTTTAACCCTAATTTATATTCAACAGTATTAAAATGTTATGTATACAAAAACTGAATTCCAACATGAAAATAAAAAAGAAAATTTGTTCGAATTTTTTGTTATTTCTGGAAGTTTTTTAATAATTAAGAAGCATATGAGTCTTGTACGCAAACTTTTTCTGACTAGTGTATGTACTTTGCTAATACTGTCCGCCTTAAGTGATTGTAAGATGAATCTTTCCACTTGTAACATAAGTATGTCGTATCTCAAGTGGATTGTAGATATACTTCCTAGAATGTAAGGTTAATATTTGTATCTAGGTTCAAGCAAAATATTGTATTTAAAAACTTAATAAAGAAAACGAGGCAGTTGCCCGTAGTTGCCCTCGAGAACTCGACTGAGTTATTAATTTACATGCAGAATGGAGCATTTTCGGTGTTAACTGAGAAATATAATGCTATTTTCAATGCAAAGAAATGTACGCCTACAGATTCGTTTATTTTCTATGCGCAACCGACTCGGCATATAATTTATATGTAAGTTAATGACATTATTAATTACAAAGTCAAAAAAATTAATATTTTGTGGTCCGAACGACCTTTATTGATTGAAATCGACTTAACAACTGACTTACATGTTTTTTCTTAAGCTAAAAGTAACTTTAATCTACCTGTCCCGTAACTTGCAGTTCTGTGGAATTGCACCTTTGCGGCTCGTGGCGGATGTTCTCTTCCTGTTGTTGGCGAAAATATTGCTGTCAGCTATAACTTTATTTCTGCTTGCGAAATATTAGCTCAACTATATTTGTTATTAAAATATTAGCGTCAGCTATAATTTTAAATATGTTTCGTGTTAACTCCTCCGCCGTCAAAAACAAACGTCCCCGTTTGTTCGCTGAATTTGATCTGTCAGAGTTATTGACCCTTCTAGTGTTGGTATTTCAGGTGTTTTGACTTCATTATGATCGTTCAGATTAACATTTACATGGTAATTTGATAGCTCTGTTATACTTGCTTTGCATTTATTTTGTAGACTCAAAATGGTGATAATTACGATTATGCACATCATGCAGATGATTATGAGCGAAAAATTGGTAATTAAAGCTGCAGTGTGGGCTATTTTTAATTTTTCCAGATGATGTGTGTTGTTCAGATGAAGCTCCTTCATCATCTCCAAACTTAAACTTTCTTCTTCTTGAAACGATGGTTTATTTGGTTGTAAAATTGCTGCTAACGGTTTGCTGGTAAATTTTTCGTTCAATGAGTATGTTTGGTTTTCTATCCACACCGTGGAATTATGGTATTCTACTGCATATGATCCGGAAAGATGTATACTTTGGCTGTCAATTTTTACTGTACCCTTATATTGGTTTAGTAGTATAATGCCAGGTGATATACTTTCTACCGATGGTATGTGCTGATTATTTATTAAAATGCATTCTGCCGGTTTGCTCTTTAGTAGACGAGGGACACAGGTAGTGTTGCTTATGTCTATAATATTTTTGTTATTGCATATTTTTACACTATTATATTCTTTACATTTGTTCCTTATACCAAATATTTTATTATTCTTACACGCTATTACATTTTCAAATGGAATCTTATTTATATTCCTTTTTATTTTTATTGGTTTTATAATAATTGATTCACAAAAATCTTTATTAGATAACAGTATTCCGATAATGTATAGTAACATAGTTTCATTTGATACAAGTTTAACATTTGCTAATTCGATAGATTCTTCAATATTATTCAGTGTAAAGTTATTTTTCCCTAGTGTATATTTTAATATATTTAATTCTTCGTTTGACAAAATATAAGAATTAACTATGCCGGCCTTTGCCCAATGTATTGCATAGTCTATATTAATTATCTCATCTTTTATTATATTTAATTTATATTTAATTTCAGTAGCAATATAATGTTGTACAACTTCATTTGTTTGTACTTCTTTTAAGATTTTATTTGATATTGTAGAAATATTATTTATTCTGTCGAAAATTACTTTATTGATTGTTATTTGTTCGTTATTATTTTCAATTATATTATTAATATGATTTTCTAGTATTATTAAGTCGTCGTGGTCAGGATTTCCCGCAATCCATTTCCAGACTGTTCCTAATTCGTTTACTGATTTCCTAAATCTCTTTGGTTTTAGTCTATTTAAGTACGTCTGTGTCAGTTTTAGTTCATTAATGAGGATAGGAAGGAGTGGGTTTTCTTCTTTAACTTTAGTTCTAATTGAATTACTTAAATTGTTTAGTGCGTTCTGGTATTCGTCTATGTCCACTTTGTGTATCAGTCGGAATGTTCCTGTTTGAATTTTTACTGGTCCTGTACTAAATGTGGCTAGTTGTGAGTTTGTATAGTCTATTATCCTAAAGTCAGCGTACACCAAATGTACGAAAAATCTGAAAAATTAAAATAAAGAATGATATGTAGCTAGGTCTTGATATTGCTTTTGTGTACTATTCGTCCTTTTTCTGTGATTACGACACTGGATTTGTCTTCTTTTACAGTTTCTTTTCTATATCTTGCTGTTAGTTTCGAGCCTGTTCGTTTATTTATTTTAACATATATTATTTCTCCTGGGGCGTAGGTTTTTATTGGATTTCTAGTTTTATTGTGAATTTCTAAGTCTTTCATCTGTTGTTTTCTTAGTGTCTCGATATTTTCTCGTCTTGAGTTTTCATATTGCTGTGGGTCTATTGAAACGCGTCTTCCAAAAAAAGTTTCTATTGGTCTTTTTTTGGTTGTAGAATGTATTGAGTAATTATATTCGTAAGTGCAACGATCTAAAAGTTCTTGAAATGAGCGGTGGGTGCGTTCGGTTTGAAGACAACGCATAATTTCAGAAAGTGTGGAGTGAAATCTTTCGACTTGTCCATTAACTTTGCTAGCGTAGGGGGGTGTTTTGAAAATGTTAATACCAAGTTGGTCTTCGACCATAAATTGTATTGAGGCTGAGTTTAAAGATTTTTCATTATCTATAACTATGGTTTTCGGTACACCGAAGGAAAAAAGTATTTGTCGCAAGGGTTCTCTGATATCCTCTATTGCTTTTGATTCTATTAATCTAACTTGGGCGTATTTCGAAAATTTGTCTACTGCGGTAAGTACAAGATTTTTCTCTGTACTGTATATATCAATATGAACTATTTCTCCAGGATATTGTGGAATAGGGGTTTCAAGTAAATGTGGTTTATTAGGATGACGATCGTATTTGTTTTCTTTACATATTTTGCATTGTTTAATTATTGCTTCTATTTTTGCTTTCATTTTTGGAAAATAACATTTTTGTATAAGTTGTTTTGAATTTTCGTCTCGGTTTCTGTGTGCGCGTTTATGTTCTTTTAATATTGTTTCGTTTTGAATGTCCTCGTTCGTAATGTCATCAACTTTCATCTGAGTATATCGAATTTTATAATTGGAAAAATAGATCGGGTATATTTGTTGAATTATTCCCATTATTTCTTCGGAAGTAAATATGCCATTTATCACCGAAGGGTTTAAGTAACGTTTAAGAAGTGAAATTAGGTTTTCTGAGGAAAATGTTTGTTTAATTATTACATGTCTATGGTATGTAGGGAATGGTATTTTAAATAGGTAACTATCTTCGTCTCCTAAAGATATCCAAAGTTGGTTTTTGAAAACATTTATGGGTACTTCTACGGCTGGAATTAGGTTGTGAGATGAGCTGTCATCTGAATGTGTGGCTACTGATAAAGAGTTTATTTCGAATGGTCTTGAAAGTGTATCTGCTACTATGTTGGCTTTACCAGGTTTATATCTTAATTCGTAATTATATTCTTCGAGTATGGCTTTCCACCGTTTTAATTTAGAATTATTGTTTTTATTGCTTAAGGCGTATGTGAGAAGTTGATGGTCTGTATGGATTACTACTTTTGCTGTTCCATAGAGATAATTTCTAAAAGTATTTAATGCCCAAATAATAGCAAGCATTTCTTTTTCGTTAACTGCATAGTTTTCTTCAGTTTTACTTAATGTCCTAGATATAAAGGTTATGGGTTTTCCATTCTGTTCTAAGACAGCGCCTATGGCATATTTGGAGGCATCTGTTGTTAAATCGAACTCTTTTTTATAATCGGGATATTGTAAAATGACGTCTTTCGATGTCAATGTGGATTTTATTTTATTAAATGCTGCTTTAGCGTCATTGTTTAATTGGATTTGGATTTTTTTGGAAACATTTTTTGACATTCTACCTTCTTCACCACGAAGTAGAGTTGTGAGGGGTTTAGCTAATTTTGCATAATCTTTTATGAAACGTCTATAGTATCCTGAAAGTCCTAGAAATGATCTAAGGTCTTTAAGTGTTTTGGGGTATGGAAAATCTACAATACTTTTTACTTTAGATGGGTTTGTGGAAATACCAGCAGGAGAAATTATGAATCCTAAAAATTCTACTTGATTTTTATAGAATTCGCATTTGTCTGCTTGTACTTTCATATTAGCTTTACGGAGTGTATCAAAAATTTTGTCAATATGCTCTGAATGAGATTTTTCATCTTTGCTAAATATTATTATGTCGTCTATATAGACATAACATATTTTTCCTATATATTGTCTCAGAATATCGTCTAATGTACGTTGGAATATGGATGGGGCGTTCTTCAGTCCAAAAGGTAATCTTGTGAACTCATATTTTCCGTTGTTCACAGAAAAGGCTGTTTTCTCCACGTCAGATTCCTTAAGAGGAATTTGATGGAAACCGCTTTTTAAGTCGATTGCTGAAAATATTCTATTTTCTCCTAATTGTGATAGTACTTCATTTATTTCTGGTATTGGATATCTGTCAGCAGTTGTAACTGTGTTCAGTTTTCTGTAATCAATAACTAATCTGAATTTTTTTTCACCTGATGCATCGTCTTTTTTGGGTACAACCCATATTGGTGAATTGTATGGTGATCTTGATTTTCTGATAATACCGTCCTCTAATAGTTTATTTATTTGTTTTTCTACTTCTTGTTTTAAACTGGCAGGATATGGGTATGATTTTGAGTAGATAGGTGTATCTGAATTTGTTCTAATTTCCGCTACTACTTTTGTTGTGTACGTTAATTTTTCATTAGGTTCTGAGAATAAGTTTCGATGTTTTTGTACAAGTTGTTTAATTTCATTTTTTTCTGAAGTATTCATATGTTCGTCGCGGATTTGAATGGAATGAACATCTTGGGCTCTATATTGATGGAGTTGAATTTTACGTTTGTTTGCTACAATCATGAAATTTTCTTTAGTATGTATTATTGCTGATAGTTCCTTTAAACTATCATTTCCAAGAATTGCGTGAAAAGTTGTAAGAGTGGGTAACAAAAAAAATTTTAATTTGCATTCTTCAATATTAAAAAGATTTAGAAAAGTGTGATGGGTAATGTGTATTTTTCCACCGATTGAATTTGCGTAAAAAGGGTTATTGTTTTCTTTGGGATTTGGTACTAAATTTGCTTGGATATAGTTTTTATTGGAACATGTATCTACTAGGATTTTTAAAATTTCACCACTCTTCGTTTTGCAGTTGAAATAAGGTAACGAAGAGCTGTTTAATCTAAAAAATGGACATCTGTCAGGTCTAGTGATTGTTCGTTTTCGTCGGTTTGTGTTGTATCGGAAAAGTCATAGTTGTATTCGTTGTTTTGGTAGTCATTGTTGTATTGATAATTTTGTTCGCTGTAAGGTTCAGAGTTTGAGTTTACATGAAAATTTCTTTGAACTTTTGGTTGCAGCTCATTTTTGTTGGAAAGATTTGATGGTCGTTTGACAGTGAATTTGGGATTTGGTCTATTGGCGTAATTGATAGCATTCGTTCTTAAGCTAACGTCTACGTCCATTGGTTGAGGTGGTTTTGGTGGTCTTGGAGGGGGATTATTTGGTGGTTGATTAAATGGGTTTTGATTATAAAAACCATGTTGTTGGTTTACTGGATTTTGGGGATACCGTTGTTGACCATAAGGATTAAATATTTGATTTGGTTTTGGTATAAAAGCTAGCTCGGGATGGAATTTGGTTTGAGGAAGTTGTCGATTAAGATTTGGAAAAAAATTCTGTTGTTGGAATTGTTGTCTAGGAAATTGATTGTTAGCGTGATATGCTCTAAAGTTTTGATTTTCTAACTTCAGGCAAAGGTGAAGAGCTTCTGGTAGGCTTTTTGGTTCTCTGATGCCAAGAAGCCTAGGAAGGTCACCCGAAAGTCCTCTGACAAACGTGTCAAGGGCTTTAGCGCGGTAGTTTTCCGTAAGAAGATGTATTGCTTCCTCTCCTACTTCGATACAACCAATTTTGTTGAGGATTAATGATAGGTGCGAATACACTTTTTGGTGAAATTCGTTAATCGTTAGTCTTCCCTGTATGAGACAAGTCATTTGATACTCTAAAGTACCAATGTCTCTTTTGTCTGCATAATGGGTAGTTAGACAACGAGATATTGCTGTCCAATCTAAAGGCGTGTTATACGACTCTAGTGCTATGTCTGCTTTCCCTATAATTTTGTTTCTAATTACATTTAAAATTCCGAAATATCTTGGTGTGCCTTTCGAGGGTTCATATATCCTCAGAATCCGCTCGACACTCTTTTTCCAGGAGGTAAACTCCGAAAAGTTTCCTGAAAATTCTCGTAGTGATCGCACTACGTCGGGAATTTTGTCCATTTCGTTCATGTTGTCTCTGTATCTTTCGTCTATAGTTTGATCCCTAATGTTCTGGTTCGTACCATTATTCAAAATACTTTGTATTATGCTTTGTCCGTCCGTCTGTAATATCTGAGTTACAACGTTTTTAACTAAATGTGCCAATTCTGGAGAAATTTGGGTGCCAGAACCGGAAGGTCCTGTTGGTGCAACGGGAGTTGTATTCCCTAGCACTGGTGGTCTGATTAAATTGTTTGGGTTAGACATTTTCTTTAAAATATATAAATATTTTTTCTTTATTAATCTCTGGAGGGTCCCTTTTACAGGAAAGTCGCAGAGTTATTTTACTTTTATAAGAACCGGAGGGTCCCCCGTTAGGTGGTGAATCGCGGCCCTTTTTAACTTTATATGTTATTGGCTGTACAAGCCTTTTTTTTATTTCTCTTTGTGGTTTATAATTCTCTGGAGGGTCTGGTCAACTCCTGAGTTGGCTACAGAATCGCAGGGAATTTAATTTTTATAAGCTGGAGGGTCCCCCCGTAGGTGGTGAATCGCAGCTTTGTATTATTATTTATTATTGGCTGTACGAGCCCGTTTATTATTTGTAAAAGAAACAATTTTCTTATTGGAACTCTTAAAACTTTCTTAAAATCATTTACTTTGTTTTCCAAAAAAAAATTGTTAAATATTCTTAAATTATTAATTTTCTCTTATAAGTTTCTTTTCTTTGATTTCCAAAAAATTTGTTCATATATTTCTAAAATATTAATTTTCAAAAAATGTTCTTTTTTTTATATATATATTCTTAATTATTAAATTTAAATAGCTTAACTTATTCCTTACATAGATATCAGTTTCCCTTCCATGGCCGGTGACCGTGCAGTTATCCTTTTTCCTCTCGGTACTTGGGCGCACTCTTTCACTCCCTCGATGCCAGAAAGTCAGTTCCGCTGCTTGTTTTCCGTACTGCTTATGGTACTTTTGTTGAGTTGTTTGTCACTTTTCAGTACTACATATGGTACTTTTGTTGAGTTGTTTGTCACTTTTCAGTACTACCTATGGTACTTTTTTTGAGTTGCTTGTTTAACACATTGCTCGGGCGCCAGTTAATGACTTATTAATTACAAAGTCAAAAAAATTAATATTTTGTGGTCCGAACGACCTTTATTGATTGAAATCGACTTAACAACTGACTTACATGTTTTTTCTTAAGCTAAAAGTAACTTTAATCTACCTGTCCCGTAACTTGCAGTTCTGTGGAATTGCACCTTTGCGGCTCGTGGCGGATGTTCTCTTCCTGTTGTTGGCGAAAATATTGCTGTCAGCTATAACTTTATTTCTGCTTGCGAAATATTAGCTCAACTATATTTGTTATTAAAATATTAGCGTCAGCTATAATTTTAAATATGTTTCGTGTTAACTTGTACATATATGATCGGTATATGTATATTTGGTATCAAGCATATCAAAGCATATACATACTTACTTAGTATATACATACGTATGTATGTACATATGTATATATATTAAAATTTACCTACATACATACATATGTTGCTCAAATATCATTGAACATGTTTACTTATCAGCAAAGCCGAAAGTCTACTAAATATAAATATCTATTTATATATTAATATACATACCTACATACATATATACATAATGCATGTACATGCAATGCACATCTAATAATAATAAAAATGCATGGGGAGACAAGTCATAAACCCAGCCAGCATTTACATATAAAAATAAGCGTTTTGTAAGCGTTCAAATGTAAGCAAAACACTTATAAAACGCTGCTGTGACCTTTACAAAAGACATTAAAGCAAGGGGTTTATAATCGAAACGGACCCATCTTTATAAGCGTTTAAAAGACAATTGCAAAACATGTTTTTTAAGTAACGTAATTACACGTTTTCTAAATGCTTATAAAACACGTTTTGAAAATGCTTAAAAAACACGTATTTTTAATGAAATAAGTAAGCGTTTTAAACATTTACTTTGTTTTGGATATGTTTTTTTATTAAATTTGGTTTCTTCATAGAATAATATTACATTAAAATATAAAAATAGGAACTTCATTGTTTTTTCATTTAAAAAATCATTACTACGTAGTATTTTACTTTACTTTTTTTGTTGTTTTAATTTTAATACGATTTTTTGCGTACTGGAAATATGACTTAGAGGCAAACACAAAGTCCTCTTCCTTGCCTGCATTTTCAGCGAAAGTTTCTGCAATAGAATTTAAATATGAATATAGAAATGTAACTAGAAACCTTTTAAACTTATTTCACTTACGGTGAATAGCAGTGGCGACAGTGAAGGCCCTAATGCACTTCTTATCTGCAGCTCCTCGCCAGGAAAAGCTCTCAGCAACGTTGTCAGTCATAATCTTCTGCCACGCTTTCGTAACAAATTTTCTCGAATTGGATGTTGACCATCGGTTTTAGATCTGCCTTCTAAAAATATAAATAAAATCGACATCAGTATACAGTCACCTGATATTTCAAATTTAAATTCTTACCAGCAAGGAAAATTTATCTACATATATCTTCCAGAATAGTTTTCTCAAAATTGATGAAGTCTTCAATATTAGCATACGGCTTGCTTGGTATAATAGTAGCGTTATTATGTGATACCGCTTTTTTAAGATCAATGATTTCTTTGCGCATCCCCTCAACGTTTTCTGTTAGGCGCAACAATATTAGCTTATTTTTTTCCTCCACCTTTTCAACAGCCTTTTGACATGCGTCGATGATTACTGTTTGAATTGCTGCGGAAAAAAATATAACACAAATATGAGAAAAGTGTTGCGGTGTTATGTTAAAAGTATCCTTTAAAAATAAATATCTTACCCGACGACGTTGCACTATCCAAAGAAGTTGTTGTTGTGCTTGGACTTGGTTGCATCGCATAAATAGTTGGGGTAGACGATGTAATTGAGATTGTTCTGCGACATGATCTGCTATCAGTGGCACAATATAAGACGATCTGGTGTAGAAGCACATAACTTTTGATGTTACTTCGTCAAGCATATGGTGATTCGGTGTTTTGTTAAAACTGAGATTTTCGGCACGGTAAATATTAAAAAGCGATGATTGAAGCGGCTTATCATATAAGTTATGTAAGTATTGTACCCTTAGCCCGTGAAGTACAAAATCGTTATCAGCAGATCTTGATATGGAAATAAGTTTGAAAATTGATTTTTGTACTAAATAAAAGTTCTCAGGTGCAATAGATGATAAATAAAAGTTTTTAGTTTTAACAAATTTGTAAGTGCCATCACAGCGTTCTGATATCTTTTGGTAGACCTTCAATTTTGTCGCCTAATAAGTCCAATAATTTATTAGCATGCACATTGGACACATTGCTCTCTACAAACCATGCAGCTAAACGTTTATTGAAATCAATAGCGGCGCCATCGGACGAGTTCTCACTTTCATCAGAAATATAATCATCGTTTGGCAACAAGGAATCTAAATTATTCTGTGCTTCAGGCACAACCTCCTGTTCCACAAATTCACTCTGGGTACTTACAGAACTTGCAGCCGCACCGTTCCATAGATGTTCAAAAATTTCGAAGCTGCTGCGCACAACACTTTTCTTCTTTTTTGCTGCAGACATTAAATAAGTAGATTATTACCTTTTTAATAGCAAATGATAACTAAAAGTATCAAACGCACTTAATTTAACAACTTTAAGAACAATTTTACATAATTTATTAACACAACTTATTAGCACAATCTTTTGCGGCGAGAACTACACGTTTTGCTTAAATTTATGAAACACTTGCATTTGCAAGCAAATTGTCAACGACGTTCGCAAAACACTTGCATTTGCAAACAAATTGTCAACGACATTCGCAAAACTCCTTTTTATGCAAGCTTGCTGCAATCTTAATTTACAATATGTTTGCTGGGAAGTTACAGAAGAGATAACATCACACACACACACATATATTAAATTGGACACTTGAAAACAACCCCATGTCAAGTAGCAATAAACAATATGCTGCAATACATTAAAACATACACACATACACATATATTTAGTTATTTAAGATAGTTTTAAAATTTGTATATAAGCAAGGAAAATACAAAATAAAATCCGTTGAAAATGTTAAATTGTACTTCAATTTTGTTACTCATCTTTTCACCTCGCTTCTCATTTTGGGAAGGCATAGCAATTTGAAAGTACTACCTCATCTATAATTTAGTGCGTAAAATGTGTATTTTACAAATGCAAAATAAAGGTTTGTGAATGTGAATTTAATACTCGAGTTGGTTTCCTTTAGCAAAAAGCAAAGTGTTAAATTTTATTTAAAAATTGTATTCCATCAATCAAAATCGTGTAATGAAAATTAAAAATTGAGTGCGCTTCGTTGGGCTCGTGTGACCTTCGGCTGCGAAGTTGTAGCGAGCCGCCGCAATATCAAGTTAGTGTATATGCAACTAAAATGGTTTGCTAAATTAAATATCTGAATTGTAGTATTTTAGTTATTAAATAGTGTTGTGATATCAGTTATAACATGTAAGAAGTAGTCGCGAGTAAAGCCCGCTTGCGGGTTTGCAATCAGTGTGGTGAAATCCTACATATGTGTAGACCATTCCAGAAGGCCATGTATGTACAAATCGTGCACACATCCTTCAGCCCTAACCTTATCAAAAGCAATTCGAGCTTCGCTATTTAGCGTCAGGTTCTTTTGAGGGCCACTATTGCTCTCAATCGAATCTTCTGAATTCTTCCGCAAAATATAATACAGGTTCATAACCATATGGTTGGTAACCAGTGTGGGGGGGTTTTAGTCGGTAGGCGCAATCAAGCGAATCCGACACTACCCGCCAGGGTGTCTTTCTGAAGATTTCCCCCCCCACATCCCAAAAAAATAAATAAAAAAAATAAAATCAGAATGAATAAATTCTCCCTCAATGTAAGACGTTTCATTTCCCCCCACCAGTGGTAAGGAATGACAAGTTCTTTTTTGAGGTCAATGTTTGATAATACATACAAATCAAACAATTTTGGTCCTTCGAGCCGGATAAAGAGCTCGGCCAAATTAATAGTCCTGTATTTACAAAACAGGCAATATACAAAACAGCCCTGTTCAAAATACAGGCAAATTAAAACAAAAATAATTGTAAGACGGGTGTATATTCCCGCATATTAGCAACATAAAATAACTTTTACTTAACATATTTGGTCCTATCGAGCCTAAAAAACAGAGCTCAGCCAAATTTAAGAAAGCCCTGATATTATAAAAAAGGCAAATAAATAAAGTAAGCCCTGTAATTAATATAAATACAGGTAAAATTAAATTGTAAGACGGGTGTATATTCCCGCATTAAAACCGATCATAAATAAATAGGAGAAGTGTTGCGGACAAAATCATGGGTATAAGCAGAAACAAAATTCTTGATGCCCAAGCGTATTTATCCGAAACTGTGTTGCACACGTCCAACATTTTTCCAACAAAGTCTGACATGACAAATAAATACAAATCACATACATTTGATTTTGATCTTGGAATCTTCATATTCAAAAGGAAAATTCAACTCCTCAAAAGTAATGGAAGATCTCCACAAAATCACTATAATAAAAAATAAATTTGAAAATTGTGTTTCTTCAAATGCACAATTTTCACACAAAGTACTTTTCAAACATTTTTCTTGAAGTTGAAAATTTGTATTTTGAAAAAAAAACGGCGGAGTATTTCCAAATCCCAAATTTTGTAAAGCGAGATTAAAAGAAGGAGAGCCCGAAATTACGTACAGTTACCTTCAGCGTGATGTGCTGTTAGAGGTTATACGATAGAAGAAGAACCAGAAATTTTGTACCGTTTTGACTCGGATTTAAAATGTACAAAAGTTCCAATCTTTTATCTACCTTGTAAATATTTATCTTCTGCTGAGGAAGAAACAGCAGAAGTAATAGAGGAAGACAAAAACCAAAACAATGAAGTTGAAGAAGAAGAAGAATCACTTGAAGAACTTCATAAACCTTCAAAAACTGAGAAAAAACAAACTGAATTGATATCTCTTCCGGCAGGCCCACATTTTGGAGAAATGTGGGTAAGTGCAATCCAGGATAAATCGATTGAATATAAGGACGAAGCTAAAGAAACTGATCTTATTTTGGAAGATGATACTAAAGTGCATGAGAAGGAAGAGGAAATTAAAGTTTTACACAAACCAACACAATTGCCGAAAAAGCGCAAAGGTGTTTTAGAAGAGCCAAATGAAGACGTGGATATTAAAGCCGCTAACGATTTAGACATGACAGCAGAAGAAGCAGAATTGAACCCAAAAGCCAAGATAAAGAAAAGGATGGGATGTTCGCCGACAAAACAAGTACAACAATCACCAAAGGATGGAATCAGTGCAGCAGAGTATACAAAGATGCAAATAAAGAAACGTAAAATAAAAGGTACACAGTCTTCGGACGTCAAAGAGGAAAAGCCGACAGGACACGAATTTGAAAAAACAGTTACGTGCAAACTATCACTGATACAACACAGGAAGGCGCATAGCTTATTTATCAGCAAAGCCGAAAGTCTACTAAATATAAATATCTATTTATATATTAATATACATACATACATACATATATACATAATGCATTTGCATACAATGCACATCTAATAATAATAAAAATGCTTGGGGAGACAAGTCATAAAGTTACAGAAGAGATAACATCACACACACACATGTATTAAATTGGACACTTGAAAACAACCCCATGTCAAGTAGCAATAAACAATATGCTGCAATACATAAAAACATACACATACATATATTTACCGTGCGATTCTGTAACTTGAGACAGTCTCAAGTCTCTAAATTTGAGATTTTAAGTTAGAGACAATTTTTGAGACTTGAGATGATATTGCTATTCTGTAAGTGACAGTCACAAAATCTATTACATTTCATTATTCAGAGATGTTTTTACACTTGAATCAAAATAAATATGCCGATAACAAATATTAAATTTCCTATAACATAGTCAAAAAACATAACTATCAATAAAAATAAAAATATATGTTGGCTTTGTTTCATAATATTTACGAAATTTATGTAAAATTGATTTATTTTTCATCTTTTCGTGTTTGAGTTGCTTACAAAATATAAAGAAACGACAATCGATTAATATCTATGATGATCTCTATTCAGTATATTCAAAATGGCAGACAAGAGCTCTTTTTAATTTGTGACTTGCTAACTACCAGGTCTCAATATTTTGAGACTAACGCTAGAGACTGTTTAGTGAATAGTAACTAGTCTCAAATTGAGACTTTGCCTCAAAATGCCTCAAATAGAGACTAGAGACTGGTTACAGAATCCCGCTATTAGTTATTTAAGATAGTTTTAAAATTTATATATAAGCAAGGAAAATACAAAATAAAATCAGAATGAATATATTCTCACTCAAATAAGGTCTTTATTTTTCCCCCACCAGCGGTAAGAATTTAAAGATTCTTATTTGAATTCGTTTGATCTTACAAATCAAACACAAGTAATGGCTGTAGTGACCGACAATAGTGCAAACATCGTAAAAGCAGTACATGATTCATTTGGCAAAAAACGCCATATTCCTTGTTTTGCACACATCCTCAATTTGGTATATGAAAACTCACTGAACAATCCTGAATTAAATGCAGTTGTTGTAAAATGCAAAGAAATAGTTAAGTGGCTAAAAAGAAGTGTTAAAACTAATGATGATCTTCGAAATATGCAAGCTGCTGCCGGAGTAGCTGAAGGAAAAATGCTAAAGCCAATTTTGGGCGTGAAAACACGTTGGAATTCGACCTACTACATGCTTGAACGGTTCATTAAACTATGTTCATATATTAACCAAATACCCCTCAACTATTCTGATGCACCGGTAATGATAACAAAAGCTAATATCATGGAAATACTCAGTATATTGAGACCATTAGAGGCAATGACTGTACAACTAAGTGGTGAACAACGAGCAACGTTAAGTCAAGTGATTCCATTAGTTCACTGTGGTGGGGAACAAATAGTGAGAATAACAGCTAAACAGCCAGTCGCTGAAAAACTAAAAGATGTGTTAAATCAGTTTGATCGTAGATTTGGCTACATCGAACATTCCTTTTTGCTCGCTGCATCAACATTACTCGAATTCATTTCAAAGACCCATTAGCGTTGTCCCCAGTTATAAAGTTTTTACGTACTGAAATAACAGTTGCAGATGATACTATGGAAACGGGCAGCGAGTCGTCAGTGGAATCGGTAGAAAATGAGTTTGACCTCTGGGCTCCTCACAAAACTCTAGTGCAAAAAAGAAGGAGGAAGCACAACGATTTTACATCTCCACAAGATGAATTGAGCTTTTATTTGAATTGTCAGGTATTAGAACTAAGTCGAAACACTATTGATGCTTGGGAAGAAATGAAAACCGTTTAGCCAAAACTTTACGGACTTTTAAAAAAGTAATGTCATCTACTTGGTACCTCAGCACCAGCTGAGCTTTGCTCAAAAGCGGGTACAACTGCGACTGAAAAACGCAATAGTTTGACAAGAAAACGTTTATCGAAATTGCTTTTTCTTCAAACTTGGTTGAACAGAGAATAAATTTTCTTGACTTCAATGAATATATTTTCACTTATGCTAAGACAAATGAATTTTTAATACGATGTTTTAATTTTATTTCCATTTTTGTTTTTGTGTATATACCAACATAATTTGAATGTCTGAAATAAGAATATAGTCTCCTATATTTTATTGGTTTTATTTTTACGCAAAGTTGCAAAACAGTCTTTCAAGCAAGAGGCAATTCTTTTACTTTAAGATTGCTGTACATATTTTGAAAAATTTAATGTCATTGTGCTACTTAACTGCAAATATAGGCCATTTTCTCTTTTAGGATATGTCTGGGCATTATAATACAAGATTCGGCGCTGAAACTTGGTGGTGATCTTTATGCAATTTAGTACAAGTATTATGTGAAAACATTGGAGTTAATCGATTTTTTTACATTAATTGCAATTATTTTTTTATATCTTGCAATTAATCATTTGAAAAAAAATATTTACCATCCCTAGTTGTGACGCTTTGTCGCCGCGTCGCACTAAGGGGTATTTGATGCAAAAAACCGGTCATAATTATTTAGGGACCTATATTATTTTAAAATATAATAAAAAGCAATATTGAATCAATATATAGCATTTATTAATAAAAATACATGATTAGAATATAAAAAAATAACTGAAAATAAAATAATATAATTTAAAAAAAAATTAATCAGTTTCAGGATAATCTAGTTCGCTGATTACATCAGAATCCTCTTCCTCGACAGTATTCTCGTCTGACCTATTGAGATTAGGTGTTGCTGCAGTTAAAATTGATTTTGCTTCCTCAGAAAATGGCACGAGTTTCTTCTTATTCTTTGGACGATTGCAGCTGATAAGTGGATCGGATGTTAAAAGCAGTCTGTTCAAAACATCTCTGTTACACTCGATTCTCGAAAACTTTCGGGCAAAATCTACCCGATATTTTCTGATATGTTTATTTCGGGCCTCAGCAGCCTCCTCGGATAATTGTCCAATTGGAAGAATTGCCTCTTGCAGCACCTGCGCTCCGTGTATCAGGATTTTGTGGACAGTTGGCGACATTGGATACCAACCGTACATTTCCACATACAATTTTGCCGTGTCTTGGGCATAATCATCGAATTTTTTAGGATCAATCTCATGACCACTTGATATTATTTCAAGAATAACTTTAAATCTTTTTATTACTTCGATGTTGATGCCGGTGATGCGAGAAGAGCATTCTGCATTTTCGAAAAATCTCCTAGATGTATTCCCGTCATTACTGTTTCCAAAACCATGTTTAGGAACATCAACCAGTAGACCCATTTCATCTTTAAAACGTTTTTGTATTGTCTCTTTTGTTTCCTTAATAATCTTTTTGTCTTCTGCTGTACGGGCTCGCCAATTCTTTATGGGTTCTTTATATGCTAAGTGCAACAACAACTCAAAAAACCGTATTCGGGCGTGGAGTACTGAGAGGCCAAACTTTAAAGCTTCTTGATTTATGACACCTTTTTTTAATTTATTAAAATCTTTTGAAGTCTGACCGCATACATAACATCGCATAGTAGAGGTTGTATCCGTTGCAGCGTTACAAACTTTCCCGTCTACCATTGTCAGTAATATTTTATGAATGATGTGCGCTGATGTTTCACTGTCTCTTGTATCTTCCAGATCTCTGGCTTGATTTTCGATGTATTCTATTTCTTGTTTTGTTACATCTTTTGTTTCGTGAGTAAACTGAGCTCTAATAGGCCTGCAGAATCTCACCGAAGATGGCGTAGGGTTTTGCCAAATGGTTTTTGTTGTTTCACCATTGAAAGTAACAACCAACCTCACTGGAACAATCGAGCTCACAAATATACTTGAATCGTCACCAGAAAGATTTTCAAATTTTTGCTTAAATGGAGTTAGGTGTGATCCATCGCACCCCCATTTTGATATCAAAAGAAGGCTCTGCTTCTCGGCGTCAGTTAATGTATCTATGACTTCTTTTAAATATTGGATGAGGCGCAAAGCCGTATGATCCAGCAAAGCTTGAAGTTCTACATTAAAGCTAGTCTCTGTAACCGTTATTTTATCTTCCTCCGGGTAAGCACTTTTTTTGCCTTTTGCAGCAAAGAGTAGCAAGGATAGATAGTTTTACGTCCGCCTTGTAATAAATTCCACTGACTTCTTGTGAAATTACCTTCAACAAATAAGGATAATGCTTCTTCTATAGTATATTTTTTTTCCACATGGTCTTTTTTAGATGAAATTATCGTTCTGATCTTCTTGGCTCTCGTAGGTGTTGAAGTTATTTCCTTAATCATCTTTGAAGTGTGTATGTTTCCGGAAGTGCCCTGACTTACACATGCAGCGAAAGTCAACTCCTCGACATGAACATTTATTACATTGTTGATAGAAATGGGTATTTGTAAATAGATACCTACGTTTAAGACTAGATTTGTATACGCTGGCGATAATGAACATAAATATTTGAACTATTACAATTGTTTCTTAACAAAAATATCTTCTTTACAATTGTAGCCGTTAAGAAGTGTTCAGAAATCTGAACAACATCCTATTACACCGTGCACTTTAAAAAAATACCTATAAAAATGGGGTGGGTTGGGGGACAATTTTACTTCGGTTTCGGATAGAAGAAGGTCCAAATTAAATTTCCGTACCAGAATTCTGGCGCGACAAATCCCGACAAATAATCAAAAACAATAATGTTATACTTTTTTTGTAAAAAATACTACATTCTTGCAAAGGCAACTAACAACATCAGTTTAAATGCTTAAATTTAAGAATAAATTGACTGTTATACGTCTTAATCATATGTACATACCTTTTACTTCCATATTCAATAAAAAATTTCCAAGTAAATCTCCACGCGCAGCCGTATCAACCAAGGGAAATTATGTAAATAATCGAGAACGCCGAGAACAGAGACACGCGTTACACTCAATGATTGGGTTCCGACTGGATCCGTGGCGAGAGAGAGGTAAAAAGCGGGCGGGGGAGGGGTGCGCAGGTTGGAGCGGTTATTGTAAATAGTAAAACATGCGGCGTAAATACCATTTGGCGAAATTTAGTAAAACCACTTATGACCGGTTTTTTGCGTCAAATACCCCTTAGTGCGTCGGTCCGGCGACATATTGACTCTTTGACACGAAAGCAAAAAATGTGAGCTTCGCCATTGGTTGTCCGTGTCAACGGTAATTTCGCATGAAACATTGAGTGTACATATTTACATACATATGTTGCATGTAGACAAATTTACAAACATAATGCGTATGGTTCTTTTATATTTGTTTACATGCACACATAATTACATACATATACATATGTATATGGGCAAATGTGCGACCGCTTGGTCTTTTAACATTATTTCGAAACGATTAATGACCAAAGCAAATATATACATATTTATGTACATATATAAATATACATATGTCGTATCAAACCTAAGTACATATATAAAATGCATATTTAGGTAGTACTACAAATCTTATTGAGTTATATACATATGTATTTATTCAGTTATACATATATGTACATATTTGCAAAGTTTTTATGGAATTCATCATAAAATAGGTAAATTTTAACCTAACTATGTACATACTTATGTACTTAGTATAAGCTTTGATACCAAATATATACGGATCATATATAAATTATATGCCGACTCGGTTGCGCATAGGAAATAAACGAATCTGTAGGCATAAATTTGTTTACATTGGAATTAGCATTATTTTTCTCATTTAAAACTGAAAATGCTCAATTATGCTATTTTCGTGGTGAAACACGCTTATAATTTGGTATATATTTGATATCAAAGCACATGAGTATACATACACATGTATAGTGCATCTTAAAATTGACATATGTATGTATGTATTTTATGATGAATTCCATAAAATTTTTACAAACATTTAAGTATATAATACAGCAAGATTTATATTACTACCTAAATATCCATTTGTATAGGTTTGATAAGGCATATAATTATTTATATAAATATGTATGTAAATTAATAGTTTGGTTTGAGTTTCGTGGGCAACCACGGGCAACTGCCTGTGGTCGACTGCCGTTTTCTTTATTATATTTTTCTTAAATACAATATTTTGCCTAAGCCTAGATACAAATATTAATCTTACATTCTAGGAAGTATATCTACAATCCACTTGAGATAGGACATATGTAGGACATATGTTACAAGTGGAAAGATTCATCTTACAATCTATGAGTTACAAGTTTGGACCACCTAAGGCGGACAGTATTAGGAAGGTACCATATGGGTAACATATTTATAACAGAAATACAATATGTTCATGTAATATGAACTGGTGGTATTAACTCCCCCACCTCTAAATTGAAGCGTCCCGATTCATAGGGATATAGTACGTGAGGCTACAGACTATTTTATCAATTTAAACAGTACCATTTTAAAATCTTAATTTATATGTACAATTTATTTAAATTTGACTCTTAGATACATTTTATATTATCTTTGACTTCTAATTATTTTTTGATTGAAGTCTTTTTAAATGTGACAACTTTTAGACAAAAATTTCTTTTTCTTGCATATTAATTTAAGATTTGATATTATCTTTATGTATTATTCTGTTTCTGTTTTGTATTTTAATTGTATTTCCTAAATCTTCTAATACTACTTGTCTTTTGTACTTGGGGTTCAATTTATTTCTTTCCCCATAAATTTTTTCATAAATAATATCTCCTTTTTTATAACTTTTCTGAAGCCTTTTCTTGTTACGATGCTCTAGCATTTTCTCTTGAGCATTTTGTAACACATTTTTCATATTATCATGAGGCTCTTTATTAAATAAAATTTTGCAAGGTTGTTTACCTGTTACAGAATGAATTGTTTTATTATACTGTTGAACTGCTCTCATAATTGATTCAAAATTACTAATTAAGTTGTGTTCTTGCTTTAAGCATCTGGAGATTTCAATCAGTGTTGAATGAACTCTTTCTATTTGGCCATTACTTGTGCTGTGGCGTGGTGTACAATAATAAATTTGCACATTAATCCTTTCCATTAAAGACTTGAACTGTATCGTACTTAAGCCTGGTTCATTATCAATAACTATACTTTTAACATTTGGAAATGTTTGTAACAGTTCCAAAACTTTTTCTTCTGAATTTGATTTGTCTTCTATATATTTTACGATTAGAAATTTGGAATATGAATCTATACATGTAAGAAATTTAAGCTTTTGTGCGAAAAAAATATCTATATGGAGTTGTTCTCCCTCTTTGTTTGGTATTGGTGCTTCTCCTATTGGAATTAGTTTCGGATGTCTTTCATATTTATTACTATTACATATGCTACAATTTTTTGCGTACTGTTTAAATTGTTTTATCATTAAAGGCCAATAATATTGCTGCCTTATTTGTGCCAAATTTTCCCTATAATTTCTATGCGCTCTATTATGTGTTTGCTCGATTATCGATCCTTGATCTTCTTTATTGCATATATCATTAGGGAATAGTTTAGTATATAGAAATTTTATCGTGGGAAATGTCTCCTTCAAAATGTTTTTTATTGCATATAGCACTTCAGGTGTGCAAAATATTCCTGTAACTACTTTTGGATTCATATATTCTTTTAAAATACCAATTATATTTTCTGGTCTGTCATATTCAATTAAAAAACGTTTATTATTAAAAGAAGAAATAGTCTCTGAGACAGTAATTCTTGCTCCATTATCGATTACTATCTGTTGCTTAAAATGATTCAAAGGTTTTTTTGTTTAATAAATTTGGTACTCATCGCTACTTTCTGCAGAATGTTGGGTTTCTATTAGTGAATCACTTGAGTCACTCGACTCACATGAACTAGTTAAATTATTTAATACTTGTCTTGATAATGCGTCAGCAACTACATTTGTTGTTCCCGGTTTAAAAATAATTTTTGGAGAAAACTCCTCAATAAAAGCTCGCCATCTTTTCATTTTAACATTTGGATTTTTTTCGGACATTGCAAATGCTAATGGTTGATGATCCGTATGAATTTCTAAATTTTTTACTGCATAAAGATAATGGCGTAATGTCTTTAATGCCCAAACTATGGCGAATAATTCTTTTTCGTTTGTTGCGTAATTTTGTTCGGTGGTGTTTAATGTCTTTGAAATAAATGTTATTGGTCTTCCTTCTTGGGATAAGACTGCACCTACAGCAACATTAGATGCGTCAGTAGTTAAAATTAATTTTTTCTCAAAGTTTGGTTGAGCTAATTCAACTTGTTCTTGTAACGCTCTTTTTAAGGTTTCACAAGCAACAATTCCTTCTTGATCAAGATTAATAATTATTTTTTTGGACATATACTGCGATATTTTACCATTTTCTCCCTTTAAGTGTTTTGTTAGTGGTTTAGCTATTGTTGCATAATTTCCTATAAATTTTCTATAGTATCCCGTTAATCCTAAAAATCCTCTAAGTTGTCGTAACGTCTTGGGATATGGGTAATTTTTTATTGTCTCTACTTTTTTGGGATCAGTTTTTATAACTTTATGGGATACAACGTATCCTAAAAATTCCACCTCGGTTTCTATAAATTTAGATTTTTCTATAGATATTTTCATATGGGCTTCTTCGAGGGTTTGTACTATATATTTCAAATGAGATATATGTTCCTTTAGAGTTTTTGAATATACTATTATGTCGTCAACATATACGTGACAAAATTTTCCTATAAATTCATGTAAAATATTATTCATTGCTCTCTGAAATATACTTGGAGCATTTTTAAGTCCAAATGGCATTCTAAGGTATTCATATTTTCCGTTATTTACAGAAAATGCTGTTTTTTCTATATCGTTTTCTTCCATCAATATCTGATGAAATCCAGACTCTAAATCTATTGTGGAAAAGTATTTTGATTCTCCCAAATTAAAAAGTATCACCTCGGGATTAGGCATTGGGTACCTGTCGGTTATTGTTTTTTCATTAATTTTTTTAAAGTCGATGACCAGTCTTAATTTCGGACTACCATCTTCATTTATTCCTTTTTTTGGAACGACCCAAACGGGAGAATTATATGGGCTTTTACTATGTCGTATAATCCCTTTTACGAGTAAACTTTCGATTTCCTTATTAACAAAATTATTTGCAGATATAGAATAAGGGTATTGTTCGGACCATATAGGTTTGTCATCCTCAGTTCTAATTTCTGCTTTAATATCTGTTCTAAAAGGTAAATCCATGTTCACGTTTTGATGAGCTTTATTTATTATTTTAATAACATCCTCTCTTAGCAATGGAATGTTGATATTATTATAGTTATACGTATCAGCAACTTCGTTAGAAATTTCAACATTATTTATTTTTAAAATGTTGTGAGCATTTGCTTCATTAATTTTTCTATCCTTAGTATCATTTTTGCTAATATTATCATCGACGGGTGCCTCCGGACTTTTTTGTCCCAAGGGGTTTAGTATAATTGAATCATTGGGAAAATTTATTTTCTCTGTTTTATTATTCCCATATATCAATTTTCTATTCGGAATATCAATTGTCGCTCCGATTTTATTTAGGAAATTAATTCCAATTAAAAGATCGCTCTCTAAATTGTTAATTTCATAAAAACGTTCCTGTATACCAAACAGATTGATATTATGAAAATATTTTATTATGGTCGAACCATGAATGGTTCTAACCTTCTTCTTAATTACTAAAAGGTTTTTATTATTATAAATTCCGGCCCGTATATATGAGCTGGTTGCTCCCGTATCTATGAGAATTCTAAAGATTTGCCCAGTTTTTGTATCGGTTTTAATAACATACGGCAAATCGGAATTTACCCTTAAAAAATGGTTCTCACCAATATTATTAATTCGTTGAATTTTTGGTTGAGGTTGTGTGCTTATTTGTGCACTTTCAAATGACCTTTTTGGTATATTTGTTGGCTGATAATTTGTCTGCCAATTATATCTGTTACTCCTCACATGTGGTTGGTTTCTTTGCACGTTATTGGGTTTATTTGTTAATTGGATTGATTGATCCACTTCCATAGGTTCTGGGTGATTGGCATACATTTGGTATGAATTATTATTTGTTTGGGGGTACCTTAAGTTATTCTGAAAATTCGAATATCTTCGGTTAACTTGAGGCTTGTTTCGTGAACCAATTTCATGATTGTTTTTAGTAAATTGCAAAGCAAATTGCGATCGTATTTGATTTGAATGAAGTTCTTGTGCTTTAGCAAGGGCATTTGGCAAATCGGTAGGTGTTAATGCAAATAGTATTTGGTTTAGAGGGTAATTTAAACCAGTTATAAAAGTTCTTAACGCGGTTTCTCGATTCTTGATATTTAATTGTTTTGTAATATCTGAATTGGTGCCGTGCGTCATTATAGTTTTATTTATTAGTAATGTCAATTTCTGATTGACTTCATTATAATAATCAATTAAGGATGTCGATCCTTGTCTCATAACGCTCATTTCCTGATCAATTACGTGAATTGGTCGTCTGTCGGCGTACGCAAAATCTAATCTTGCAAATATTGCTTCTAAATTCAAAACTGTGCCATGATTAGTTAACATATCATTGGCATTACCTACAATCTTATTTCGGAGGATAGTTAGTGCTCCAAAATACCTTCTACTACCTTCAATATATAGGCTCATCGAATTCTTTGCAGCTTCTCTCCAGCTGACATAAGATTTACCGGAAAATTCTGGCAAAGACTTTATTATGTCTAAATTTTCGTCACATGTTATGGAATCGTTAATTCTTTGAGTTTCATACTCAGTTACATGTGACGCATCTGTTAGAATTTTAATTCTATTACTCAACTGAGTTATCTCAGTTCTTAAGTTTGAGGTTTGTGTAGCTATTAATCTAGCTATATCGTCTACAGTAAAATTATTCACTGCCATTTTGAAAAATTATAAAATTATCTTGATCTCTTAAAAATTCTTTATTCTTATCGCCTCTTTTTTATAATCGTTATTTTTCGGGTTTGCCCTTTTTTATATACTATATGTATTTGTGAGTTTCATGAAGCAAATTAATACTCACAATAAACAATTTTTATACTTAATTTAATTAATAAATACATATGTATAAGCCTTACTTACAACTAATTTTATGTTGCTGCTTCTACTGCTGCTGTTGCTCCTGTTATTACAGTTGCGGCTATTTGTTGACTTTGCTGCTGCTGTTGCTTTTTAAGTCGAAATTTGGTGGTTGGTTGTGCAATGGTCGTCGTTGGCGGCCGTGTGCGAGGTTTAAATGAAAACAGTTTTTTGGTGAAATTTCTGATTTACAGAATTTTTTATTTATTTGTTTTTATGTGGATAGTTTATAGATCCACGCACTTTCTTCTATTTGTTTGAAATTTTCAAAAATTTTCACTTTCAGTTTTTGGTTTTTCAATTCACATTTTAAAATCACTTTATTTGTGAAACTGTTGTAGTTTTTTGTTTCTCAATTTTATTTATTTTTTCAATTATTGTAACGCGTACGTTAGCTTGTTTTTCGCTCGTAATCCTTATAGACGTGGCGCGTTCGATAGGCAGTTGACAATCACTCGAATTTTTTTTTTTTCAATTGTGGCGCTGAGATTTTTTCTTATGTCTCTTGGTGATTTTTATTTTGCCGTTAATTGCTTAGTGCGTTTCGAGTAACACACTAGTATTTTTGTATTTCTTTTCTCGCGAGTTCGCGATACTTGTTTGCGTTTTGTTTTTGGTCCGACAGGAGTTTTACGATTCTCCTGGCAGGATCGCCAATTAATAGTTTGGTTTGAGTTTCGTGGGCAACCACGGGCAACTGCATGTGGTCGACTGCCGTTTTCTTTATTATATTTTTCTTAAATACAATATTTTGCCTAAGCCTAGATACAAATATTAATCTTACATTCTAGGAAGTATATCTACAATCCACTTGAGATAGGACATATGTAGGACATATGTTACAAGTGGAAAGATTCATCTTACAATCTATGAGTTACAAGTTTGGACCACCTAAGGCGGACAGTATTAGGAAGGTACCATATGGGTTACATATTTATAACAGAAATACAATATGTTCATGTAATATGAACTGGTGGTATTAACTTGTATGTATATATTTGCTTTGGTCATTAATAGTTTTGATATCATCTTAAAAGATCTAGCGGTCGCACATGTGCTCATATATACTCGTATGTATATAATTATATGTGCAAGTTAACGGCAGCAGCCACACAGATACTGAATGATAAATGTAAACAATTGTATCTTCTCACAGTATTACTGCTTGGTCAGCGGAATATTTTAATTAATAAGAAATCAATATATCACTTGTTTTGATAAGTAAGCAAAATTCAATATTCCATTATTTGTTTTGATAATGAGAATAATTGGATTTCCAATGCTCTGGCATTTCATCACTTAATGTAATGCCAAAGCATCTTTAGTAATAAGCATAGAATTATAAGATTATAAATATAAGTGATGTTACTAATAAAGACCAGTGGATAATCGGCAAGCGTATTGAGAGATCATCTTACTGATCGAAGCGCACCATATATTATCGCACTCAAAACCAACACTTGTGCTTAATTTCTACCGCTCGTATCGGTACGGAATATATTTTTTTAATACTTCCCACACAAGGGAAGTTAATTGGCGCCCAACGTTAAGGCACGTGTTCGTCGTAAAGGGAGAGAAATGTATCCCTAGAACCATAACGGTCGCGATTAGTGAACACTAACCGGTAAACGTACATAAACCTCATGCGAGAGGTAGTACATATGTGAATAACGCATTAAAAATTAAAAAGAAAAAACAAGTATCCCAAGAATAGGGAGAAAAGCCAACCAAACTTGAAGTAAAGTGAGCAAAAACTTCATTGCTTGTTGTGTTGTGACAATCGCAGAATAAATAAGAACAAAATTTTTTTTTAAATAAATATAAAAAAATGAACAGTGAATAAAAAAAGTAAAGAGTGACTTATGTAAATCACAAAATACAAATATTTAAAAAACAAAAAAAAACATCATTAGGCATTGCACGTCAAGCAGCGGCGTAGCCATCGAGGGAAACCAAGGACTAAGGAAATTACAACACACCACAAAAGACGAGGAGAAGAAGGAGTAAGATTTTATTATCCATATTTATCAAATATATTAGTACATTAATATATAAGACAATCAATTTTAGCAATTAAGTTAAACTATTAAGAATCATTGAAGGCTCGACCAGCCAAATAATAAAATATTTTGAAACCGCGATTCACCACCGCAAGGGGGACCCTCCGGTTTATAATAAAACTCAATTCTGCGATTCTGAACTACAGACCCTCCAGAATAAAAGAGTCTCCTTTCCTAGAAAGGATCAAAAAATAAAAATAAAAAAAATAAAACAACTGACTTGGACTATAACGAAATAGACAGAATAGTTAGAAATCTTGAAGGATTTGTATTAGTCGATAGCATTAACAAAAAAGAAAGGGATGTAAATAAAGATAAACTTAAAATTAAATGTATGGAGAAAGTTTTTAAATATATAGGAAAAGATAAGAAGGCCACACTTGAGGATTATTATAATCAGGAGACAGTTATGTCTGAGACTATAGAGATGATAGAAGTATCAAAAAAGGAATATTTGTTTTAAATGGGGAGTAATACAAGTGCTCCAAAATACGAAAGGTTGCATTATTGCGATTATTGTAAAAGCAACCATAAAATTGAAAATTGCCCATATTTAAAGAAAAGGAAAATTAATAAATAAAAATGGCTCTAACTAGCGAAAATGAGACCTTAGTCGCAAGACTAATTGCCGCAACGAATGCATCACTTAGATTAGAAATATCTGAAATGCGCAGACAAATAGAAGACTTAACGAAGTCTACAACAATAACAGATTACGAACCTGAAGTAATAAATTCAGAAATTCGCTGTGACGAATCCCTAGAAGTAATAAAGTCTTTACCAGAATTTGGGGGAAAACAGAATAAATATGTTAGCTGGAGGGAATCGGCTAACAATGCGATGAGTTTATACGTAAGAGGCAGCCGTAGGTATTTTGCTGCATTGACAATATTAAGAAATAAAATTACTCACGATGCTAATGACATTTTGTCCAACCACGGAACGGTTTTAAATTTTGATGCTATTCTAGCACGATTAGATTTCGCTTACGCCGACAAGCGACCAGCTCATATAATTGAGCAAGAAATGAGTATTTTGCGTCAAGGCAATTACTCCATAATCGAATTTTACAATAAGGTTAATGAGAAATTAACATTGCTAATTAACAAAACGATAATGACTTACGGATCAGATAGTGCCGTAACTAAAGAATTTAATGCCAAAAATAGGCGGGATGCCTTACGCACATTTATAACGGGGCTAAACGGAAACTTAGCAAACATTTTATTTTCACTATCGCCAAGCGACTTACCAAATGCTTTAGCAAAAGCACAAGAATTAGAATCCAACAATATGCGAGCAGCATTCGCATTACAATTTGGAAAAAACTATTCAAATCCCAACAATAATGGTAATTTTAATAATAATTTACGGTTCCCACAAGTCCAACCACAAAGGAATTATAACCAAAGAATGGGATACCAGAATAACCAACCACGACCTACACCAATGGATGTCGACTCAAGCATCCATACACGCAACCGTTTGTTGCAAAAGCCAACAACATTTAATCAAAACAATTTGGAAAAAAGGCCACATGGAAGTACACAACAGAATGTGCAGCCACCGACTAAGACACAGCGCATTAATAATATTAAGGAGGATCATTTTTTAGGCCAAAATTAACTCTGCCATATATATTTCTAGATGACAGGGTTACTGGTCAAAACTTTAAAATATTAATAGATACAGGAGCAACTAGTTGCTATATTAAATCAGGAATATACAAAAATAAAAATAAATTGGATATACAAAGAAGAGTAAAAACAATTAATGGCTTTTCGATAATACGCTATTATCACATTATCACATTATTCGGTAAAAAACAAATATTCTACGAAATTGGAAATTTGGAAGCAGACTTATTAATAGGATACAAATTTTTGAACGACATTAATGCTGTGATTAACTTGGAAAAAAAGAAATTAATAATAAATAATGAAAAAGATGAGGATATATTTAGCTTAGGATGCGAATATGAGCATCAGAAAAGTAAGGATAATTTAAAGATCGTAAAGGAGGACGAAATTACTTTGGAAGCAAAGACTTCTAAAGCGCCAGCCGACGGAAATACCGGCAAATATAAAAAAATAAATACTGTGGAGCAGGAAAGCTCTACAACGCCAGCTGAAGATTTATACCAGCAGAGTAGAAGCAATAATCATGCAAAAAATATTGTGGAACGAAAAAGTTCTACAACGCCAGCCGATGATAATACCGGCAAATTAAATAAAAAATATATTGTGGAACAAAGAAGTTCTACAACGCCAGCCGATGATAATACCGGCAAATTAAATAAAAAATATATTGTGGAACAAATAAGTTCTACAACGCCAGCCGATGATAATACCGGCAAATTAAATAAAAAATATATTGTAGAACAAAGAAGTTCTACAACGCCAGCCGATGATAATACCGGCAAATTGTGTAAAAAATAGATTGTGGAACAAAGAAGTTCTACAAAGCCAGCCGAAGTTCTTACCGGCAAAATAAAACAAAAAAAGAATGGTGAAAAACCAAATAAAAATATGAAAATACAAAATTTAAACTACTTGGGACAAGAAAATCCTAGGACGCCAGTCGAAGATAATGCCCACAATAAAATCAAAAAATATACTCCAAAAAAAGGAAGTACTAATATTTTAAATATACATAATTTCAATATTACCACTGAAAATAAATTCAAAGAATTAACTGAGCTTCAAACACACGTAAAAGAAAAAATTTCTCAAATGTATTCAGGCAATGATACATGCTTCCCATTTCACCCTGGAGAAATAATTTATGAAAATATTACAGGAGAGAGAAATAAACTAAATCCTAGATACAAGAAACAGGTAGTAAAAGAAGACTTAGGGAATAAAGTTAGAATTAACTACAGGAATAGAATAGTACATAAAGATAATATTAAATCTTAATCATATATTTTTAGAGGATGATACCCCTAATTATTCTAACATTAATTACCAATACAATGACAGACATTGTGGACTACACAAGAGAAGATTACGTATTATTAGAAGACGGAGATGTAGCCCTGTATAATGACTACGGAAATATTTTTCACATCACTAATTTAACATACTTTAGAGAACTTATAAGTTCAGACACAAATTATTATAATAAAAAACTCAGATATAAAAATTTTGAACAAAATAATGAACAAGACAAGGCATATATTAATGATTTAGACACAGATCCAGAAATGGAACTTATAGAAACTTTATTAGAACAACTACAAATTAAAGACACAAGATATAGGAGAGGAATAAATGAAATAGGTACATTATGGAAATGGATAGCAGGAACACCAGACCATGACGACCTAGTGTTAGTAAATAATAAATTAAACGAATTAATTGAAAATAATAATAAACAATACACAACAAATTCTAAAATTTTTGGAATTATTAATCAATTAACTGAAACAATTAATAATATCAATGAAAACTCAAATATTAAAATTCTAATGAAACGGAAAAATCAATTCCTAATAACTGAATTACAAAATATGATTAATACAATAGCTATAGGAAAAATGGGAATTTTGAACCCGACAATTTTAAATTTAGACGAGATTAAAAGTATAATTAAGAATGAACATGGACGATTGACAATAACTGATGTAATAGATATTTCAAATTTTAAAATAGTACAAAATAAAGATGTAATAGTTATGTATATTAAGTATCCAAAAATTATATATGATTGCAAATATTATGAAGTAAGAGCAATTCCACAAAAGATGGTAAATTAATAATTAATAATGAAATTGCGAGATGCAAAAAAGAATATATAAATATTAAAAATTGCAAAAGAGAAATGATAAATACTTATTGTAAAATTAATAATAAAAATACTTGCCTATCAGATATTTTGTCCAATAAAAAAGGGAAATGTAAAAAAATTAAAGAAAAACATAAAGACATAGATATAATTAAAGAAGGAGCAATATTAGTCTCTGGAAATCATACTATAGATGACTCTGCCATAAATGGAGTTTACCTTGTAACTTACGAAAATATTGATTGTAAAATTTGGAATTATTTAAAAAATAATCATATTAATAACTTTGAAATTATAGAATACATTGAAACAAAAAACAAAGAATTTGAATTTGAAAACATAAATATTTTGAGTGAAAGAATTAAAGAATTTAAAAATCATTCACTTTTCTGGTATATAATTGTAATACTTGTACTGTTAATAATAATATACATAATCTATAAGATTTTAAAGTTAAAAAAATCATGTAAAACTAATAGGCAAAGTAAAAAAATAAAATTCCAAGAATTATCATATAACGCTATTTTAGAAAGAATCTGCAATATATCAAAAAATGATATTGAATCGGGGACGATTCATCTTAGAGAGGGGGGAGTTAACGGCAGCAGCCACACAGATACTGAATGATAAATGTAAACAATTGTATCTTCTCACAGTATTACTGCTTGGTCAGCAGAATACTTTAATTAATAAGAAATCAATATATCACTTGTTTTGATAAGTAAGCAAAATTCAATATTCCATTATTTGTTTTGATAATGAGAATAATTGGATTTCCAATGCTCTGGCATTTCATCACTTAATGTAATGCCAAAGCATCTTTAGTAATAAGCATAGAATTATAAGATTATAAATATAAGTGATGTTACTAATAAAGACCAGTGGATAATCGGCAAGCGTATTGAGAGATCATCTTGATGATCGAAGCGCACCATATATTATCGCACTCAAAACCAACACTTGTGTTTAATTTCTACCGCGCGTATCGGTACGGAATATATTTTTTTAATACTTCCCACACATTTGTTATCTTGTTGAAATATCCAACCGGAACCGAGCCCTAAATTATCCACCAAAGGCCTCAAATTATGTTCCAACAGAGACTAAGTATAAGTACCGTCCATTTCATCTTCAATAAAGTCCAACTTTCTAACTCCAGAGGCCGCAACAGCTCCCCAAACCATTACGCTGCCGCCACCGAGCTTCACAATTTATACTACGTTCTTCGGTTCAAGCGTGGCGTTAGTTTTCCTTCAAATTTTAGCCCTTTCATCACTACCAAAAAGGGTGAATTTAGAATCATCTGTAAATGAAACTTTTTTCCAAAAATCCATTTCCTTTTCTTTGTGTTTTTTGGCGAACTTTAAACGAAGTTTCCGGTTTTTTCAGAAATAAAAGGTTTCTTCCGTGGTGTTCTACTGTGGAATCCGTTATCGTTTAGAGTTTTTTTTTTATTGTTTTTGGTTGGATACTCATTTGTGATGTACTTACTACGCGTTCGGCTATATTTGGAGCATTTACTTTTGGATTTTGGTCTACTTCGTTGGGAATCAGGCTGACGTCTCTACGAGATTGTTTTTTTGGGCGTCCACTGCGCGGTTTATTTTCGTTGGAACCATTATTTTTAAAGTTTTTTAGAATTGTCTGTACTGTTTCTCGACTCAAGTTAAAAATTTTAGAAATTTCACCATATGATTTTTTTTCTTTTCTTTCTTCTATCACCAAATTTCTTACATCAATTGATATTTCATTTCGCGGAGCCATTATAGCTATTGAAATGTTTAAACCACAACTAAATTCAATAAATATCAAACAATAAACATATTGAAATAAAAGAAAAAGGCTAACGTTACCTTACTGTTAATATTGCAATGTACAAAGTAGGAGATTAGAACTGTATGTAGACTTTTGTCAAAGCAATTTTTGAGTTTTTCTTCCATAAATTTGTTGTTTTATGTTAAATAATGATTTTTTTTAGTTAATTGTTATTATAATAGATATTAGAATAAAACTGTATCAACACATTTTTCTAAAAAGTTTTTGTACTCTCACATCGAAGAAAACAGGGGGTGTATGTAGACTTTTGTCCGCCACTGTATACAAATCTGACAGACCATACGCATAATGTTTGTAAATTTGTCAACATGCAACATATGTATGTATGTATGCAAATATGTACACTCAATGCTTCATGCGAAATTTCCGTTGACACGGACAACCAATGGCGAAGCTCACATTTTGTCAAAGAGCCAATGTGTCGACGGACCGACGCGGCGACAAAGCGTCACAACATGATATTGTTGGAGGAAAATCCGAGCTATGTCGAAAAAATAAGTGAACGAGCGCCGATTGTCATGGCTTCCCTTGCCGTGCTAACAGCTTCTCCGACAAACCAGCATAAATATGTATGTTTCTGTATGAGCTTACATACATATCGACGCAGATTTTTGCAAGCCGCGTAAAATTTTTTTTACATTCCTTCACAAATACAGCCAATCCCGGTTATGTGCCACGATTAAAGATACAGATTTTTGTGGTTTGTTAAAAATAAAAGACGTGTGGCACTCGGGGACTGCTGCGGTAAAGCTATTGCATAGCATTTTGTATCAACTTATGCAATTATAATTATTTATTTATTTTATTCATGCAGTATTTGTTTTCTTTTTCTTTGATATTAATTCATGTTACACTTTTTGAGCGTGGTGACCGATAAGAAAACAAATTTTTCTATTATTTAATAAAAAAAAATAAAAACTTCAAGCGATAAGTTTTTCAACGACACCGCATTCTTCTAAATCGGTTCATAAATGGCGGAGTTATTCGAGTTTTTAATTGGACAACACCCCTACAGCGTGGTTATGGGCGCCTAGTACTTCAGGTGAATTTGCAACGATTTTTACGCAGCATCACAACACCACCTGTGTGCGACATTTTACAGAAAATATTTTGCTCATGAGTCATCCTGCATCCAGACACTACCGCCTTTGTGGTATGCCACATTTTGCGGGGCAATAATTTATTATATAGTCATAAACAGTGCCACCTGTGTGCAACATATCACGGAAAATATTTTTCCTAATGAGTCATCCTGTATAAATCCGGGGAACATTGAATATCTTCTTTGATACATTTCTTGACTTGAAAATCGACAAATAAACTTTGTTGTCAATTTTGTTCTAATGTATTTGAATACTTATATTTGCGGGGTTGTCACTTTTTCCTTCTCATAGAAATATCAGAAATTGTTAAATTTATGATTTTTAGCTTTTGCCATCGTCGCGAAAAGACGCTTGTAGGCACAGGCATGCTTGGTTGAAAGTGCGCTTGCATTCATGAATGAATATATTCTTGTTAGGTGTTTTTCTACACATTTAGGCATCGACTATTTGGCTGCCATGCCTATTGGCTTGTTACGATGCTGATGCTACTTGAAACGATTGTTGTTTTTGTAGAGCAATATTTGTAGTTTTTGCGGGTGACATATCTACATGTGAACGTATATAACGGGTGATTTTTTTGAGGTTAGGATTTTCATGCATTAGTATTTGACAGATCACGTGGGATTTCAGACATGGTGTCAAAGAGAAAGATGCTCAGTATGCTTTGACATTTCATCATGAATAGACTTACTAACGAGCAACGCTTGCAAATCATTGAATTTTATTACCAAAATCAGTGTTCGGTTCGAAATGTGTTTCGCGCTTTACGTCCGACAAATTTTGTTCAGCGATGAGGCTCATTTCTGGTTGAATGGCTACGTAAATAAGCAAAATTGCCGCATTTGGGGTGAAGAGCAACCAGAAGCCGTTCAAGAACTGCCCATGCATCCCGAAAAATGCACTGTTTGGTGTGGTTTGTACGCTGGTGGAATCATTGGACCGTATTTTTTCAAAGATGCTGTTGGACGCAACGTTACGGTGAATGGCGATCGCTATCGTTCGATGCTAACAAACTTTTTGTTGCCAAAAATGGAAGAACTGAACTTGGTTGACATGTGGTTTCAACAAGATGGCGCTACATGCCACACAGCTCGCGATTCTATGGCCATTTTGAGGGAAAACTTCGGACAACAATTCATCTCAAGAAATGGACCCGTAAGTTGGCCACCAAGATCATGCGATTTAACGCCTTTAGACTATTTTTTGTGGGGCTACGTCAAGTCTAAAGTCTACAGAAATAAGCCAGCAACTATTCCAGCTTTGGAAGACAACATTTCCGAAGAAATTCGGGCTATTCCGGCCGAAATGCTCGAAAAAGTTGCCCAAAATTGGACTTTCCGAATGGACCACCTAAGACGCAGCCGCGATCAACATTTAAATGAAATTATCTTCAAAAAGTAAATGTCATGAACCAATCTAACGTTTCAAATAAAGAACCGATGAGATTTTGCAAATTTTATGCGTTTTTTTTTTTAAAAAAGTTATCAAGCTCTTAAAAAATCACCCTTTATGTTGTGTATGGGTTATTTGTGTGCCAATGTCATACGCACATATTTAAATATGTATGTACATATTAGCAGCGCGCACATATTACTATTGATAGGCTTGTTGCTATGTCATTAGAGCAAGGATATTTTTTTTTTATTAATGATATTAAAGAAGGATTTTTTTTTGTACTGACAAAGACATGGTAATTTTCGGACTTAAGTATTTTTTTATTGCTTTTGTGAACAATTCGATCTGCTTCTGTAACGATGGTTGTATTTCTATTTTCTTTAACTATTTCCTTTTTATAATGTGGGGATAACTTGGAACCTAATCTTGTATTTTGTTTAACAAATATTTCTTGCCCTGGCACATATGTCTTAATTTCTTTACGTTCCTTGTTATGGGTCTTTTGGCTTTCTTGTTGTTTCTGTTTAAGTCTGTCGATATTGTTCTGTCTACTTTTCTCGTATTGTTCGGGATCGGTGGTAATATTTCTGCCAAAAAATACTTCCAATGGTCTTTTTTTTGTTACTGAATGCACTGTATAGTTATTCTCATAGACAGCCCTATCTAGTAAGTCCAAACGTACGATGCCCTTGCTTAGTTTTTAAGCACGTTATTATCTCGGACAGATTTCTATGCCTAACTGATCTTTCATCATAAAGGTGATACTTGCAGAGTTAAAAGATTTTTCGTTGCCCATTACAACGAGTTTTGGAACACCATAGTAAAAGAGTAAGTCATTTAGGGGTTTCTTAATATGTTCTATTGCTTTTGATTTTATAATCTTTGCTTGAGCTAATTTTGAAAATTTATCTATTGCTGTGAGTATTAATTTTTTTCAGTAGAGAATATGTCAATATGAATTATATGCCGAATTAGGTGGTTTTCTATCATATTTTGCTTCTTTACAAACTTGACATCGTTTCAATAAAGTGGCTATTTTCTGTTTCATTTTAGGAAAGTAATATTCTTCAGCATTTCTATGAGCTCTATTGCAGGTTTTTATAATGATTTCGTCTTGTTCTGTTTCTGTTATTAAATCTTGGACCTTGGATTCGGTGAATCTTATTCTAATGGATGAGAAATGGTGTGGATAGTTTATGTATTTTGCCCATTAAATCTTCTGTTGTGTAGATTCCATTTATGATGGACGGATTAAGATATTTTTTAAATATTTTAATTAATTCAGTGTCAGAAAAGTTTGGTTTGGAAGTTATATGTCTGTGAAATGTTGAGAAGGGTAAAGTAATTCTCTGTTATATTCGTCCAGGTAAGATTTCCATCTTCTAACCGCTATACTGCCTTTCCAGTTGCAATCATGCGTAAAGGGTTCGTGGTCTGTATAAATCTTTACTTTAGACTCGCCATATAGGTAACCATTAAAAGACTTTGCAGCCCATATTATGGCTAACATTTTTTTATTAGTTTCTTTTATGAGGCCCCTTTTGATATTCGTCCGTCCTCTGTGAGCGGTTTGGCAATTGTTGCATACCCCTTTATAAATCTCCTATAATATCCTGATAACCCCAAGAAAGATCTTAATTCCTTAAGTGTCTTGGGGCGTGGGTACCTAACTATGGCTTTTACTTTTGTTGGGATTTGTCTCTATGCTCTTGTTCGATATAACGAATCCAAGAAATTCAAATGTAGATTTAAAGAACTCACACTTATCTAATTGACATTTAATGTTTGCTGAGTTTAATGTTTGGAATATTATATCAAGAATTTTACAATGCGTTTGTTCGTCCTTACTAAAAACAGTTATGTCGCCAATGTAGATGTAGCAAATTTTACCTATATGTTCTCTGAGAATATCATAAAGAGTGCGTTGAAATATAGAAGGAGCATTTTTCAGTCCAAATGGGAGTCTTGTAAATTCATACTTTCCGTTATTTATCGAGAATGCTGTTTTCTCAATAGCACTTTCTTTTAAAAGAATTTGATGGAACCCACTCTTGAGGTCCAACACGGAAATAATCTGTTATGCCTATTTGTGAAAGTATTCCATCTATGTCCGGTATGGGGTATTTGTCTGCTATTGTGACACTGTTTAGTTTCCTGTAGTCGATTACCATTCTATATTTTTTTTATATTTGAGGCATCCAATTTCTTTGGTACGATCCACACAGGAGAATTGTGCGGTGGCCGGGATGGTCGTATAATATTATTGTCTAATAGTTCTTTTATTTGTTTATTTACTTCGTCTTTTAAGGACATTGGCTATGGATAACATTTTCAATAAACAGGAGTGTTAGTACTTGTACGATTTTCTGCTTTAACGTTTGTGGTGTAGGTCAGTTTTTTATTAGGTTCGGAAAATAGGCTTGGGTATTTCTTTAGTAAACTATTTAGTTCTGTTTTTAGATTGCTTGAAAGATGATCTATTCTGGGAATTATAACATTTACCTGTTCAAAGTTTTTTTCTGTGGTTGGAATTATTTTACCACTTTTTAGAGACATTGTTTTATTACGTATATTAATAACAGCACCAAGCTCTTTCAAACTATCATTTCCCAATATCGCGTCAAATGTTTTAAGTGTGGGTAGTAAAAAGAATTTTATTATTGCGTTGGAGTCGCTAAACAAGTTAGCTAGTTTATGATGGGTTATCTGAGTGTTGCCTCCTACAAAGATAGCATCGAAAGAAATTTTATTAAGAATTGGATTGAAAACTAATTTTGATTGAATATAATTTCTGTTTGACCCAGTGTCTATTAAAATTTTTAAAATTTGCGCACTCCCCGACTTACATTCAAAATATGGAAGTGAGGAGTCCGTTATTCTAAAAAATTGATATATTGGTATTCATTGTCATTATTTTCTACTAGCTCGGTGTATTCAATTAACGTCTGGTCAGAGTCAGTTTGGTCTTCTTGAGCAGCTACATTCTGTTCATACACCGACATTTCTGGTTCTTCTATGTCTGAAGTCGAGTCTGTCTGGGATGTTTCGATATTGAAGTTTCTCTGCCTTTTATTCAGCTCGTTATGTGACATGAGTGATATAGGGGGTCTTTTAGCGGCCTCTAAGGGAGGTGGTCTATTGATATAATTGATTTGTTTAGTGTGAGTGCTCTTGTCAATGTCCATCGGCTCTGGCCTTGGTTGTGGTTTAGATGTAAAAGGACGGGGTTGTTGGTATGGAGGAATCGAACCAAATTGATTGCCTACATTCGGAAAGAATGGTCTTGGTTGAAACTGTCCAAAATTAGTATTATTTTGTCTAGGTAATAAGAATGCGATTGGCTGAGGAGCCATATTTGATGGGAAATTGTAAATTTGGGTTACTATGGTATTTAAATGAGTTAAGCATCCACCCCCTCTACTCGGTAAAAATGGCGCATCCTAATGCTACATCGCAAGTCACCACAGCTGATGGCACTACAACACACCACACAACAGTTGTACCCCAACCCAACCAACAAAAGGAATGGACAACGGGAAAGCTCACACAATTCGTTTACACACTGCGCCGCGACGACACCTTTCGCCGACACAATTCGATAATATATAATTCGCACGTCAGGAATTCGTCCATCAACATTCGCTATCAACGTTCGTCGACTAAAGATTCGCTTAAACACTGCGCCGGGTCGACATCTACGCTCCTCTACCGGATTATACATCCGACCACGATCCTGCGGAAAATAGATCGCCAGTGCCGGCAGGCCGTATTGGGATTCTCGCCGCCCCGCTCGTCGACATATATTTTTATAAACATTTATAATATTAAAAATTATAATTTTCTTCATCAAATTGTCGAAATAAAAAAAAAATTTATTTTATCCTAATAAAATGTGTACCCTTTTAAATATGGTCCTTCGAGCCTAAACGAAAGGCACCTTTGGTTTACAAACAAACGAAAACCAAAACATAAAGTGCAGTGACTCAAATAGAACAAAAAATAAATAAAGTAAACAAAGGAAATTGAAATATACTTATACTTAGTAATACAAAAATAACAAAAAATCAAAAAAAAAAAACAAAATGTATACAAGTATATGCAATAACAAAAACTGCGGTGATTAGGGAACCAAAATATACCAAATAGTTCCAGCAAACAAAAAAACGTGCGAAAACTTAAAAAAAGGAAAAAAAGACAGAAAACAAAAAACAAATGCAGTGATATAAATATATTATAACACAGTGGTACATAAATCTAAATGCATACATGCATGTACATCAGTGATCTGCAGTGAATGAGTTAAACACAACTTTGAGCCACTTGCGAAAAATTGAGTATGAAGCAAGCAAATTATTCACGGAATGAGTATAAGTGTGAATACTACTCACTTACAATTATGAGAGAGAGAGTTTTGGCTTGTGAGCTGCTTAGCTTGTATGAAGCATATATTCACAAGTGTTTGCTTATGAGCTCACAATACTTATGAATCTTTGCTTAGGACTCTCTGACATTCATGAATACAAAACACTTGTGAATATACGAAGAAGCTCAATTGTGCGCAAGCCACTTGAGCCACTTGAGCCGTAACGGTATGAACCAAAGGCTAAGAAATCCATTATGAAATTAGTAAGAGTTACTATTATATTATTGTATAACAACAAGGATTTTGTAACTGGTTCAAATAATGACTAGATATAATGAAATAAAAAACTGGATTTTCATATTTTGTGTTAATTTTCTCTATTATTAAAAAAATCACATATACATACTTACATACATTAATATGTTATCACTTATAATATATTATTTTATTTAAAATGATAATTTAGTTCCTTTCAATGGAATTAAAATTAAAAATAAAAATCACGTCAGTTTAATGGTATAAAAATTACATGAATTATTATCAAAAAACTAAATAGCAAACTTCAGTTAATTTCGGTAAAAAATAAAAATAATAAGCAATTTACTTCAAGATTTATGTACATACATAAGATTCAACTCCAAAGATACAAGTATATATTATAAGTATAGCTTCTAAATATATATTAAGATTGAGGTATTGCACAAAATTACTTTTCAATATCATTGTATATTTTTGTTTTTTAAGTTTCTAAGGTCTTCTTGCCATATTAGTTAGTCTTAAATATAGAATTCAGGAATATTATATTATCTACGGTTTTGGGTGCAAGTCGATTTCTTTTATCAGTTATTAAATTGCCTGCCAAGGAAAATACACGTTCAGACGCCGCACTACTTGCAGGTATAGTTAATATTTTAAGTGCAAATTTTGATATGCGTGGAAAGTTAGCTTTATGTTGCTTCCACCATTGAATTGCGTCAAAGTCATTATCAAATTGTATTCTTTCTGTAAAATATCTATCCATCTCATCTTCGATACGTTCCTGCGCGCTCATGTTTGAAATATTTGTAAAAAAGAAGTTCAGGTCATTTGCAGGTGAAGACGCATTTGATGTTGAAGTAATTGGTGAATATGGAATTTGTGGGGTCTCATTGTGTTCGGAAGTGTAAAACTCAATATTGCCTGATATCTCCTCAATGCAGAAATGCTTCACAGCTTCAATATCGACATCTCTCATAGCTTTTGCGGGAGGATATGAAAATAGTGCTACTTTGTGGTAAATGCTTAAATTAGCAAGCCATATACTGTCGATATATGTATGTTGATATGTTACGTTTAAAGCTGAATATTGTTGGAATGTCTGTATGAACTGCTCCGCATATCGTTTTTAATCGAAAAATTGAAGGAAGTACAAAACATATTGCCACAAAACCCACCCACATTTCTGGTATATAAGTAAACAATTTCTTTTGAATTTGTTTTAAATGTTTTATTTCCCTTGGTAATACCAAGGGCAGCCGGTCTCAGCGGAAGAGTTGAAATAACTAATTACATACGAGCGACGTTAGCGTCTAAATACCTACACTACTTTGCCCTAACTTTAGCTGCTGCACGTTATTGGCCGCGTGACTTCTTAGTTGCTGACACTAGCAACTGTTTAACTGTTGTTGTCACGCGCAAGGCCAAAAATGTTCGATCAGCATAACGGCCGGATGCATACTTAATGCGGTATTGTATTATTGTAAAGTTGCAGGCGCACCGTCAGCGAATTCGGTGCAAGTGATATTTCTGCCGGATGTTTGGTTACCTGTGCTAACTACTCCCCCTCTTGAAGTGAAAGCGTCCCCGGTTTCCTTTATGATGTTCTTCAGTACTAACTTATTTTTTTGTCGTTTTCGCAGAAATATTGTTATGCTCATAGCTGTGGCAATTAGGATTAGGAGCAAGGCGGTTCCCGATTGTATGGAGCGGGTTTCAATGAGATTCTGTAGGTGCGCTATGTGCCTGAGGTTTTTTATATTAATTCTTTGTAGGTGTGGGAGTGATAACAACTCGATATGTTCTGTAAAGTTAACGTGCTGCGCGGGTACTGCTTCAGGATGTGAAAGTATTACTTCATTCCAGTTGCTATAAACGGTGGAGTTTATCGTAATTTCGCCTTTGAATGTTATCAAAAAGGTTCCTCTAGCTAATCTTGTCAAATTTTCATTTTTTATTACAGCGGGTTGATCATTAATTAGAATTACGCCGTTATCGATCTCCTCAAGAGCGGGAACGTGATCGGCGGATTTGGATTTGCATTCTGCGAAGTGCTGGTTCAATAGTTGTCGTACACAGGAACTTTCTTTTAAGGGTTGGCAGAAGTTCGCTATTATGGCTTCCTTGCAATTATAAAGTGGGATGTATTCTCTGTTGCATTCGGCAATAAGATTTGTTTCTAAGGAAATAATCTTTCCTTCCTGGATTACGGGCAGCAACTTTACTTTATTACAAACTCTAGCTATTTTTGGGTATTTAATAATGAAATAAATAAATTGTGTATTTTGAAATATCTTAAATTTAGAAACAGAAAGTATGTCAGTTATACTGGTATTTGTAGAGAGCTCAGCAGCTAATATATTATTTATTTCCATGCCATTAAGTAGAATGGGGTTAATAACATTTACTTTTCCTAGAGCTACCGACGTTATAATGGTTTCTAATTCCATTATCACCGCTCTATTTCTAGCACTGACTAAAGAAAATAGATTTCCAGTGTCGATCTGTGTCTGTTTTGCCTGTGCTAAAAGTTTATTAACTGTCACCGTCAATTTGTTTATTTGTTTCTGTGTAACTAAATTAATTGTTGCCTGCTGCTCATTTGCTTCTAGGGCTTCGGCTCTGGTCTCAATTGTTTGAAAGTTATCAAAGTCCGGGGTGCCGGTTATGTATTTTAATGCAGTCCCTAGGATATTGATGCTTCGCGCATGTCGGTGATGTACTCTGACCGCGTCTAGTAGTTTTAGTATTTCGTTAGCGTCATTTCGAAGTAGTTGCCTGGCGTGGGAATGCGGAAATTGCTTTAATATTGTGTCCGTCTCTTCGGCTATCGTCTCGAATTCTGATAAGTTTGTCTTGTGTAGTAAAAACTCGTATTTTTCATGGAGGATTACTTTCCCTGTTGTTAATGGAATGTAGTGAGAGGTGGTATAGTTGAATATCCTCGCGGTAGTCCAATGGTTCATTGTCAAGAGTAGGGTTATCCTAAGGAGGAGGGAGAAGTTTTAGTTTTTTAAGTTGGATTTGTGAACTTTGCGTCCGTCTATCAAAACATAGGTACCTAAATCGTTTTGGACTGTTTTTTCGGTGTAAAGTCTAGTAAATTTGTTTCCTATTCTCCTGTTGGTCTTTACAAAAACTTTTTCTCCTGACTTATATTGCCTTGTTTGTTTTTTCAAATTGTGTGTTCTTAAGTCCTTTTGTTGGGTGCATATAAGTTTGTTTTTTATTTCGTTAAGAAGTTCGTCAGGCGTTGCATGTATGACATCTATGGGTTTCTTGCCTGTTACGGAGTGTATGGTGCGGTTGTATTTAACCGTGGCTAGCAGGATTAATTCGGCAGTGTCGGAAATGCAGGTCTCGAGCTTTTGGCAGCGTGCGATTTCCGTTAATGTACTGTGGAACCTTTCCACTTGGCCGTTAGTCGCACTATGAGCCGGTGGTGTGGTGTAGATCGTGACTCCGAAGTGGTTTTTTAGGATTGCTCTAATAGTCTCAGAATTCAATGACCTCTCGTTATCGCAAACCAGAACTTTAGTGTTTTTGTAAAGGTTGAGGAGTTCATAGATTGGTTCCTTAATATCTACTATGGCTCTAGATTTTATTGGAAAAACTATTGCAAATTTAGAGAATTTATCTATTGTTGTGAGAAAATGCGTTTTGTCTGTTGAATAAATGTCAACGTGAAGGATTTCTCCTGGGTAGGAAGGTATGGGGGTTGACCCTATTTCAGGGTTTGGGGGATGTCGTCGGTATTTGGCTTCGTGACAAATTTTGCAATTTGAAACTATTTCTTTTAACATTTTCCGTAAGTCAGGAAAGTAGTAATTCTCTAGGACTTGTTGCTCATTTTCGCGACAGGATCTATGTGCGCGTCTGTTTTGGTTTTGGAGGATTTCTCTTTGATCTTCCTTATTGAAAACGTCGATAACCTGTTTTGTAGTGTGACGGAACTTTATTCCCGGGAAAGATGTGGTAAGTTCGCTTTGGATCAGTGCCAGAGTGGGGAGTTCGCATAGCAACCCGTTAACGACGTTCGGGTTAACACATTGTTTAATGGATTTCAGTAAATCCTGTGGGTCACTGAACGATATTCGATGCCTCACTCGTGTCCTAAAGAGGATTGACGTGCTAACCGGTAATTTGGCTCCCTCTTCCAGAATAATCTGAGTTTGGAAACAATTAATGGGGTTCTTTACTGTAGGTATTGCTTGAGTGAGTGATAACTCGCTGTTGGTGGCCATACTTTCTGTGTCTACCTCATGATCCAAGGCATTTATGTATTGCCGGGAAAGTGCATCGGCGATGAAGTTTTCTTTGCCGGGTTTGTAGTGAAACTTGGGTGAAAACTCCTCAACAAAAGCGCGCCACCTTTTCATCTTTGCATTTGGGTTTTTATCGGACAGAGCAAAGGTGAGTGGTTGATGATCTGTATAGATGTTTAGGTGTTTTACGCCGTACAAATAGTTGCGCAATTTTTGCAGGGCCCATACGATCGCCAAGAGCTCTCGCTCATTGGTCGCATAGATTTCCTCTGTCTGAGACAGAGTTCTTGAGATCATGGTGATGGGTCTGCCGTTTTGCGACAGAACAGCGCCTATGGCATGTGAAGAGGCGTCCGTTGTCAGATCAAAGGGCTGTTTGTAGTCTGGGTAAAGGAGCAGTACATCCTCTGATGCAAGGATCTTTTTAATTCTACCAAAGGCGTTAAGTGCTTCTTCATCTAATGTTATCTCGATTTTCCGGGATTGGTTAGCACCGATATTTCCATTTTCCCCTCGCAAGTATTTTGTTAGAGGCTTTGTAATCGCAGCGTAGTCCTTTACGAATCGTCTGTAATAGCCGGCCAATCCCAAGAATGAACGTAAGGCTCTCAAGGATTTAGGAACAGCGAAGTCCAAAATGTCCCTGACTTTATCGGGGCATGTCTTTATACCTTCTTTGGACACTGTAAAGCCCAGAAATTCGACGCTTTCTTGAAAAAATTTGGATTTTTCAGCGGACACCCGCATGTTAGCGGCATGAAGTTTGTGTAGTACCTGGTCTATGTCCTTTGAATGTTGCTCAGCACTTTCTGAAAAAATTATCACATCGTCCACGTAGACATGGCATATTTTACCGATTTCTTCTCTCAATACGTCATCGATAGCTCTCTGGAAGATGCTGGGCGCATTTTTTAAGCCAAAAGGGAGCCTACAGAACTCGTACTTGCCGTTATTGACTGAGAATGCTGTTTTTTCCCGATCCTTTTCAGCTAACTTAATTTGGTGGAAGCCGGACTTGAGGTCTATTGTTGAAAAAAACCTGGCATTTCCCATGTTAGCCAGAATTACAGAAGTATCCGGGATTGGATACTTGTCACTAACCGTTTTGTTGTTCAGCTTTCTAAAATCTATCACGAGTCTGGACCTCCTATTGCCATCTTCATCGACGCCCTTTTTACTTACAACCCAAATCGGATTATTATAAGGAGAGCGGGATGGTCTTATTATACCATCACGCAAGAGGTTCGAAATCTCCTTATTGACAAACTCGGCTGAAGCTATGGGGTATGGGTAGCTTCTTGAGTAAACCGGAAGGTCATCGGTGGTCCTTATTGTTCCTATGATATTGGTGTTATAGGGTAGAGCTTCATTGGGGTCCGCGAAAACTTTAGCATGTTGTTGCAGTAACTTAGGAATTTCCAACTCGCTCACGTTTGTTTCTATTAATTTATTCACGTCCGGGCAATAGTGATAAAAGAGTCTTTCCTGCCCACCATTATAACTAAGAAGACCATTTTTACAATCTATTTTACCGTTTACTTCAGTTAATAGGTCAAAACCTATGATACCGTCGAAAGTGTCCAGGTTGGGTAGGATAAAAAATCTAGTATTTTTATTAAAAATATTGATGGTACAATATTTGTCAATTTCAGTGGTGCCGTGGATGGATTTGGCTGTAAAGGTGCGGTTTGCGGGTTTGATTCCCTTTAGATCGTTGAGATATCTTATGTAACTCTTCGCGGCACCAGTGTCGATAAGGAATTTTATACCTCTTCCCCCGATTGTCCGCTCGATGTAGGGTAAGAGGGATTTTGCCCTAAAAAATTCACCTCGTCATTTGCTTCGTTTTGGTATTCGACTGGTTTAAACTCTTCATAAACATCGCTCTGGTGGTAATAATCATTGTTGTCATAATTCCAACATTCTCCTTCAGACTCATCCTGTTCGTGGATAAGGTTGTTTATCCTTTGTACCTTTGGTAGTACCTGCTGGCCACTCCCGTGTGGTCTTTTCTCTGGCCTTTCCCTATTCAAAAAATCTGGTACTTGTTTTCCGAAGGTTTGAGTGGTGTTTCGGTTGGACAAGCCACTGGGGTTGCCAATACCCGGACGAGGAGCCTTTGGATAGGCTCCTGGATGGACCCTCTCGTCATTCCTGTTTATTGGTGGGGGTCCATTTTGTCTGAACCTTGAGAGCGTTGGATCTACATCCATTGGTACGATCCTTTGTGCCTGCGTTTGTCGCTGTTGGTCAGGCCGAATCGTTCGGTATTGTGGTAAATATGAAAATTGGTTGGGAGCCTGAATTGTTTGCCTGTTAAAGGACTGGGCAAACATTGACCTAGCTTGATTTGATTCAAGCTCCTGTGCTAAAGCTAATGCAGAGGGGAGATCGCTAGGCCTGGAGGAAAACAATATGTCGCACAAAGGACGATTGAGTCCTGAGATAAAAACACGAAGAGCGTCTTCGCGATACTTATTATTGAGTGATTCTATTAGGGTGGCATTTCCACCATGGGTCATAATGGTTTTGTTAATTATTAGGGTCAGTTTCCTTTCAACCTCATCGTAGAATCCTATCACTGAAAGTTTACCCTGCCTCAAAGTGGAGAGTTCCTGCTCTATCAAATGGATAGGCCTCTTATCGGCGTAGGCGAAGTCTAGCCGTGAAATAATTGCATGAAAATTTAAAATGGTGTTGAAGGACGACAGAACAGCATCTGCTGCGCCTACCACCTTATTCCTGATGATGCCCACGGCTTGGTAGTGCCTAGAGCTACCCTGGAAATTTTCAAAAACCTTATAGGCAGTGTGCGCGGCTTGCCTCCAAGATACATAGCGGGTAGGGTCGCCCTTGAATTCTGGCATGGTTTTTACCAGATCCAAAGATTCGTCACACACTACGTTTGGTTCGATTGTGACTGGTTCATATTGGACGACCTGGGTTGGAGTTTCAATTCTAGCTAGCCTATTTGTCAACTCATCTATACGAGTCTGGAATTCCTGCCTTGAATGTTCCGTTGCCGTACGGATTGCGGTATTAAGAAGGATCTGGAGGGTTTGGGAGTCCATCGTTTAGAATTTAAAAAAAAAAATCTCTGATTTTGTATTTGTAATTGTATTTATTTTAACAATTTATCAAATTATCTGATTCGAATACTATATTACTCTCAAATGGAATTTTCAGAATAGTAGCTGCTGAACTTTCTACTTACATAAATATTCCCATGTTAAGTTGCTTTCGGTCTTCAGTGGATGATTGATGCTTGATTATTGACCCTCGAAAGTAACGCCTCTGCGTGGCTTGATGATTTATTGATGATTTTATTGTGGTGCTACAGGTTTCGCCAAACGAAATTTTTTGGTAGTTTTTTTTATTGTGGCACTTCTTTGGTGGCACTGATGGTTTTATTTAAAATTTTTAGCTCGTAATATTTGGTGGCACTTCTATGATGGCACTGATAGTTTTTTTTTAAATAATATTTGGTGGCACTGATGGCTTAAAATTTTTAGCTCATAATATTTGGTGGCACTTCTATGGTGGTACTGATGGTTTTATTTAAAATTTTTTGTTTATAATATTTGGTGGCACTTCTATGATAGCACTGATGGTTTTTTTTAAATAATATTTGGTGGCACTTCTATGGTGGCACTAATAGTTTTGTTTTTAAAAAAAATTTTTTGTTCATAATATTTGTTGGCACTTCTATGGTGGCACTGATGGTTTTTTTTAAATAATATTTGGTGGCACTTCTATGGTGGCACTGATGGTTTATGTAAACTAGTAAGGAGGTGGGTCCGAACCCACGGCCAAACTCGCGTGTCCTTTTATAAGGATTTTTTTGTTTGGCCCCACGTTGGGCGCCAGTAAACAATTTCTTTTGAATTTGTTTTAAATGTTTTATTTCCCTTGGTAATACCAAGGGCAGCCGGTCTCAGCGGAAGAGTTGAAATAACTAATTACATACGAGCGACGTTAGCGTCTAAATACCTACACTACTTTGCCCTAACTTTAGCTGCTGCACGTTATTGGCCGCGTGACTTCTTAGTTGCTGACACTAGCAACTGTTTAACTGTTGTTGTCACGCGCAAGGCCAAAAATGTTCGATCAGCATAACGGCCGGATGCATACTTAATGCGGTATTGTATTATTGTAAAGTTGCAGGCGCACCGTCAGCGAATTCGGTGCAAGTGATATTTCTGCCGGATGTTTGGTTACCTGTGCTAACTTATATGTATAGTATCTCTTAGTAATTTTACTATGTTTTAATGTGATTTATTGTTCTATTTTAAAAGAAAACTGAATAAAAGAATAAGAAACAAAGAAGTTTCAGTTTTGTAGTTTCTACGAAGTCACTAGACTCACTCGTTCCTTTTAAAACCCCTCCGTGTAGGTATAAACTTCAGGGACTCATCTACCTAAGCTCTTCACTTTCTAGAATGTAAGATAAAGATGCAAGGGTTTAAGAAATAATTGAATAAAAGGATAATAAACAAAGAAGTTTCAGTTTAGTAGTCACTACAATCACGCGTTTCGTTCCTTTTAAAACCCCTCCGCGTAGGTATAAACTTCAGGGACTCATCTACCTAAGCTCTCCAATTTCTAGAATGTAAGATAAAGCTTAAGAAAATAATTGACTAAAAGGATAATAAACAAAGAAGTTTCAGTTTTGTAGTCACTACAATCGCGCGTTTCGTTCCTTTTAAAACCCCTCCGCGTAGGTATAAAATATATTTTGAATAGGCAAGGAATTTGTGAATGTATTCATGAATAAATAATGAGCCACTTATTAGTGAATGTATTCATGAGCCTTTCAACTCATCTAATGGTAAGCAACGAATAGCTCAAACAATTGTATACAGAGAAGCAAGCCAAGCCAAGTGTGAGCGATAAGTGATTGTGAGACATATTCACACTCATTATTACACAAGCAAGCCATGTGATTGTGAGAAGATAATATTTTTAGTGAGAGCAAGTGTGAGTGAATATTGGGGGTGATTCATGAATATGAGAGTGTATTCATAAGCCAAGTATTCACTGCAGATCACTGATGTACATATATATATGTATATATATAACGCAACAAAAAGTGTGGTGACAAAAAACAAACAAAACTGTGCAGTGAACAATCAGAACAAGAACCAAAAAACACTGTGCGCGAATTCCTGCTTTAAAACAAATATATTATATATACCAACAAATTAAACGGGCGCGAATTTAAAACAAAATAAAATAAACGATTTCAACAAGAAAAACAATAACACAGGCAACCAGGCGCGAAAACTCAAACTAAAGGTATATCAATACAACAAACACTCTTCGCGCGAGTTATGTGTACACTATCATCCCAACCAGACACCACACAACAAAATATTGTAAATTGGACAAAATAAAAGATTAAAGAAAAACAAGTAAACATTACAAAAAATATAAGATAACAAGTAGAGATAAAGAACATAATGCAAATGCATACAAACATGTTTTGGTCCTTATGTTTGACTGTAATGATAACCCAAACATTATCGGGTAAACCCCACAGTCATGTTTGTTTGCACTCAATAGAAAATAAGATTACATTTTACAAATATTGTATTTCATAAGAAAATAAACAAAACAAAGAAATAGATTAAGAAAATTGTAATCACTTTAGTAGTTATATAAGCAGAACATAACTTGAAACATCAGAGAATAAAATATAATGTCATAGAAATAACATCATTGGCATTTTTATTCCTCCGCTCGAACAAACCTAAAACTGGCGCAGTCGGTAAAAACAAACTGCAAAGTTGAGCGATACTAAAAACTGAAGTTTTTAAGTTTCGTAAGCTTTAGCAACGGGAAGCAAATCTTAAGATTAGCTCCCATTTTAAAAAGATCTCTTATATATACAAATATATAAGTCGGTCGGCACAGATAGCCAAGTTTAAGAAATTTAAGTTTCTACACAAGTTATCTGGAACGTCGGAGAGCGACTCCGAGGACTACAATTTGTGAAGGCGAAGAATAGCTTCATTCCGCCCATCAACATTACCAGGAAGAGTGGGATTAAAGATTAATGCCCCACACACAGAAGACGCAGAAAGAGCGAAGTGCACCATACAAAGCAACAACAACAAGTTCAGTTGTAATAAAAGAGGATACATCAGCAATGAATCCAGGCGAGCAGCAACCACTTCAGATGACAGGATCGCAAATTTTGAAGGAAGCTTCAAGAATCATGGACTTTGACGGCAGAGATTTATCATCGTTCTTCAGGGAAGTTGACATGATCCTTCCATTATTCAACCCCAACCCATCAATGTTGGAATTTGCAACGCAAAAATTAAAGGAGATGCAGCAAGTGTCGTCCGGCCTTTGTGACCTACACCAACATGGCAGCAAATGAGAGAAGAACTCATAAAGAATTTTGGAGTAAAGGAGTCGTACCACACCCTTTACAATCAGGCGATTGTACTACGAAACTATAACGTAAGTCAATATTTCCAAAATTTAAAAGATATTTTAGATAAACTAAATTTAAAACATGAATTCGATAGGATAAAGCCTATAGAATTTTCCCCAATTAACAACGAAAGTTTAATTCTAAAAACATTTTTAAATGGGATACACCCCAACTTAAGCAGTGTAGTGATTAGTAGAAATATAAGCACCATTAGAGAGGCTTTTAGCGTTCTTCAAGAGACAGGTTTGCTAATACAATTTGATAAAAGACAAAACAATTATAAAAGAAATAATTATAGAAATTTTTCAAATAGAAATTCTTTGTCTCACAATTTTGGCAATTTCAATAATAACCAGTATATGCAAAATTCCAATAATTTTCAATTTGGACAAAATCAGCCGAGAGAATTTCGTAACAATTCTAAAGAAAATGACAATTATCAACAATTTAGCTTTGGACAAAGTAGGCAAAATAATTCACAACAATCTAGAAGATATAATTCAGTCCAAAGGAGACAAAACCCCCCCGAACCGATGGAAATAGATCACGTTCAAGAACAAGCAAATTTTCGGTTGCCAGCCCAAAACAATCGTTACCGATAATAGAAGTGACCATAAAAAATTCCAAAATTAAATGTCTTATTGACACAGGGTCTACAACATCATTATTGAAATATAATGTGTTAAAAGATTATGAATGCATTGAGCTTGATAAACCAATACACTTTAGCACCATTAAGGAAAATTTTTCCCTAAATAAAGAGTTAGTCACCCCAACCCCAAACGAATTCAATGAAAAAAGTTATATACATTGGAAACTAACCAACATAAAAAATAAAAACTTTGATGCAATAATAGGACAAAATATTTTAAAACCTATTAAAGCAATAATTAACTTAGAAAAGGAGTATGTAGAAATAAACGGCAATAAAATTAAATTTATAAACTCATGCCCTTACAATTACGAAGATATTAATATACTTACAGAATGTAAAGAGAATTTGCTAGATATTTTATCAAATAGTGACATGAATGAAGAAGAAAAGCAAAAATTAGAATACATTCTAAAAGCAAATAGCGATTTATTTTTCCAAGAAGGTAAAAACCTTTCTCATACTCATGAAATTCAGCATGAAATAGTTACAAAAACAAGTAGACCAACTTATAATAAAATTTATAGATATCCCCAAATTCATGAAGAAGAAATTATTAGACAGATGAACGAGATGTTGCGCCAAGGTATAATTAAAGAAAGTAATTCCCCGTACAACTCGCCTCTTTGGATTGTACCGAAAAAGCAAGACAATTCAATGAAGAAAAAATGGAGAATAGTTATTGACTACAGGAAGCTAAACGAAGTCACTATAGATGACAAATTTCCAATACCCCATATAGAAACAATACTCAGCAAACTTGGAAGAGCTCAGTATTTTACAACATTAGATCTTGCAAAAGGCTTTCATCAAGTATTAATAAAAGAAGAAGATAGACCAAAAACAGCTTTCTCTACACCCCAAGGACACTTTGAATTTATAAGAATGCCTTTCGGACTAAAGAATGCACCAGCAACTTTCCAACGTTTAATGAATTCAGTTCTTAGGGAATATATCAACAAGATATGTGTAGTTTATTTAGACGACATCTTAATTTTTAGTTCAAGTATTGAAGAACATACCCAAAATATCACCAAAATATTTTCAGCATTAAGAAAACATAATTTAAAGATTCAGGTAGATAAATGCAAATTTTTCGCGAAAACAACTGAATTTCTAGGTCACACTTTAACAACAGAAGGGATACAACCAAATTTAAGCAAAATCGAAAACATACAAAAACTAAAGTTGCCTACTACATCAAAGCAAATTAAATCATTCCTAGGTATAACAGGTTATTATAGAAAATTTGTAAGAGATTACGCTAAAGTAGCACATGGTTTAACAAAATATTTAAAAAAGGATATTAAAATAAACACTCGCGATCCTCAGTACATATCATCCTTTGAAAAACTTAAAAATCTATTAGTAAGCCCACCAATATTGAAATATCCAGACTTTAACAAAAAATTTGGCATTTCAACTGATGCAAGTGACTTTGCAATTGGCGCAGTATTAACCCAGGACAGTCATCCTATAAGCTATGCTAGTCGAACACTTAACAAACACGAAAGAAGTTATTCCACTACAGAAAAAGAACTACTAGCTATTGTCTGGGCAGTGACATATTATAGACCATACATTTATGGCAGAGCATTCGATCTCTTAACCGATCACCAACCACTTAAGTGGCTCCAAATAAAAAACAAGGGAAAAGACATTAACCCAAGATTGCAAAGATGGTTAATTAAACTAGGTGAATACAATATTAATATAAATTACGTGAAAGGAAAGGAAAATAACGTAGCCGATTTTCTAAGTAGAATAGATAGTAACACAGGCGAGATTCATTCATTGGAAGAAGACAACATAAGCACAAATGCTACAATCCACTCTCAAGAGGAGGAACTAAATGATCATTTTCCAATTTTACACACTATTGTAAATCGCTTCAATACACAAATCATTTTAACAAACAAGAAAATTATGGAATCTGAAGAACTAGGCAACACGAAGAAAATTTTTATTAGCGCAGAAGATATAAAAAATAATAATTTCATAGATCTTTGTCGTAAGCACATAAATAGTGGAAAAGTAGGTATTTTTTCTTATTTAACCGATAATCAGTACAATATAGTTCAGCAAAAGCTTATTCAAATATTTAATAGACATGTAAAGTTTTTTAGATGTGAATTCCATGCTAAAGATATGAAAAATGAAGAACAAGTTTATAAACAAATTGCTCAATATCATAAAAATGAAACAGGCCATGCAGGTATTAACGAAAATTATGAAAAATTGAAAAAACTAATATACTGGAAAAATTTGAAAGTTTTGATTCAAAAATATATAAATAATTGCGACGTTTGCAATAGAGCAAAATATGATAGAAAACCTTTAAAACCAAAATTTCAATTAACGAAAACACCATCAGATATAAATGAAATAGTTCACGCGGATATATACATAAATAAAAAATGTTACTTCCTTACTTTTATAGACAAATTTGCGAAATTTGCTATGGCATTTCAGCTAGAAGATAGAAACAGTATAACTATTATAGAAAAGCTTAGATTATTCTTTTCTATCAAAGGTAGACCCAGAATGTTAATATTAGATAATGAATTCAACTCAATTAACATAAAAGATTTTTTTAGGAAAGAAGAAATAGAAGTTCATTTTACAAAACCAAACAGTCATACTGGGAATTCAGATATCGAAAGATTTCATAATACTCTATCCGAAAGAATTAGAGTCCTAGAAATTGAAAAACCAAGCCTTTCGACAGCGGAAAAAGTATTTCAAAGCATAGAATGGTATAACAAATCTTATCATTCTACAATTAAAGCCACACCTCTTGAGGTTATAAATGGAAAAACTGATAAGAATTTGATTAAAGACACTATTCAGAAGACTAAAGAAAAATGCATAGGAAAACTAAATAGAAATAGAGAAGAGTTTAATAACACTCAAAAAGAAGGTTACGTAAAAAATTATAAAGCAGTTCGGCACAAATACGAACCAAGGTCAAATACATCTTCAAAATAACATTGATGATAGCAATTGTAATAATTAGCAATGCAGCCAAACTGGAAGTACATGAAATACATACCGACAATGGATACGCAGAAATTATCACCAACACTAAACAGATTGTTACATCATCTGACCTCGTAATTCACATAATTGACCCTCGCGAAATTCTTTACATACTAAATAATATAACAAAAATCTCGCAAACATATTCACATTTACATTACTACACCCTATCTAATGAAATTGAAATCTTGAGAGGTAAAATCAAAACATTAATCCCAAGAAAAGAAGTTAGTAGAAAAAAGAGAGGGTTAATTAACGGTATAGGTTCTGTACATAAATTTCTATTTGGAACGATGGATGATGGAGATAGAATAGATATTGAAAATCACCTTAAGAAAGTAGATGAAAATTTACATAATTCAATTACAGCTCTCGACCACCAAATAAAAATTAATAATTTCTTTTCGAACACGTTTACAAAATTAAAACAAATTATTGAAGACGAAAGAAATAATTCTTTAGTGTATCAAGAGAGAACAGACAAAATATTGATTCTTCATGAACAAACAATAAAGATAAACATTCTCAAAGACGCAGTAAACCAGATTCAGGAAAACATTATTTCAGCAAAAAATGGTATTTTTCACCCAAGCATTTTAACAAATGAAGAAATTTATAATTACAACATAGACCTCAACAAACTTCAATATATAAAATTATGCGCCTTGGAATATAAAGAAAATTTGTTAATGTTCGTAGTCAAAATCCCAAAAGAATTTCAATCGGTACAATTAAAAACTATTATTCCTATACCAAACACAGCAGGTAAAGAAATAACAGCAGAAATCGAAAATGTTTTTGAATACAAAAATGTCACTTATAAATTCGAAGAAGCTAAAACACTCAATGAACTACAAATTTCTAAACATTGCATCTACTTATTAAATTGTGAACTTATCAAAAATAGCATTACAGAAATTTTACAAATTGATGAAGAAACTATTTTAATAAAAAATGCAAATGGCATAGAACTAAACCAGAACTGCGACAACAGAAAAATTAAGTTGAAAAATATAATAACTGCACTATTAAGACCCTATACCAAACATTCTCAAATACTAAAATTTCATACAATCAGAGATTCTATTATCCAAACTATGATACTCACAATTTCACTAACAAAATTACAATTAACGACCTTGTATTTAAAAACGAAGAAAATTTAAAAGAAATTAATGAATTAAAATATCACAAAAATATCTCTCATATTGGAATATCAATTTTAAGTATTATTGTGATTATAATAATAATTTTAATATCTTGTAAAATTAAAAAAATGAAAAACAATACTATTCAAACTCAGGAGAGTTTTCCATTAAGGGAGGGAGGAGTTATGTGTACACTATCATCCCAACCAGACACCACACAACAAAATATTGTAAATTGGACAAAATAAAAGATTAAAGAAAAACAAGTAAACATTACAAAAAATATAAGATAACAAGTAGAGATAAAGAACATAATGCAAATGCATACAAACATGTTTTGGTCCTTATGTTTGACTATAATGATAACCCAAACATTATCGGGTAAACCCCACAGTCATGTTTGTTTGCATTCAATAGAAAATAAGATTACATTTTACAAATATTGTATTCATAATGCAAATGCATACAAACATGTTTTGGTCCTTATGTTTGACTGTAATGATAACCCAAACATTATCGGGTAAACCCCACAGTCATGTTTGTTTGCACTCAATAGAAAATAAGATTACATTTTACAAATATTGTATTTCATAAGAAAATAAACAAAACAAAGAAATAGATTAAGAAAATTGTAATCACTTTAGTAGTTATATAAGCAGAACATAACTTGAAACATCAGAGAATAAAATATAATGTCATAGAAATAACATCATTGGCATTTTTATTCCTCCGCTCGAACAAACCTAAAACTCGCGCGAACAGAAAAAAAAACTACAAACAACAAACACAACAGGTCCAACCAGCTGAGAGAAGCGGAGGAGCAAAATTGGCGGGAGAAACAAACATATGTACATTATAGGCGCACTTTACATACAAAGGGAATACCAAGTGAGCGTATCAAGTCCTTTAATATATACATATGTAATATGTACACAAATACATAAAATCTAATATCTAACTATTCGAAGCCTTCTTACTACCTTAACTTACAAAAAACCGTGCAAATTCAAACATTTCTTTTCGAAAAATTGTCAAGGGTATGTTTTATAAAGCATTAAGCACGACTGCATACAACAAGTAAGCAAAGGCAAAAATAGTCGAAAATATAAAATAAAAAACAACACCGAAAAATAAATATATTATATCTGCATATGTACATATGTAACTATATAGCAAAACATATTTACAAGGTGCATATCCACATACAAAGGTGTGTCACTTTTTTTCAATTCCGTTTAAAATCTCTCTCTCACTTTTTCATAAAACATATAAGGGGTATTCTCTTGCTCTTGCAAAACCCGGTGCACGGTGCAAGCATTGCAAATTTACAACGGCACAACAACAAACACGCAGAAAAGTATTTGCAAGGGCTGTGAAATATGTCAGACCAAAACCCGTGTATATTGGCGTGCAATGTCACGCAAAAATAAAATTGCAACCCTGTTGTAGTTACCATTTTACATAAAGACATATTACGTCGTTAAATTGTTGAGAAAGGTAAATTTTAATTAGATTTTATAATTTCTATTTAAATTATAAAGTTTTGTTACAGTTTTTTTGTTAAAAATGCATGCAGAAGGTGCGCTAATTCACAATAGCCATGCACAATAGTCATTTACAGTAAATTGACTGAATCAGTCGCTCATATATCACTAGATTCTGCAATGGGTGCTCTCGTGCCCTTGTATATTTTGGTGTAGTATTTTTGCAATCTGCAATCTTGCAAGAGCAAGAGAATACCCCTATAATAACACTTATATACAAATACGCGGCAAAGAATCTGCCAGTGACACCAAAAAAAAAAAAAAACATTAGTAACGGGTGATTTTTTTGAGGTTAGGATTTTCATGCATTAGTATTTGACAGATCACGTGGGATTTCAGACATGGTGTCAAAGAGAAAGATGCTCAGTATGCTTTGACATTTCATCATGAATAGACTTACTAACGAGCAACGCTTGCAAATCATTGAATTTTATTACCAAAATCAGTGTTCGGTTCGAAATGTGTTTCGCGCTTTACGTCCGATTTATGGTCTACATAATCGACTACGACATGGCTACGTAAATAAGCAAAATTGCCGCATTTGGGGTGAAGAGCAACCAGAAGCCGTTCAAGAACTGCCCATGCATCCCGAAAAATGCACTGTTTGGTGTGGTTTGTACGCTGGTGGAATCATTGGACCGTATTTTTTCAAAGATGCTGTTGGACGCAACGTTACGGTGAATGGCGATCGCTATCGTTCGATGCTAACAAACTTTTTGTTGCCAAAAATGGAAGAACTGAACTTGGTTGACATGTGGTTTCAACAAGATGGCGCTACATGCCACACAGCTCGCGATTCTATGGCCATTTTGAGGGAAAACTTCGGACAACAATTCATCTCAAGAAATGGACCCGTAAGTTGGCCACCAAGATCATGCGATTTAACGCCTTTAGACTATTTTTTGTGGGGCTACGTCAAGTCTAAAGTCTACAGAAATAAGCCAGCAACTATTCCAGCTTTGGAAGACAACATTTCCGAAGAAATTCGGGCTATTCCGGCCGAAATGCTCGAAAAAGTTGCCCAAAATTGGACTTTCCGAATGGACCACCTAAGACGCAGCCGCGGTCAACATTTAAATGAAATTATCTTCAAAAAGTAAATGTCATGAACCAATCTAACGTTTCAAATAAAGAACCGATGAGATTTTGCAAATTTTATGCGTTTTTTTTTTTTAAAAAAGTTATCAAGCTCTTAAAAAATCACCCTTTACAAACAAATATTCAAAGACCTTATTGGCTACTATCCAGCAATACCCCTTGTTCTTTGGCAGACAAAAACAAGCAGGATTGTATACAAAAAGCGAATTGATCTCTCTAACGAGCTCTAATTGCTTAAGAACAAAAACAAACCAAACAGAATTACACAAGCATTACAGCATATTGCTTGGTCGTATACATTAGCACAAACAATTGGTGCATACTAATCAAAAAACCGAATTGATCTTTTCAACGAGCTCTCAATTGCACAAAGCATAAAACATAAGCACATACAAGTCCAAGTATTAGGGTGTACCTAATTACAAATCATTCGGACATAAAATATTTTAATTAATAAAAAGTACGGTTTTTAAAAGAAATAAATATTTTCGAACTAAAATATAAATAAATAATATTATTTTAAAAAAATGGTTAACAACAACAATAATCAAAATACACATGCAGGAGCTACACGCCCAAAACAGGTTGCTAAATTTATTTCAGTAAGTGACAGTTTAACAAGATACTGCACTAGATTTGCCTCTTCACCGATTCACGAAAACTCTGAATCGTTATTAGAAATAAAAAGCCAAAATGTTAAAAATTTCTGGTCTCGTCTCCAAGCGGCTCATGACGCCATAGTAGAATCTGACGATTCAAACGTACCACAAAATTTGAAACAATCGGCTTACGCAATATATGAATGCTTAGACCAATATGAAGAAACAAAAGCTGTGATCTCCGATCAATTAAAGCTAATAAAAGCAATTGCACCTACTCCACATCCGAGAGTAGAGCTGCCACAAATGCAACAATATCAAGAGGCAAGTTCAGGCATCCAACTCGAGATGCCCGCTTGTGACACAGAAACCTTTTACGGTGGTTATGAAGAATGGCCGTCCTTCCGGGACATGTTCACGGCCGTGTACATAAACCATCCTCAATTATCACAAGCGCAAAAATTGTATCACCTCAGATACAAAACGAAAGGCCAAGCAGGCATAATAGTAAAACAGTTCGCTCTTAATGACGATAATTTCAATTTGGCTTGGGAAGCTCTAAAAGCTAGATACGAATATGAGAGAATACTGGTCGATAAACAAGTAACGACACTATTAAACTTGCCTAAAATCAAGAAAGGAACAAGTGAAGAATTTGTAACACTACAATCCACTGTTTCTAATTGTTTGTCGATTCTGTCGACACAAAATATTCCCACAGAGAGCTGGGACCCAATTCTGGTAAACATTTGCACCGCCGCATTACCAGAAAAGTCGTTACTTCTATGGGAGCAATCGCTCTCATCCCGAAAAAAGTGCGCAACGTGCCAACAAATGAAAGATTTTCTGACCAGCCAATATGAAATTGCGAAAAGGTTAGAAGAAAAAATACTCAAAGTTAAGAACAAACACGACCAGAATGAAAGCATAAATAGACCCCAAGTTAGTAACAAAATCAATTCAAACAAAAACTTTTACAAAACGCAATCGTTCACATCCGAACTGAAAAACAAAGGTCATGCGAACTATGTAAAAGAGGGCATAAGCTTAAAACTTGCGAGAAGTTTAAAATATTAAACATTAACGAAAGGAACAACTTTGTCAGATCAAACAAACTCTGTACAAACTGCTTGTCCCATACACATAATCTTAAAAATTGCAAAAGCAAATTTAACTGCTTATATTGTCATAAAAGACATCATGCAATGCTTCATTACAGCAAATATCTCATCTCACCCCAAAGAAGCGCTTGTACTCAAAGAACCACGGGTTTAATCGCAAAAGCAAACCCCGAAACCCAAAATTCAAAAAATTGCCAAGAGACACCATGTTGCTCAAAGGCACAAAAAGCCCAAACGCTGCACTGCCAATCACAAATTGGACCAGTTACAGAATTAGTTACCACCATACCAACTCAAGTTGAGAAAAAGTCAAATCAATACCTTAATTCACAATTAAGGAAAATTCAAAAGTTAGGGAAACATTCCAAAAACCAAAGTCAGAGTTAACTCTGACAGGCCAAATTAATTAAAGCACATACAACTTTTCGGCCCCGCAGGATGGCTTTCGCCAATAATGAAAAAAAATTCTGAACAAATCCGAAAGGGGTGGCGGGCTACTAAACCCCAAATTAGAACCAAAACATAAAAATAACACAGTTGTATCAAAAAGTCGCAAAATCGACACTTCATTAATTTAAAAAAAAAATAATAATAAAATCTCAAAAGGAAGTTAAGAGATCACCATACTCCCAATGCGATAAAGTGACGCACCTAGGCTTACAAAAAGCAAAGGTCATTCTTATATAAGCGCTCCTCATAAGGGTGGTGGATGGGAATCTGTTGTCAAATTTTAACATTCCACTTCAAAAAAAGTAGCTAGAAATTATACACTATACAATTCGAAATGAAGCCGTTCGCAATTCACGGCCATTCTCTCGCAAGATCCCTCTATTATCACAGTCCTAAATCTAGGACTAAGGAGTACCCATTCGGGCCACATCTGAGCCAGGGGTGGAGTTACTATCCTTTATAAGCCAATAGAAAAAGCAAATAATAAACAACCGGTATACCATACCGATGAAAAAATAAATTCAAGTAAAAATTATAAATAATAAACCTATAAAAGAATCAACCACAAATAGTGTTTAAAGTAATATGTTTAAAACCGAAATATATGTACGTTACGGCATATACGTTTGATACCAAGCAAAATATTCGCCTAGGGGGCCCAGGATGTTTAAATGAGTTAAGCATCCACCCCCTCTACTCGGTAAAACTGGCGCATCCTAATGCTACATCGCAAGTCACCACAGCTGATGGCACTACAACACACCACACAACAGCTGTACCCCAACCCAACCAACAAAAGGAATGGACAACGGGAAAGCTCGCACAATTCGTTTACACACTGCGCCGCGACGACACCTTTCGCCGACACAATTCGATAATATATATGTATTTATATAATAAAACTCCTTTTGTTATATGAATTATTATAAATAAATAAAAAATAATAATTCGCACGTCAGGAATTCGTCCATCAACATTCGCTATCAACGTTCGTCGACTAAAGATTCGCTTAAACACTGCGCCGGGTCGACATCTACGCTCCTCTACCGCGATTATACATTCGACCACGATCCTGCGGAAAATAGATCGCCAGTGCGGGCAAGCCGTATTAGGATTCTCGCCGCCCCGCTCGTCGACATATATTTTTATAAACATTTATAATATTAAAAATTATAATTTTCTTCATCAAATTGTCGAAATAAAACAAAAATTTATTTTATCCTAATAAAATGTGTACCCTTTTAAATATATGGATTTGGGTTTGCCTGTGCATTGGTGGTGGTCCTTGTGGTGATTGATGCGTTTGACGGAAATTTAATTGTCGTCCTTTATTCATAGCATTATTGGACCTGAAAGTTTGATTTTCTAATTTCAAGCAAAGTTGTAGTACAGTTGGTAAGTCTGTGGGTTCTTTCATACCCAACAGTCGTGACAAGTCTCCACGTAGTCCTCTGACAAAGGTGTCTAGGGCTTTATCTCTATATAGCTTGGTCATGAGTTGTTGAGATTCTGAATTTAAGTCCATGCAACCAATTCTATTTAATATTAACGACAGATGTTTATAAACGACTTGGTGGAAGTCTTCAACAGACTGGTTAGGGCCCTGAACTATTGTAGTCATTTGGTATTCTAGAGTGCTCAAATCTCTTTTATCTGCAAGGTGTAGTGCGAGGCATTTGGATATGGCAGTCTAGTTTAAAGGAACATTGTAATATTCTAAGGCAATATCGGCATTGCCGATAATTTTATTGCGAATTGTGTGCAATATACCGAAATATTTAGGCGAGCCTCTAGTGTACTCATATGTTTGCAAAATCCTATCTACTCCCTTTTTCCACGACCCAAATTCAGCTGGTTTGCCTGAAAATTCGCGTAGGCTTTTAACAACTTTTAACTTTTAACTTTATCTAAGTCATGTAAATTTGTTAAATGTTCAACATTAATTCCCTGACTCTCTGCATTAGTAAAATCAAAAGTGTTGGTTTGAGTCTGACGTAGCAAATTTGGCAGCTGCTCGGCCAAAATTTGTCTAACAGTTTCTTGAATTTCAGCATTTGCCATATTTTTATTTTTTTGGTGAACCTCCTGCCTTTGTATTACTCTATATTGTTGTTGAGCTTCTTGTGGGTTTAAAAAAGCCGGTCTGATTGAATTAACTGTATTAGGCATTGATTTTAAAAATTTTGAAGGTCGAAATTTTAATTTTAGTCCGCGCACTAAATGGGTTATATCGTGAATTCTCCGGATTACACTTAGTAATAAATGAGAATATTATTATTTATTTGTGATGTAAAAATTTTTATGTAATTTGATGTGTACAAATTTAATTGTTTATCTTTTTTCTGTTTTCTTTTAAATTTTAAATTTATTAATATTAAGTTTAATCATTAAAAGAATTGATTTATTACTTAGGTTTTGCTAATTGTCTTAGTGTGTTTTTCCAAAATATTTTATTTATTTATTTATTAAAATAACTTTCCTTAAACTTGAGTAAATTCATTTGGTCACTTCATTATCAAATTTCTTATTATTATTCTATGCTTTAACTCTTTGACTTAAATTATTTACGTTAATTTTCTTCACTTTGGATTCTTATTCACTTATTAACTAACTTACATTAATTTATTGATGTGGCTGCTCCTCTTGGTGGTCCGGATGTCCTCCTTTTCGCTTCCTACTTGGGATCCTGTAACACACACTTCAGTTGGGGATGTTCTGCGGGCTGACCTGACAAAACGTGCAGTCCACCGATGGGTCAGTAGTTATTGGTTACCGACCTTTTTGATGTCTCCGTTCCAATAATTAGAACATTAATATTGTATTATTTCATTTGGTTGGCCAACAGTATTTTTTTACACTCTGTTGGTCTCTGCTCGGGCGCCAGTTAATATTTTTAAAATTAAAATAAAACTTTTAAATTAGAGAAGTTTCTTTATTGAATGTTCTGTCAGAACTGATCTTTCCTTTTTTAACAATTCTTAAAAGTACCCTGATCTAGCTGAGGGGTTTCGGCAGCGACGTTGGTTTTGCTGGCGAAGGCGGCAGAACTATGGACATTCCTGGAATGTGTTATATTCATAGGAATTCCTTGGGGTTAAAGCGGCAGGAGTTCTTTATAATTTTAGTTCATGTTTTTCAGAATATTCAAGTGCTAAACTTATTTGTATTTAACTTGTATTCATTAATATGCACAAAAAGAATTCATACGAATACACATGTTTGCATAAAACGTATAAAAATATAAGCAAAAGAGCGAACATACGTCTGTTAGAGCAATATATGAGGTGTGTTCAAAAAGTATTGCGAATCGTAACTGACAGTTTTCTTCAATTGCAGGGGCGTGGTGCATCATGAGTTCTTGCCACAGGGAATATTACCTGCAAGTTATGCGCAATTTGCGCGAAGCAATCCGCCAGAAACGCCCGGATTTGTGGAAGAACAAAAATTGGCTTTTGCACCACGATAACGCCCCTGCTCACACATCGTTGCTTGTGCGCGACTTTTTGGCCAAAGCCAACACACTAATGATGCCGCAGCCACCGTATTCCCCAGATCTGGCCCCCTGTGACTTTTTCTTGTTCCCTAAACTGAAGAGGCCCATGAAAGGACGACGTTACGCTTCTCTTGACGAGATAAAGACGGCATCGAAGGAGGAGCTGAAGATAAAAAAAAAAAAATGATTTTTTGAAGTGCTTCGAAAATTGGAAAAACCGTTGGCACAAGTGTATAATATCTCATGGGAATTACTTTGAAGGGGACAAAATAGATGTTCATGAATAAATAAATAATTTTTCAAAAAACACAAAATTTGCGATACTTTTTGAACACACCTCGTACATATATGTAGATTTGAGCATAATTTTCATTTCACGCTCAGCTCTATTCAAACGAAAATGTTAAAATTTCTCCTGCCTCGCTGGCAGTGGTGAAACTCCTCCATCTCGACCGAGTTAGCCAAAAATATTTTTACGATCTCCGCGCCGTGAACCTTCTCTATGATAAACGTTCTCTGTCAGTAATATAATGTGCGCGTACTGTTCTCTATGAACATACATATGTATGTACAGGCATATGTGCGTATGACATACCCACACAAATAATGCATACACAAGTCTACAAATGTACATACATATCTGCGTACACATGTAAATCAGTGAAGCGCTTTGCCTAGCCCGCGGGCGGCCGACTTTATTGCTCTCTCACAGATTCGCTCACACGTATTAGTCAAGCGCTCTCTATACATTGTGGAAAATTAATGTGCATTTGAAAATCACTTGATCAACGACTGTTGACTGCTACGCATGTAATTTGTATGTGCGCGCTGATTAACAATTTTGGTTCAAAACCATGAAAATATTGATTTTTAGTTATTTGATACAGCCGTTTAGGTGAAAACTTCAACATAAATTCAATATTTAAAACTTTTTGAATTTTAATTTCTTTTTGACACGTGAATTGTCTTTATTTTTGTAATTGATAAAAAATTAAGAAGGAATTTCAATAATTTCACAATTTTGTAAAAGTTGTCGAACCACTTTCAATTTTTTTTTATATTAATTAATACTCAAGTTTTGTAGTTTTTTTGGGTGTAGCAGCAAGCTCTCTCATACTCCAACACAAGCACACAGTTTGGTAGTGTGCGTTTGGGCATCACTGATGTAAATATATCGTCCGCATAAACTACAAATATTGCTCTACAACAGCAAGCGTCTCATGTACTGAACACATAACGACGACCAGACGACAAACGAGAGTACGAAAGTGAAATGAAAACAAAACAACGCATATACACAAAACAACGCAGCTGTCCATTTTGCATGTACACAATTTCGTTGTGGCCATACTAATACCTTGCACTTCAATGAAATTTTAATATTTTGTTCAAAGTTAAATTTTTTATGCAAAAAATAAGTAAATAGGTATATATTTTTGCTTTAAATTATCAATTGTTATTACAAATGATATAATAGAGCTATTTTATGCTTTTATTTGTAAAATAACGTCAAGTTTGTAAGAGCTGTGAATAATTTTACATTTTACATATTAGTGGTATCACCACTCTTCCTCATCTCTCTTCTTCATTCTACTGTCGTTGGCAAATAGGAATTAGCGAGAATGACAACTGTCGGCCTACAGTCGTGTTTTCATGTCGTCGTCAAAATAAGTGTCCATAAGAACGTGTGTAATATTTGACAGATGTCGTCTGTCGTCGTTATGTGTTTAGAGCATGAAATAGCATCAGCAGCGTCACAAGTCAATTGCTGAACACATAGAGCGCGATAGACTGCAAACGCCATCTGTCAAATATTAGAATACACAAGTTCTCAGGGACACAGTTATTGAGCTGCGTGTGTATTTTAATATTAAATTGTCAAAAAAGTTTTGCGGTATTTTCGTTACGCCGCACTATAGGTCAAATGAATGGTTTTTGAGGCAAAAAATCAATTTTTGAAGTGTACTATTTCAAAAAAAGGATAATGGCATTTTGTAATAAACATTTTGAAATACCCCAAAAAAAAATTAGAGTCAGGTGGCAACCCATGTCTTAAAGCCAAGCTGTCAAAGTTGTAGTTTTTTTTGGTTTGTTTTGTTTTCTGGCATTCACCTTTATAGTGCCTAACATTTAATCCATTGTTTAACAAAATATTATAATTGTATACAATTTTTATAAAATGGAAAATATTAATTCAGGTATGTAAAAAAAATGTTTTAATAAGTTTCATAAAAATGTTGTTGTTGTAAATTTTTTGTTGCATCAAAGTGTGTCGTATTTACTGTGGAGTTTTGGTTATTGACCTGATGTTTCTTGGAGTAGTACTTTGTTTATTGGGACGTATTTGTTGAACAATATATATGTGGAAAAAGGTAATGATGTGTACTTTCATGTGGTTGTAATTTCAACTGCAGCCCAACTGCTCTAAATTATTTATATTTTCCTTTTAAGATTCCGTAAAAATAAAAAATACGGATATAGTTAAATTTTGGTTAGATAATAACCGAAATGCTACGATTGTTGTCAACTGGATTTTCAAGAAATTTAATAGAAGTGTGGATGACGAATGTATGGCATCAATCAAAAAGAAAATTAACAATTTTTGTGCAACTGCTACCCAAAAGTGGAACAAGAACCAAAGATGTGCGAAGAGATTTGAGAACAACGAAAGTTTATGGCTATCAAATGTGACTGAATTTAAAATTTCTGAGAGTGATGTCGCAAACAAAAGAGGTCGCCCTCATGTTGAATACAGCGAGGGAAGTGCGAGGCAAAAACGAAAACTTGCTTCCGAAGTATCGTCCGTACAGGGTCACGATACCAAATTATTGGTCCATGTTGCTTCAATATCAGCTTATGCATCAAAAGCAAATGATTTAGACTTTTTTTTAAAGGAAGCAGCTTCATCTCCATCTAGGGCTACAAAAATGAGAAAACTTTAACCTCCAATGACAAAAAACCTTTACCACTATCCTCCGAGGAAGCATTACTATTTTTGATAGAAAATAATTTAACAAAGCAACAGTACATAAACATTCGGGCAATGAGCAAGTCACGAAACTGTGATATTTATCCACATTACCAAAAAATTCAAGAGTGCAAACTGCAATGCCGACCTGATGGACTATCGATAACGGAATCATGAGCACAAATTCCTTTGCAGAGCTTGGTTAACCATACAGCAACAAGAATTTTGTCATACCAAGAAGAAGTTTTGGTGCAAATAGAAGAGTTGAATGATGTCAGATTGGTTTTAAGTTATGGTTTCGACGGTTCCACAGGACAAAGTTCTTTTAAACAAATATTCAGCAGCAATACCCCAGAAAGTTTAGATAACTCGCTATTTGTGACATCAATTATACCACTAAAATTAATCACGTCGCATCATGAAACCGTTTGGATTAATCGTACACCTCAATCTGTTCGTTTTTGCCGACCACTTAAAATTGAATTTATTAAGGAAACAAAAGAACATATTTTGAAAGAAAAAAACAATCTGGATATGCAAATAAAAAACCTTGAGCCCTTAGAATGTTTTTTAAATGGTAGAAAAATATCAGTAAAATATGAATTTATAATGACTTTAATTGATGGAAAAGTTTTGAACGTACTTACGGAAACAAAGTCTTCTCAGTCGTGCCCAATATGTGGTGGAAATCCGAAGCAGTTTTTGTCAATAAAAGATTTAAGCTCATTAGTGTTTCAGCCAAAACAAAATTCATTAAAATATGGCATAAGCCCATTACACGCTTGGATTCGATGCCTAGAATTTGTTCTGAATCTTTCATATAGACTTCATATAAAAAATGGCAAATTCGAAATGCTGAGGACAAATTACTAATGCAACAAAGAAAAAGTGAAATTCAACAACAATTCTGGGAGAAAATGGGTCTTCATGTCCATAAGCCGAAAAGTAACGGAAGTGGATCAACAAACGACGGCAATACGGCGCGAAAAGCATTTTCAAATCTGGAATTATTTGCTTCAATAACAAACGTTAACATCGAGTTTTTAAAACACTTACAAGTCATACTAATTGCAATTTCTTGTAATTTTGAGTTAAGTGTCGAAAACTTGAAGAGTTTTTGTTATAGAACTGCCGAAATAAATTTTCAATATTATGAATGGTACCCAATGTCAGCTACGTTACATAAAATTTTAGCACATTCTTCACAAATAGTACAAGCCTCAATCGTGCCTCTTGGATGCGCTGGAGAAGTGCTTCTGAGGCGAGAAATAAATTTTATAAAAAGGATCGCATTGAGCATGCACGAAAAGACTCTAAGAACACAATATATCTGATGTTTTTAACAGAGCCATGGATTCTTCTGACCCATTCTTATCCAGTATATGCCTAAAGAACCGTCATTCAGCAAAAAAAACTTGCAACTTCCAAGAGAAGTTATTTCTCTTTTAAAGATTCCAGATGTTCCTGAATATCAATTGCCGACTACGTCAAATGCTATCGCAAATGAAAATTTTTCTGATTTCGAATGGGAGGCAGAGGATCTAACTCTTTTTAATATAGAGTTAGAAGTTGATGAAACAGGGGACTATTTTGAAGTAAGAGTTATTTATAATATACTAACTTTTATAAAATTTAATGTTCTCTTTTTAGTGGAATTAAATCTTGATGATGATGAATAATTTTAACGTGGTAAACAATATACATAGTTACTAGAAGTGGGCGTGATTAGGGCGGATCGACTTGAGATTTTTATCGAAGAGTAAGATGCCCATCGTAGTCACCTGTTCCAAATTTTGAAGCTCTAGCTGCTTCCTGTGATTTCTTGCCTCAAAAACCATTCATTTGACCCATAGTGCGCTGAAAGCGCGTAGTTCTAGTTTTATTCCGGGCCTTTTTTGTATATTGGCTGTTTTGTAAATACAGGACTTTTTAATTTGGCCGAGCTCTTTATCCGGCTCGAAGGACCAAAATTGTTTGATTTGTATGTATTATCAAACATTGACCTCAAAAAAGAACTTGTCATTCCTTACCACTGGTGGGGGGAAATGAAACGTCTTACATTGAGGGAGAATTTATTCATTCTGATTTTATTTTGTATTTTCCTTGCTTATATACAAATTTTAAAACTATCTTAAATGACTAAATATATGTGTATGTGTGTATGTTTTTATGTATTGCAGCATATTGTTTATTGCTGCTTGACCCCAGATAGAACAGTGACGGTAAAGTTACTTAGTGACATGCCGGTAACGCGTGCCAGTTTAATTGTCACTTTTTCCTATCACGTTCTTAAGGGCGAATCAAAAAAGCTCCCAAAACTTTTGTATACATGTGATCTTTTATCACCTTCTCACTCACATACATATTTTCTGCTGTAATAAAACTATATCCTTCTTTCTCACACTTTCATTAAATTTGGGACAAATCGACAAAACTTCTTTCAGGAAAGCGTGAAGGTGCATTCTGCAATAGCCTACTGGGTAAGCCACTCGTTTACCATTCCCTCAGTCTAGAGTTCGAAACCCGAACAATTTTTTTTTTAATTAAAATGTTTTTATTAATTTCATTAATAGTTTTTATATTATAATTTTTTGAATTTAAGAAACTAAAAATAATCCATAATATTATATTTTTCTAATTACATTAGATTACTTTAAATTCATTTTTATAAATATTTTTAAGAAAAATTTAATTACATAGATAGATTTTTAAAATAAACATTCATATTAAAACTATTATAGTTACACTATTAAAATTCATTTTTGTTTATACAGTCTTAAATCCTACAACATTTTTTTTTAATTATTATCTATTTGGATTCGTTCGTTTCCTCCACAGCTTTTCGCTTCCTGTATTTCTTTTGTTTGTACCTATGGTGGCTCATCTCGAGGGACTTCCGAATTTGTTTTTCGAAATTCGCCAGTCCACAAGTAACGAAAGAATCTAATAAATTATAATGAAGACACAAATTAAAACACATCCTCTTAACTAAATATGTATATATTAAATTTACCATATAATATGTTAGATGCCAGTAGAAATTTCGATAGGGGTTGTTTCCCTCCTCCACCGTCTCAGTTACACAAAAACAAAAATTCGTCAGTGTATATATGTCTCAGCACATCATCTACATTATCTGAATTTCCCTTTGTTTTTAAAATAAACTGTTTCTGTAAATTGAAAATATTTAGCAAAAGTTTAAATAATATTTATTGAAAAAAATGTATACATTACTAACCGTTGCAGTAGCAAATTCCTCGCATTTCAGTTTCTCGTCCATTTCCAATGCTGCAGCTATCGTTGTTATTGGTAGCGTGGAGGCAACTTCGGTTTGCATACAATCTATTTCTTCACCAGTCAGTCGGCATACTGAATGGTGAATTTTTCAAATTAAAACCTTACATTCGCGCACAGTTTTTTGTTGGGCCATTTCTTCGCTTTTATGAATTATCTGAAAAGAGATATGTATGTATGCAGTTAGAGGATACAATAACAAAACAATACGTTCTCTATATTGATGAATACTTATAAATAGAACAATATAAACTTACATTTTCTTTCATATAGCTGTCCATCTTTTTCTCCATATTGGATACTCTTGTCGTCAATACTTCTAACTGTGCAGAAATAGTTTTTAACATATTAAACACTTCTGAAAAAAGTTATAAACATAATAGAGAACAATACATTTTAGAAAAGTATTGGATTACCATTTCCATCCACAGCCAAATTGTTTTCATTTCGTTTTGCCTCCGAGTTGTAGCAACCAGAAATATCAAATTTTTTGCGCTTCAATGTCAGTTGTTCTACATTAACAAATGTGTACAGATAAAGTGAAAACTAAAACGACAAATTTACATGTACATACCTTTTACAGGAGTTGAAGACGTTGTTGGGAATTCTTCAAAATCAATTGCATCAAAGAGCGCTGGTGAATCCATCTGTTCGTAAAATAAAAAATTGGCAGTATCAAAATTCTTTTAAATAATTCATATCATGAAATAAAATACATTCGGAAAATACCACAATTACTTTAAATAGTACTAATTTGAAAATTCATGGAATAGATGATGTAAAATTGGTATAAGAAGAAACTTTCCATGCTTATGTTTTTAAAATAGTAAGAATTACACAGTTTCATATCTTATATAATATGTTGAATATTCTTAAGTATAATAAAACTAAATATATTGATGTGTACTGAATGTCCTTTGGTATCAACGTACATGTTCATTTTTGAACATTCTCCCGATCGACAAAAGTGACTTCTAACTGCAGATTGTAATCGACGTTTTGGTTTTTAGTTCGTCCGTTTGCTTTAACGCAAGCTGCCATGGTATTAGTAATTCCCAAATGGTTGTTACCACATCCGCTTTTCCAACTGGATCTATTTCGGCTCTCTCTTGCAATGTTTCGTCAGCGCATGCGCAACTGCCAACCAATTTGCATGTAGTATCACCGATGCAGGGCTGAAGTGTACAATTCGTCTCCTCCTCGTTGCTGGGAAAAAGTACAATATCGTCATCATCACCACCATCACTAACTGTGTTGTTGAAAGCTGGATTACCAGTGATGGCATTTTCGTCACTGTCAGTAGCCATCAACTCAGCTTCGGTCGTGACCTCGTTTATATTCAGCCCATTTACATTATTTATGGCGCCCTCATCGCTGTCGCTGCGCTCAGTACTGTTAGCCGTTTATTTTATGTGGTTTAGTGAAGTAGTAAAATCTTCCTTCTTATATTCTTCAGCATCTTCTTCCAAAATGTGGTCTATTTCTTGAGCTTCGTCATTATCTTCAAACGATTTCGTCTGGACTTCACTGTCCCACATTTCTCCAAAATGTGAGCCTGCCGGAAGAGATAAATGCGGAGGTACCAATTCAGTTGATTTTTCTTCTTTATCTTTCCCTATTATTTCTGTTGTTTTTTCCTCAACAGAAGATAGAGAGAGTAGTCGAACTCTTATAAGTTTTTCTTCAGTTTTTGAAGGTTTACGAAGTTCTTCAATTGATTCTTCTTCAACTTCATTTTCCTTTCTATTTTCCTCTATTACTTCTGCTGTTTTTTTCTCAACAGAAGATAGAGGGAGTAGTGGAATTTTTATAAGTTTTTTGTCTTCAATCTTTTGTACTGCATTAGTTAGTTTCGTCGCAGCTGTAGATAATTTTGGTACGATGAACAGAATTGGCTGATTGTCATACTTTTTCTTAAGTAGACTCCATGCATCTTCATAATTTTTCGACGAAATTTGAAAATGTTTTATTACTCTTGCAGCTTCGCCTTTCAAGCATTGACGAAGACGCAGCATCTGCTCGTTGTCATGTACCATAACTTTGAACACGTTGTAAAATTTGTCCCATTCCTTAATATCGCCATAAAATGTTGGAATTTTTATTATTTTTCTTTCTTCAAAGTTAGGGCGATAAAACATTTTAAGCTCTTCTTTTTTTAATTTCTTTTTTAAATTCTGAAGCTTTTCGAAATATTCGTCACATATTTTTTCGAATATGTCTTCGATTTCAACATTAAAATCTAATTTGCTTTTAGATTTTGGATGTCTGTAAATAAACTGTCTAAGCCTTTTATTTGATCGTTGTCGATCATTAATTCCATGCTTAGATCTTCCATTTTTCTTCTGAGGTTTTCAACTTTCCTCATGAATAAGGAAGTTTTTCGATCTAAATCTTGGTGTTTAGCTTCAACTTCTTCAAATTTTGTTTTACTTGATGGCTTTGTTGGAAAAGTGTTGGACGTGTACAACACCGTTTCGGAAAAATCCGTTTGGGCTTCAGGAATTTTCTTCTTGTTTATTCCCATTTTGAGAGTTTTTCCGCAACCTTTTTTTTATTTATTAATTAACTGCTTGTTGTTCTCCAAAGAAATCGTTGGAGGTATTTGATTTGGTCGCCTAGTTGACCTTGCTGTGCCTCGACTCACAGCCGCTGAATATCTCTTGGATTGCAGTTAGATCACTGCGTTTAGCCTCTGCTAAAACGGCTTATGTAATCGGTTTTAATGCGGGAATATACACCCGTCTTACAAATACTTTTTTGTATTTTGCCTGTTTTGTAAGTACAGGACTTTTTAATTTTGGCCGAGCACTAAATCCGGCTCGAAGGACCAAAAGTTTCTTACAATCCTTACCTCTGGTGGGGGGCAATGTAAGACTTATCTCGAGGGAGAATATATTCATTCTGATTTTTATTTTGGATTTTTCTTGCTTATATACAATTTTTAAAACTATCTTAAATAACTAAATATATTTGTATGTGTGTATGTTTTTATGTAATGCAGCATATTATTTATTGCTGCTTGACATGGGGTTGATTTTAAGTGTACAATTTATTGCATGAGTGTGTGTGTGTTTAATGTTATCTCTGCTGTATATTTAAGATTTGTGTCCCATGCATTTTAATTATTATTACTTGTAGATGTGCATTGCATGTGAATGCATTATGTATATACATATGTATGTATGTATGTAAGTATATTAATATATAAATAGATATTTATATTTAGTTGAATTTCGGCTTTGCTGATAAGTAAGCATGTTCAATGATATTTGAACAACTTGTTTTTCGTCAATAGGTCTTTCAAAGCAGCAATGAGAACTTCGGAAATATGTGATGCAGTATGTGATTCCGTTAATTTATAAACGCCAATTGTTCCATTAAATTGTTTCGTCCCAATTTGATGTGTTATTAAAAAATTTTAAATTTATTCAGCAAAGTTGACATTTAACGTAGTTATTGCTTATTTTATTAAAAAATGTCCACACTTCGCTTTTAACTATCGCCATTGCTCTTCAAACAACTGAACGTAAAATGCGTTTGACTTAACTGTAAATGCAGTGTCACCAGACATTCATTTGTTGATATTAAACTACGTTGACATATTAGAATTTAACTATGCCTACACCGTTTCCAGTCAGTAATGACTGATGCGACCAATTTCGACCTTTGCACGCTAACTTAGATGAACATTAAATGTATTAATTTTCAAAATGCTGTTTGCGATTATTTTGCAATTACTCGAGTAATAGTCGTGTAATTAGAAAAGGTGTTTCGAAGTAATTAAATCGTAAATTGAATGAAAATAATCGATTAATTTAATCAAATGATTAATCGTTGCCATCCCTAGTCACAACATTGTGCTGTTGGTAGAAAATCCGAGCTGTGCCGATCGCCAATTGCCACTGCTTCCCTTGCCGCTGAAACAGCTTCGCATAGAAACCAGCGGAGATATGTATGTATTTGTATGAGTGGCATACATATCGACGCAGACTTTTGCAAGCCGCTTAAAAATATTTTTTACATTTCTTGACAGTTATGTGCCATAATCAAAGATACAGATGCTTGTGGTTTGTAAAACTAACAATATAATATGGCACATAAGCGTGTGCGAATATTTAAGCGAGTGGTACTTAAAACAATAATTTCTATGTATTACATAAAAATAAGCCGTGAGAAGCAGCAAGATGTAGGGAGTTAAGAGGGATGATTTTCATTTAAGCGGAGCACTACTTAACCGGGACTCACTGTACACATAACTCAGAGGAATAATGAATATTTCCTTTGATACATTTCTTGACTTGAAAATCGACAAATAAACTATGTTGTCAATTTTATTCTATACTTATATTTGCATGGTTGTCGCTTTTTCCTTCTCATACAAATATCAGAAATATCGCGAAAAGACGCTTGTTGGCAAAGGCATGCTCGGGGAGATGTAATGGTGTTTGTTTTTATAAATGAAGCAAGTTTGCCTGTTGAAAGGGCGCTTGCGTTCATAAATGAAAATATTGTTGTTAGGAGTTTTTCTACAAATTTGGGCATCGACTATTTGGCTGCAATACTGACTTGTGACGCTGCTGATGCCATTTCAAACGATTGTTGTTTTTGTAAAGCAATGTTTTGAAGTTTTTGCGGGTGACATATCTAAATGTGAACGCATATAAGTATGTATGTTGTGTATGCGTTATTTGTGAGGACTCCGATTACTCTCTCAACGGTATTTCTTGCCTTGCAGTGTTGTAAATTGAATTTGTGCTGTGGTAACCCAGCGTTTGCATCACGATAAGGGGTAAGTAAATATGGTTCCAAGCCATATCCTGAATCTCCTAGTAGCCAAGATCTATGGTCTCCGCCCATATACTTGGATGAAAGATATTGTTTGGCAGCACTTAAAGAAAATATAAAGGCGTCATGACTGGAGCCAGGGTGGCATGCATCCACAGCCGTTATACGCATTCTGTAATCGCAAATCTGTAAAATAAGTGAATTAATATCAACAACAAATTTCATATTTGTAACTCACAATCATCGCATTAACGCTGAAATAACCCTTTCTGTTAAAAAACAGATGCTCATTTTGGTGGGGCTTCGTAATTTTTATGTGTGTCCCGTCCACACAACCGATTATGCAAAAATTGTTGAAAAAATGTGCTTTCGACATTTTAATTTCTTCTTCGCTCATTTGTAGTTTAATCCATTTTGGACACAGTGCTTTTTCTAAAGCATTTAGCAACTCATGTAAGACTTTGCACACGGTACTTCTTGCAAGGGATATGTCGGTGTCTTTTCCTACCAAGCGCTGGAATCCTCCCTCTGCAAGGTACCTCAAAGTAGCAGCAAGCTTTATTTCAATCGTAATAGATGACGGATTTATGAATGGTTGGACATCACGAACAATTTCAAGAAACGTTTTGTTGCCTATTACAGGATAAGTAAAGAAATCCTGTAATAGGCAACAAAACTTTATTGGGACAAAATGCATTTCTTGTGTTCCAAACTTTGTTTTATATATACTTACACGGAATCTGGGATAACCAAGGGATTGGAATGATCCCTTAAAATTCGCCGCCGAACTTTCTCATTTTTTTCCAATTCATTTTTCGTCAATAAATATGCAGCAATGGTAAATAAGCTTATTTTGTAAAATTCTTTGAAACAAATTTTATTTGTCAATACTCAATCAGCTGTTTCGTAGTTGATTTCGAATTTAAGCCAATTCGCGCGAATTGTGGAACACTGTTACCAAATTCACGCGATTTGCAAATTCGGTGCCGAATTTAAATCGTGCGATTTCCAGAACATGCCTGATAATGAGGTTATTCTGCTTTTTGATTGGAAAATTTTTTGTATACTATATAAAAGTAGTTAGATTTTTTCTAAGTCTAATATACATATAGTATATATATAATATATAATAATATATCTTTACTGGGGAAATTGCGCCAAAAATGAAAGTTGAAGAAGAAATCGTCAACGGAATTTTAGTTCTAAATGAATTTCGTCGCGGAAAGATCGCCAATTCGATTTTATAGGATTTTTCAAAAAATTAGTAACAAAAATTTAAGAAAGTGTCGCGTTCGGGAGTGCACATCAGAATCTCTCGGGAGATTCTTTTTATTCCCTAGGTAGCAGGAGGAGTTGCAGAAGTGGGTGGAGAATTTACGGATCCCACCAACGCAGGATTTACCCACCCGCAGGCACGTAGCCAGGGGGGGGCTAGAGGGCTGAAGCCCCCCCCGAAATAAGGAAATTTTTTAAATAAATCGCAAATAAAAAAGATTTATCACTGACTGAATCTTTTGAAACTCTTATACACAACTCAGCTCAAACCTATAACAGTCGTACGCAACTACACTAGACGGTGACTGAAAACTTATCGAAAGTCATACTTAAGCGTCGTACAGATCTCCATCTTGATATGGCGAAGTTGGTTGGACAGGGATATGACGGAGCAGCAAACATGTCAGGGCATTTAAGTGGAGTGCAAACCAGGATAAGACAACTGTATCCAAAAGCACGATGTGTTCATTGCGCTAGTCACCGATTGAACCTTGCGCTTTCTGATACTATGTCATTACCTTCAATACGGAACTGCCTTGGTATTGTCAATGAAATAGAAAATTTATTTAGAAACCATTCAAATGCAAACACAACTTTCCAGGACGTTATACAGAAGCACGCACCAGAAAGCAAAAAAAGACGACTTGTTCGCCTTTGTGAAACAAGGTTTATAGAAAGGCATGAAAGCATTATAAGCTTTGTGGAGCTTTTCAAATTCATTGTACTAAGTTTGGAAATAATTTCGAGTAAGACATGGCCCATTTCGTCTAAAGCATCAGCCTTCTTAGCAGCGGTAGAGAAAAGCGATATTTTTCTTAGTCTATTCGTCTGTGAGCAATTGTTCAGCTTAACGCTGCCACTGTCTGTGCAACTCCACGAAAAATCTATGGATTTTGTATCAGCAATGAACCGAGCCAAAGAATTAATAAGAACTCTGCACCAGATAAGAGAAACAGCGGATGGTTTTTTCAACGATATTTTCCAAACAGCATCACAAATGTCTAAAGATCTTTTTGACACTTCGCGTCAAACTACTAGTGCTAATCCACCTTGCACAACCCCTGAAAGCCACTTCAGAGTTACAATATTTATTCTATGCGTTGATGCTCTGATCCAAAACATGACAGAACGTTTATTAGTGAATGAGGATATACTCTCGTCATTTCAAATTCTACTCCCAGGTTTTTCTGCAATTGATAATGCCGAAGAATTAAAAAATTTAACTATTTACTTCGAGGAGCAAATATCAATGACAGCATTAAAATCAGAGTATCGATTGTGATGTGCCAGCTTATCAACAATAGATCCAACCATAGAAGTGTTGAAATTACTGCAACATTGCGATGCAACGTATTTTAAAAATATTCACTACCTGCTTACAATTTTAGCAACTCTTCCAGTGACGACCGCTTCCGTTGAAAGAACTTTTTCAATCTTAAGGTTGGTACGCAGCTCTCAAGTAATTGCTCAAGAACAAAAATACATTATTTCTCAAGTAATGTTGACAGCTGGTTAGGCATTGTGAATGATCCACATTAGAAGAGCAAGAGAGAATAAACAAAGTAAACAAACTTTGTGCGTATGCATGTATGTATGTATGTGTATGGTAACACAAATATTTTCATTGAGATTTAAGGAATGTTGTTGATGATTGGTTGGTTTTATACAACATTTCAAAATGGAATATACTTTATAATAATGATTTCAACTAATTTAGGATGAATTTGACGATTACTTCGAATTTCCTTCAAGAAACAATTGTTGATTTGATGTTTCTTCGCAATACCAGGTTTGCCATATTCACATTTTATTGAAAAAAAGTATTAAAAATTATTTTTTGAGAGCTGCGTACTAGCACAAGTAAGCTTATCGCAGGAACGTTTCTGGACCGTTTCTTAAGCGTTTTTTTATATGAAGTTTTTACGTTTCTTGAGAGCTGCGTACTAAGCTTTAAAAAGAATAAAAACTTTACCACGCAGTGTGATGGGCAATGAGCAGCTGAGTGCACTTGCTGTTATTGCAGTGCACTGGGATATTAAAATAGATCCAGATGAAGTAATTAATGATATGGTAAACAAGAAGAAAAGAAAAATATTACTTATTTAAGTTACAACTACCAAATCATTTAAGTAATATGTATATGAATTTATATTGTTTTTTTTTTTAATAAACAGAAAATTTAAAGTTTATATATGTTTTTACTTCAGCCCCCCCCGAAATGAAAAGCTGGCTACGGGCCTGCCCACCCGCAATGCATTTGTTTGCATTAAGGTGTGAAAAAATTGAAGGCAGGAGCTGTGCCCACCCTTAATCTTGGTGAGTACTTTGCTATTTTTTCTACTTTCAGTTTTCTTTTATTATTATATTTTCAGGATCATTTCTTTTTCTTTTTCAATAGCATGTCAACTGAGCCTAGTTTTTTTAAACACAAATATTGCACTTAATCTAGATGGATTAAATTGTGTTTAAAAAAGCAGGTGAAATTAAATGACTAATTTTAATTAATAAGTCGTGAGAGATTTTTCCATTTTAAATGGACAATTTTATAATTCGACATTATTCAATACGTAATTTTTTTAAACATTTTATTTCATTTTATTAAAATTTTAAAACTGTTAAGTTTCCAATAAATAATAGAAAAAACCAATAAATTTAGCATATTTCATCTAAAAAGAATAAACTGGTCTTTAATTTGCAGTAAAAATCATTTAGGATTGAATAAGGTTGTAGCCGTGCAGCTGTCAAAATAACCGTGTCCTTAAGAACATGTGCACTGTAATATTTTACAGATGTCGTTTGAAGTTTGTTGCTCTCTTTGTGTTCAGCACATCAATTTCTGCAGACGCATAATTTTTGCAAATTTGTCTACATGTCGCTCATTTGCTGCAAAACCGGTATAAGTCAAAAAAATCGATTCGCCAGAAAACGCGTTTAAAGTTTTCAACTTACTACAACCTTACACGGTGACTCCATCATTACACCTCTTCTCAAGCGGAGCATATAAGAGGTATTCATATGAATTTTTCACTCAACATGAAGTATGATATAACGAACAATTCTGCAGCATTAACTCAAAAATCACGTTTTTTGATTTATGCCGGTCTTGCAGCAAATGAGCGATGTGTATGAAAATATGTACACTCATGTCTACATACCACATTTTTATGTATACATGTACACTCAGTGCTTCATGTCAAATCTACGTTGACACGGACAAACAAGTGCCGAAGGTCTGGTTTTGTCAAAGCGTCAATGTGTCGGCGGACCAACGCTGTTGGTAGACAACCGAACTGTGCCGAAAAAATAAGCGAACAATCCCTTGCCACTGTACAGCTTCGCCCACAAACCAGCGTAAATATGTATGTTTGTGTGTGAGCTTGCATACATATCGACGCAGATTTTTGCAAGCCGCGTAAAAATATTTTTTACATTCCTTGATTATGTGCCATAATCAAAGAAACAGATTTTTGTAGTTTGATAAAAATAAAAATGTAATATGCCACATAAGCGAGTGGTACTTAAAATAATAATTTCTATGTGTTCACATGAGCTATGAGCGTTCTGCAGCATCCCACATCGCATCACGTCACGTCACAACACCTTATCACACAACAGTTCACAGCACACACCACTACACACACACGCATCAAACACAGTACCTGACACCGCTCACTATTACAACACAACAACCACACGATCATCAACGGACGACTCGGATTAATCTAATATTCACCACCCAAACTATCAAAAGGGATAGATCCGAACGGGATCACCTCTCTTTTTCATTCCATCCGTGAAGAAAGACGGTCGACCCGCAATTATTCATTCCTAAATTCCGCAACCTCCGCATTTTCGATTTGTGACTTCCCGCAAAGTGACGTAGTGACGTATGTCCCGGATTTCGCCGCAGTGTCAGTGTGAAAACCCATACAGAAAAATCATAAAATTGTTATATTAATAAAAAAATACATACAAGTATATCCAGTTAGTGAAATAAACGAAATAAATTTTGAATACAGATTGTGCGATAGAAAGTGCTTTTTAGTTGGCATAAGTATACTATATCGAGTAAGTATACTAGTGTTACACGTTAGCAAATGGTCCTTCGAGCCTTTCCGAAAGGCACCTAAGTACAAAGGAAAAAATTTATATATGTATATATACATATATATAAAAAACACGGAAAGATCACACAAGTTGAACACACAAGAAAAAAAAAGAAAGTGGCCTGAAGTGAAGGAAAAAGATACAGAAAAGAAACAAAAATTGTACAGTGAGTGAAGAAACAACAAAAAACCTTCTAACATTAAAACGGGCGCGTTATAATCACAGATAAATTAACAAACATATAAAAATATATACAACGCAGGAGACAACGCTAGCGAACAACATAGGAGGAAGAAACCTAATCAAAAGGGACAGCGCTGGACATACATACATACACATTTATAAAAATTAACAGAGGAATAAACAGGGACGATAAGTAAAAAAAAACCAAAACCCCTGGCGGAATATAATGTGAGTCCGTTCCATATATTAATTTGATATACATATAAAAATATATAAATTTATTTATTTCGCACATATGTATATATGTATGTATGTTAAGTACAGTTTGGACGGTATTTCGGGACACCGTTAACTGTTCTTAACAGTTCGATATATGTATATATATATCTACAAAAAAATAATAATAACTGAAAAAAAGTACAGTACCCGCCTTTTGCTTAGTTTGTGTCGTTAGACACCCCGTTATATAATTTCCGAAAAAAATAAAAAAATTTCGTAAGTCGAGTATAACTTGCGATAATTCTTGCGATACCCCTTGGGCTATAAAAAAAAGCAACAAGCAGGATCGCTCAAACCCTAAACAAAAGCGGAAGATACGAAACAAAAAGAAAACCAAATATATACATACATACATAATTAAAACATACATACTTATATATTAGCACATTATTCTCTAATATTGCAAATTCTTCCATTTTAATATATTTACATATTTATATGCATACATAATCGTATGGTACATATGTACATATATACATAAGTGAACTAACTTTATCTACATCAAGCTATAACATACAATAATATAATATTAACTACCTGTTTGGATGTTCAATTCGTGTATCGAAACACACTACCAAAAAACAATTTACAAAAGACAAGTACTCGTTGCTTGCAAATTTCCAGCGATACCCCTTGGGCTATAAAGCAACAAGCTGGATCGCTTATAACATTCAAGCAAAGTTAGGTAATAATAAAAAAAACTAATAAAGAAATAAGGAAATAAAAAGAGAGAAAAAAGGCATTACATTTATGTATGTACCAATGTGTTCAGCTTCCGCGTGACATATCCCTGTAGTTCGGTACCATCGGGGAAGAGCTAACGATATGACTAATTCCTAATCATTAGAACCAGTTCCAGCCCGATTACTCGCAATGTTATTTGACTAACGATTTTTACATTGCAATGTCCTACGAGAGTAATCGAGCGGTGCGACGCTGCATTACCAGTCATTGGTGAAATGACAAGTTCCAAAATCGTTAGTGAATCGCTAATACAGAATCGCTAGCGTTCTCATTAATTCAAAATGGCTAGTGATTTGACTAATTCAAAATCGTTACCGATTTCATTAATTCTAACTCGCTAGCCATTCTACTGGTTCAATTTTACGAATATAAAAGAAATTTTTATGAAATTCAAAGCAATAGATTTATTAAATTCAATTATACATATGTATTTTTTAATTTATTTTCTTTCTTAGTAGTTTTAAAATATATACTATCTTACATTATATTGTTATTTATTAATCATTTATTTTCTTTATTTACTAAATGATTTTTTTTTATTACTCGTTTTTTTGACGCTGAAGGCCTTGGCGCAGTTGATTCTCTGGCGATCCAGCGTCTATCCTGGTAGGAATGGACTCTAAAATAATTAAAATATATTTGTTATTAACTGTTTTAATTAAAAAGCTTGGCCTGTTCTTACCAATAAGGGCGTCGAAAAAATTTGTTAAGCTTTTGAGCGAATCCTTGCCCAACACTCCATCAATATTGTACTGCATGGCCAATTCGTCTGTTATAATATTCTTCAGGTTTGTCACCACTCCAGAACCCTGGAGAATTTGAGTCATACATTTGATCTGCAAGAAAGTAAAGGGTTGAAACGGTAAAAATAAAAAAAATCGAAATTTACTGAAACGTATTTTAAATAAGGAAATCGAAAAAAAATATTACTTACGTAGTTCTTCTTTCCGCGAACTTCTATATTTTCATTATTTCGGCCCAAATCTGTTTTGTTTTTAATTGGAAATTCTCTCATTTTCGATGAGTCGTCGGTGCGTTCTTTCAGAAGACGCTGAATGAGGACTTTCTGCTGCGCTACTTCTTCTAGGAGCACTTGGTACTGTGCAGAAATTTGGCTCATTTTTCTTTCCATCAGTTCTAGAAATAAAAAATATATATGAATGAAAAGAGGAATATACTTGTTGGCAGCTTATACTTTACCTTCGAAGAAAGCCTTTAAAGCTTCCTTATCTTCGCATTTACATGCCTTTTCTGTATATACTTGATTGTTATAAAAAATCATAACCTCACTTTTTCCCGTGCACCTCGAATTCTTAAATTTTCCCACGCACTCACCTTCTCGATGACCACCAAATTTGGTTTTAGAAAACAATTAAAAAATGGACTTACTTCAATGTGCATACGCGTGCACTAGTGTAGGTAATTATATTGCGTGTAGATTTAGCTTATGTACAATTTTAAATACTTTGTAAAATGAGTATCGGCTGAGAATTCCGACTCAGGATGAAAAGATGGTGAAACTGGAGGATGGCACAAACGCCGTTCGAAGATGCTCGCACACGCGTAACTCTGACTCAGGATGAAAAAATGTTGAAACTGGAGGATGGCACAAACGCCGTTCAAAAATGTAATTTGTAAAATGAGTATCGGCTGAGAATTCCGACTCAGGATGAAAAGATGTTGAAACTGGAGAATGACACACACGCCGTTCAAAGATGCTCGCACACGCGTAACTCCGACTTGATATATAAAAATATTGAAAAACTGGAGGATGGCACACACGCCGTTTAAAGATGTTCGCACACGCGTAACTCCGACTGGATATATAAAAATGTTGAAAAACTGGAGGATGGCACACACGCCGTTTAAAGATGTTCGCACACGCGCAACTTTTGACTTGATGTATAAAAGGTTGAAAAAATCGGAGGATGATGAAACCGCTGTTCAAAAAACGGATCGCACACGCGTACTTTTGACTGCGGAGAACGAAAGCGAAGTGAGTTGCAGTTGTCCTTTTGGTCCCCTTTTCTTTTCGTTTGGGTGTGGAATCAGCTGGTGTGTGGTGTAGAATGTAAGTTTTGCTGGTTTGTGACGTGGGTATGATGAAGGTGCGTGTCAGTGTTGTGTGTGTGTGGATGCCCGGGGGAGGATGCTCATTTGTACATCCTGGCCCCCCTAGGCGAGTATTCAGCCTAGTAGCCTCTGAAGTTGTTGCAGTAATGCAACAACGTTGCTGAGACCTGTCCTACGACGGGCCTGCGGCCTGGTATGGCGCCTCCGATGCGGGGTGGTATGGTGATGACGGCGCCAGGCGCGGGACTCCTTCGAAGGGAAGGCTTGCCTTCGCGGTTGCGGTCGCGGGAGTCGTCGGCTGGCAGTACTGCCGCGAGGGGGATGACGACGCTCAACGTCGGGTCCAGCATTGCGGTGGAACATGGTGTGATGGTGACCCATACAAACCTGGCACTGATACCCGGTGGTGCATTCGCGCGTTAGATGGGTAGGCGCCAGACAATTTAAGCAATGCCCGTGGGCCTGGGCAACCTGCTGGCGTTGCTGAGGCGTCATCCCCTTGAATATGCCGCAATGTGGCAATCGATGTCGGCGGCGACATAGCGCGCACTGAAGTGGTGCTGGTTCCGGAGCCCGTGCTTGCGTGTCACTACGCGGAGCTGTCGGAACTTCTCGGTGGGCTGCGGGAACGATGGTTGTTCGCGGCGCTGCTACAGGGGTAGCTTTAGGGCGCGGAAGCAGAAAATTCGACAGTACAGAAATTTTTTATAGGGGGCGTGGCACTGCCCACTTATGAGTTCATATGCAAATCTCTGGAACCACCCCACCGATTTCGTTCAGATTTGGTATACATATTACACAATGCCTACTTAAGAGAAATCTGGAAAATGATCGAAATCGGATAATAACCACGCCCACCTACCATATAACGGTAATTTTTGAAAACACTAAAGATCGGAAATTTTAATAACTGTTGAAGGGAAACATCTTGAGTTTGGTATTCGGTGTTGTATTGCAGCCAGAATTTCGACAATATGAAAATTTTGGCATGTCACCGCCCACTTTTGAGTGCATATGTAAATCTCTGGAACTTCTTCTTCTTCTTACAAAAAACCAACTATAAATTTTGACTGCACTGATTATGTTGAGATGATAAACTTAGATAACAATAGCATTTTGTCGGAGCCGCCCTTCACTGCAAACATACCCTATGACCATTTGCTCGAATACATAGAATTTGACAATCCTCCACTTCCGGATCCACAAATTCCTCCACATATTCAAGGAACCGAGCGCTTTGTGCAACTGCTGACTAGCGTTTCACGTCGAACTATAGAAAAAAATCGCGATGGTGTTATGGCAGTCACGGTTGCAAGTCGAAACGCAACATCTAGGATGGACAGCAAACAAGACCTTAAAACTAATTAATTCTGAACTTTAGAAGTATATTATATTTTGTTTGGCCCTTAACAGTTAAGTTTTTGCTTTATATATAGATATAAAATGATATTGTTAACTGCAATACGATTTCGCGGAAGATGAAAGCTATTAAAGTTTGAATTTTATTTATTATTATTTTAATTTTTATGGGTGGATAGGTAACATATACACACACCGACCACAGCGGCCAACGACCATACCACGCTGAATACATCGGTTCTCGTCCGATCACCGAAGCTTTTTAAAACCCGATCTAAATACTATTATTTTATAAATATCTAATTTATTTTTAAGGGTCACAACGTTTTATTTCTTAAAATTACAAAACCCATGAGCTTTTACATTTCTTGTGTATTGATGATTTAATGGCCAATTTCATAAAAAACTTTTTTAACATTAATCTAAACATCAAAATTAGACCGTTATCTATACAGCTTCTAAAGCTGTTGGAATTTCATTTCGAACAAATCCAGACATAACCACTACTGTTAGTTTTCTTAAAAGATTCAATAACATTTTTGAATGTTTTAAATTTGTGTAGAGCACTTTCTCAAAATTGCATTATATAGAGATCTTAAGATCAACTTGATATGCATCACAAAAAGAACGCTGCTGAGAAGGTGTAGCAGCACCTGTACGGTCACAGCTTGATGTTTTCGGCTCCAGTAGTTGTTACTATTTTCCATTTCATTTATTGAAAAAAAAAAAAACAAAATGAAAAGTTTCTCGTTAAAAACCGGAGGCTCCGTTTTGATTTTAGAGCCATGGTTTCTTGGGCAAATTTTTTTAGAATTCCTCGTAGTTTACGATTTTGATAACCGCTTGGTGCATTTTTTTTGCTCCATACAAATTGACCCACTCTAATTTTTTTTATTTTATTTCTTTGTTTATTGGTTGCGGTTACGTTTCGATTTTATCTGCGGTTGGCAAAAAGCACAATTTAACGAGCGGTCTAGTTAGCGTTCCCGATTGTGTACGGAGATCGACTACGCGAATATGACCGTCGGAGCCGCAGTAGAGCTTCTCTATGCGGCCAAGCCGCCATTCGGTAGGGGGGAGACAATCGTCATTGATTAAGACACAATCTCCAAGCTTAGGCGCATTTTCTGTGACTTTCCATCGGTACCTTCTGTGGAGGTCCTTTAAATAATCATCTTTCCATCGGCGACTGAAGTCGTGATGGAGAATCTTAATTCTTTCCCAACGGTTTAATAAGGAAAGCGACTCCACGCCTGGCTCAGGTGTGGCCAGAATGGGCGCTCCTTTAAGAAAATGCCCTGGCGTGAGGGCAGTAAAAGGGAGGGATCTGAGGGATCTTGCGAGAGTGCAGCGAGAGGCCGTGAGTTAAGAACGGCTTCAATTCTAGTTAAGAGTGTCGTGAACTCTTCATAATTGAATTTATAGTTGCCAGCTAGCTTCTTGAAATGAGATTTGAAGCTTTTTACAGCTGACTCCCATAAGCCGCCTATGTGAGGGGCGCTTGGGGGGATAAACTGCCAATTGATACCTTGTGGAGCGTATTTTTGGACAATTGCCGGTGAGACTTGTTTTGTGAAGTCCACAAACTGTTTTTCGGTAGCTCTTTGAGCTCCGATAAATGTTTTACCATTATCGCTCATGATTTTTGATGGAAAGCCTCGTCGTCCGACGAAACGAGCAAAAGCCGCAAGAAAAGCCTCCGTCGTCAGATTCGTACATAGCTCAAGGTGTACTGCTTTTGTCGTGAAACAGACAAAAACAGCCACATAGCCTTCATGAGGGTAGGAGACCTTAGCATGGATGCCTTTATCATAAAAGGCCCAGCAAAATCTACACCTGTAGTGGTGAAAGGCGGAGCAAAATTGCAGCGTTCAGGTGGAAGTGCTGCCATAACCTGCGATCACATTTTCTGCTTATGCATAGTGCAGATTTTGCACATGAAAATCCACTTCTTTATTTGGGGGTATGTACAGCTCTTGGCGGACCATATGTTGCATGAGGCGATGTTCGGTATGGAGCATTAGTATGTGGATATATCTAATAAATAAAGTGGCAAACGGACACCTCTCTGGTATGATTATAGGGTGGCGTTCGTTGTACGTGAGGCTTGAATTAGCAAGCCGACCATTCGCACGAAGTAAACCCTTCGTATCTAGAAATGGATTTAGAACTAAGAGTGAGCTCCTTTTATCAATAGGCTTCGATTCTCTTAGTAATTCTATATCGCGGCTGAAGTAGCGCGTTTGGGTTGATGCGATAAGAGCGACCTTTGCTTTTTGTAAGTCTTGGTGCGTCAACTTATCGCAATGATGGGTTGCTCCTTTACCTTTAAGTTTAAGCCGCTCTAAAAACTTGAGCATATAGGCAACTACCCGGAGGGCTCGGGGGAACGATGAGAATCGTTCAAGGATGTCAGTGTCATCCAGTGTTGCATGATAAGTGTCGATTTTACGACTTTCTAGGGCAAGTATGTTGCGCATAGGCGATTGCGGCCAAGAATCGGGAGATTTTGTTAACCATCGGGGGCCATTCCACCAGAGGGTGGAGGTGGCGAGATGCAGAGGTTTGCATCCTCTTGTACCTAGATCCGCTGGATTGTCAGCACTGGCTACGTGACGCCAAGTGACTGATCCTACTAGGTCAAGTATTTTAGATGTTCGGTTAGAAATATAAGTTTTCCACGCATGTGGTGGTTTTTCTAACCAGGCTAGAACTATCTCGGAATCGGACCATAAATTATTATTATTATTATTATTTATTAGACACATTATAAAATATTATATCTAACATAGTATGGCGTACTAGCTGCAGCGGCCTTTGACGCCTATCTTATAAATAAGTTTAATATTATTACAATTGGTTGATTAATCTAAGTTGTTCTATGAATAAGTAAATTTGATTGATATTTTTTAAGTTAATATGATTTAAACAGTCTGTAGGGTTGATTTGATTAAAGAAAATTGCTCTGATTCTCGCGAAGTTGGGACAGTGATCTAAGATATGTTCGGTTGTTAGAGTATTGCCGCAGTCGCATCTTTTCGGTGTTTTGTTGGTGATCAAATGTTCGTGTGTAAGTTTCGTGTGTCCAATTCGTAGGCGTATATAAATTGACCATTTTGATTTTGACGTGTTTGTAGGATATATGGCGCCGAGGCCATTAACATTGAATTTGGTATATCGGTGGTGGAAATTTTTCCAATCAGCTGTTGTAGATATTGGGATATATAGTGTTGGAGGTCCTTTTCGGACGATGGTGTGAAATAGATGGACGGAGACAGGGCTATTAAATTGGCTGTTTTATCTGCAAGTTCGTTTCCCATAATTCCTTGATGACTTGGCACCCAGAAGAGAACAATTTTTTTTGCAACAATTATACTCCGAATTTGAACAATTAAGTTGTTGTGACAGTTTAGATTTTTTACGGCAGAAATTGTTGATAGACTGTCAGAACATATTACGTATTTTCCTGTGTTGTTCCGTGCAAACGAGCATGCCTTTAGTATGGCTAAAGCCTTTGCGGTAAATATGGAATAATAATCAGGAAGGAGGCCTCCTGAAATTATAGTGTTGTTAATGTCGACGATGGCGAAGGCTGTTGCGATATTCGATTTTGTTGCATCGGTAAATAACCAGTTGTATGAGTTTAGTTTATAGCTTTCTTCCAAAAATAGTTTGCGGAAAACATTATTTTGAGTGTGGCTTTTCTTATGCAGATGAAGATTCAAGTTTATTGACGTGTCTTGCAATGTCCATGGTGGAAAACTGGGTTTTCTTTTTGTTAATGTAGGTAGGTGTAGGTTGAGTTGTTTATGTAGTGATGCACAGCGACGAATGGTGGATAGCACTTTATAAGAGCGCTTCGATTTGATTGCATTTGCGAAGCATTTATTTAATTGGTGGTTTGGTGTGGTGTTGAGTTTTGGAATTAATTTTGCAGTTGTTTCAAACAAGCTATCCTCTATTGAAGGTAATCCCGCTTCTGCGAGAATACATCTTGTCGGTGAAGTGGGGAAAGCGTTTAAGCTACGGCGGATAGCAGCGTGATATGGAGCTTGAATTTTTTTTATCCGTAAATTGGGAGACCGTACTCCAACTTGGAGAGAATCAAAGCTCTGGTTGTATTAATAAGAGTATTTACTGAGAATTTTGAACTAAGAAATTTAATGATATTTAACCGAGATTCTAAGCTAGTCCTTAAGGTAATACAATGTTGATTAAAGTTAAACTTATTATCAAATATTACTCCAAGAATTCTTAAATTATCTACGAGTTCTATGTTAATATCATTAGATAGTGTATTATTAACCGTACAATGATGCTTACGGCAGATATGTAATACTTAGCATTTATTAATAGATAACAAGGCACCCGACGAGCTTCCCCAGGTTTGTGTGTCCTGAAGGACGTTAGAAAAGGTATTTTTTATTTTGTTAGTATCTTTTATTTTGGTATAAATTATTGCATCGTCTGCATAGACAGATATATGCAAGTTTTTATGATGCAGTACAATTGAGTTAAGTTTGTTGAATGCTATAATGAATAGGATCACTGATAGAGGGGAACCTTGTGGGATGTCGTTAAAAAGTGGGAATGGTTTTGACAGAGTGTTGTTAACTCGTACTCTGAACGAACGGTGGGCCATAAAAGCCTTTATCGAGTTAAAGACCCTAGGTCCAACCTTCCAGAGTTTTAGCTGGTGAAGAATTGCATGTACTCCAACGCGATCGAAAGCTTTTTCGAAATCAGTCCCCAGAATAGTGACATGGTTTCGTGACGAAAGAGCATCCGACACGAAATGATGTATTTGCAAAAGAGCGTCCATCGTTCCGTTTTTCCGCTTAAATGCAGATTGATTGTGGGAGATAAGCTCGTTTTTGGTTACACACCACGTCGCGCTAGAATCTTTTCAAAAAGTTTGCTCATGCATGGTAAAAGAGATATAGGTCTGAAGCTGTTTATGTCGTGGGTGGGTTTTTGTGGTTTAGGAATGGGTATGATCACTGCTGTGGTCCACGTATGGGGGTATTTACCGTGTTGCAGTATATCATTAAAAAGTTCAATGAGCTTGTGTTTTGCATCAGTTGTCATATTTTTTATCATTGGGTAGGAGATACGGTCGAAACCTGGTGTTTTACCTTTTGTCTGACTTAGTGCGGCTTCAAATTCTGAGTAAGTAATATCGACTTCGAGATGTTTGGCCGAAGGTGCAATATTCTCTGGAAGGTAGTTTAGTGATAATATGTTAGTTTTGTTTGAAATGTTTTCCGAGGAGAAATTTTGGTCGTTTGAGTAATTAGACCATTTCTCGCCAAATACTTCAGATATATCTTTAGATGATGTGAGGAGTGTTTGGTGGACTTTTAAAAATTTAAGTGGAGATTTGGGTGTGCCAGTTAGGCTTTTTATGTCAGCCCAGATTTTTTTTGGAGAAGATATTGGAGATATCTGGGACGTGAATTTTATGAGGGCTGTTCGTTTTGCTACTTTTGCTTCTCTCTTAAACAATGCGTTTGCTTTTTTATAAGCGATAAGGTTGTTAAGTGTCATGTTGCGTTTGAAGTTTAACCAAAAAGTTTGTTTGTCTTCCCGTAGTTTATTGAGTGTGCTACTCCACCAAGCTACGTTTCTTTTATGGGGTATGCCTTTTGTGTGTGGTATTGATGTATTTGCTGCTTTGTGGATTGCTTTGGTTAATATGGCAACGCCTTGGTGGATGTTGGAATAATTGAAATTAATCGAATTATTAGATAGTTCGTTTTTAAATTTAACCCAGTTAGCAGCATCTGTTTTATATTTCAGTGTAAGTGTGATTTTTTCGGATTTATATTGTGTACTAATGTTAACGACGATTGGATAGTGATCACTGCCGTGGAGAAATTTATCGATTGCCCAATGGCATCTATTATAAATTAACGGTGAGACCATGGTTAGATCAACATTTGTAAATGTCATATGTGTTGAAAAGTGGGTTGCCGAGCCATCGTTAAGAAGAGTGAGGTTGGCTTTCTCTAAAAGGTTTTCTATTTTTTTACCACGAGAGTTGGTTGAGGAAGATCCCCATAGTGTACTCCATGCGTTGAAGTCGCCATTAAGAATTAAAGGTGTTTTAAAATGAATTAAGGGATTCAATAGGTCATTTACTGAAAAGTTTTGACAGCGAGGAATGTATGTGTTTATTATTGTTATTTTTGTATGTAAGTCTAGTTGAAGAGCGTCAGATAAAATGTTTGAGTTTAGCGGTATGTGTTTGTGTGGAATTTGTCGCTTTACTAAGAAACCAATTCCTTGTTTATTTGTTGAATTAACATTTAGATTTTTAAAATAACCAATATATGGTTTTGGGATGATAATATTATTAGTGTTGTATGGAAAGTGTGTTTCCTGAATACTAATAACATCTGGGTTTTTTTCTTTAATTAGTAAAATAAGTTCTTGATAGTTGTTAATGTATCCTTTTATATTCCATTGCAATATTTTAATAGTCATTGAATAGAGGGAAGAGAAATTGAAACAGATGTGGTACGTAATAGCGAATAGAAAATCGGAGAGACTTGACTAAGAGTTAAGTTCTCTCATTGATTTGTTCAATTCCTTTGTGTATATTTCGTGAGAATTTCCACGGCTGGTGGAAGGCAGGTAATTTGCCGAAAGAATGTTTGGAATGTAAGTTGTTTTTTTAATTTCGTTGTTTTCGGATGGAGTCATATGTAGAAGTTCACGCAAGTGAGGAAAGTTCTCTGATCGCCATTCACTTGGGAGTGGCCAGAAACGATTCTTTTACATATGACTCAAGCAGCTCACGACTTCCGGTCTTTGACCAAGTATCCTCTGGGTAGCCTAAGAACATCCGTTTGAAGGCGAGCTAAAGTGAGAAGGCGAAATATCCCCTACTTAGGGTTGTGCGCTGGGTTTGGGTTGGGGAAAGGAGCGCAAGTTTGGTGTTGGATTCGTGGTGGGAGAGAGACTCCGTCGCCGAGTACTATCATTCACTCCGGAGAATGAATGAATCCGCATCAAAGCGAGGTTCTTCAACATATCGCTGATTTGCGCCTACGCCCCGATGGAAGAGAAGGACGATGTGACCAAAGATGCTTTTTATGAGTGCTTGGAGCGCACTTATGAGAGATGCCCCCGCCACGATGTCAAAATCGTGCTTGGCGACTTCAACGCCAGGGTGGGCAAAGAAGGTATCTTTGGCACTACGGTCGGTAAATTCAGCCTCCACGAGGAAACATCCCCAAATGGGTTGAGGTTGATCGACTTCGCCGGGACCCGAAATATGGTTATCTGTAGTACTAGATTCCAGCATAAGAAGATACATCAAGCTACCTGGCTGTCTCCGGATCGAAAAACCACCAACCAGATCGATCATGTTGTGATAGACGGAAGACACGTCTCCAGTGTTTTAGATGTGCGTGCGCTCCGAGGTCCTAACATCGACTCGGACCACTATCTTGTTGCAGCCAAGATTCGCACCCGCCTCTGTGCAGCAAAAAACGCACGCCAACAAACACAAGAAAGGTTCGACGTCGAGAAGCTGCAATCAAAACAGACAGCCGAATGATTTTCTACTCGGCTTGCACTCCTGATCTCTGAGAGCACTTGTCAACAACTCGGTATAAGGGAACTGTGGGACGGCATTTCAAACTCCTTGCGTACAGCTGCAACCGAAACCATTGGTTTTCGGAAAGTGCAAAAGAACAGCTGGTACGACGAGGAGTGCCGTGTCGCAGCGGAGAGAAAACAGGCTGTCTACCTCGCAACGTTACGATCGGCCACAACACGTGCGGGATGGGATAGATACCGAGAGTTGAAGAGAGAAGCGAGACGCATTTGCAGACAGAAGAAGAAAGAGGCCGAAATGCGTGAGTACGAACAGCTTGATACGCTGGCCGACAGGGGTAATGCTCGAAAATTCTACGAAAAAATGCGGCGACTTACAGAAGGTTTCAAGACCGGAGCATACTCCTGTAGAACCCCCCAAGGTGATCTAGCCACCAATGCCCAGAGCATACTTAGATTATGGAGGGAACACTTCTCCAGCCTGCTGAATGGCAGTGAACACATAACACCAGGAGAAGGCAAACCCGATTCCCCAATCGATGACGATGGAGCAGACGTTCCATTGCCCGGCCATGACGAAGTTCGAATAGCAGTTGCCCGCCTGAAAAACAACAAAGCGGCAGGGGCCGACGGATTGCCGGCCCAGCTATTCAAACACGGCGGTGAAGAACTGATAAGGAGCATGCATCAGCTTCTTTGCAAAATATGGTCGGATGAGAGCATGCCCAACGATTGGAATTTAAGTGTGCTATGCCCAATCCATAAAAAAGGAGACCCCACAATCTGCGCCAACTACCGTGGGATTAGCCTCCTTAACATCGCGTACAAGGTTCTATCGAGCGTATTATGTGAAAGATTGAAGCCCACCGTCAACAAACTGATTGGACCTTATCAGTGTGGCTTCAGACCTGGCAAATCAACAACCGACCAGATATTCACCATGCGCCAAATCTTGGAAAAGACCCGTGAAAGGAGAATCGACACTCACCACCTATTCGTCGATTTCAAAGCTGCTTTCGACAGCACGAAAAGGAGCTGCCTTTATGCCGCGATGTCTGAATTTGGTATCCCCGCAAAACTAGTACGGCTGTGTAAACTACGTTGAGTAACACGAAAAGCTCCGTCAGGATCGGGAAGGACCTCTCCGAGCCGTTCGATACCAAACGAGGTTTCAGACAAGGCGACTCCCTATCGTGCGACTTTTTCAATCTGCTGCTGGAGAAAATGATTAGAGCTGCAGTACTGAATCGAGCAGGTACAATCTTTGATAAGAGTGTACAGCTGCTGGCGTATGCCGATGATATTGATATCATCGGTCTTAACACCCGCGCCGTTAGTTCTGCTTTCTCCAGACTGAACAAGGAAGCAACGCAAATGGGTCTGGCAGTGAACGAGGGCAAGACGAAATATCTCCTGTCATCAAACAAACAGTCGTCGCACTCGCGACTTGGCACTCACGTCACTGTTGACAGTCATAACTTTGAAGTTATAGATAATTTCGTCTATTTAGGAACCAGCATTAACACCACCAACAATGTCAGCCTAGAAATCCAACGCAGGATTACTCTTGCCAACAGGTGCTACTTCGGACTGAGTAGGCAATTGAAAAGTAAAGTCCTCTCTCGACGAACAAAAACCAAACTCTATAAGTCGCTCATAATTCCCGTCCTGCTATATGGTGCAGAGGCTTGGACGATGACAACAACCGATGAGTCGACGTTGCGAGTTTTCGAGAGAAAAGTTCTGCGGAAGATTTATGGTCCTTTGCGCGTTGGCCACGGCGAATACCGCATCCGATGGAACGATGAGCTGTACAAGATATACGACGACATCGACATAGTTCAGCGAATTAAAAGACAGCGGCTACGCTGGCTAGGTCATGTTGTCCGGATGGATGAAAACACTCCAGCTCTGAAAGTATTTGACGCAGTACCCGCCGCGGGAAGCAGAGGAAGAGGAAGATCTCCACTCCGGTGGAAGGACCAAGTGGAGAAGGACCTGGCTTCGCTTGGAATATCCAATTGGCGCCACGTAGCGAAGAGAAGAAACGACTGGCGCGCTGTTGTTGACTCGGCTATAATCGCGTAAGCGGTGTCTACGCCAGTAAAGAAGAAGAAGTTTTCGTTTTCGTTTTTATTTTCATTTTCATTTGTTGGGTTATTGGGAGTGAAGGAGGGGATTAAGGATAGAGTGGGAGCATTTGTTGGTTTTTTGTTTGGTTGATCTGTAATTTTTTTTGTGCTGTTTTTGTTTGTGATGTCTTTGCTGGTTTGCATTTGGGTTTCGTTGACGGAGGTAAAAGAGGAGGCGGTTACTGAAGAGTAACTGAAGGAATTAGTAATGGGAGTTTGTTGCTTGTACAAAATTTTAGCTTCGCGCATGGTGCATTTGTTTCTTGTTTTTATTTTTAATACTTCTTTTTGCTCTTGATATTTTTTACACGTGGGTGATGAAGCCGAGTGTTCCTCCCACAGTTTGCACGTTGTGATCGCGAACAGTTATTTGGAGAATGAGGTGGAAAATTACAATTAACGCATATAGTTTGATTCTTACAGTGTTTCACCGTATGCCCTAACAATTGGCAATTTTTACAACGCATTGGATTTGGGATGTATTCTCGTACCTTCACAGTTTTCCAAGAAATAGAAAGTTTGCTGGGGAGTGTGTATAGGTCAAATGTTATAAGAACAACACCGGTGGGTTTTGGTGTACCATCTATGATTCTGTTGAATTTGTAAACTGAGGTAACGTGTTGTGCTTTAAGTTCACTGACAATCTCTTCCTCTGGTATGTTATTGAGGAAAGGCGCGTAAACTGTGCCTTTGATGTTATTTAGGGATTCATGTAGTTTACACGTGATATCGCAGATTCCAGGTAACTGTTTGGTTTTCAAGAATTTATCAGCCACCTCTTTGCTTTCGACAAGCATGAGGAGACTTCCATCGCGTAGTGTAGCTATGGAGATTATTTCCTTACTAATGAGTTGAATTGCTCTATGGACGACAAAGCATGAGTACTCTGTTATGGGTTTTACTGTATTTTTGGCGGCAAGTGTTATGTATTTTGGGTTTTGTGTTTGCACGATAGGAAGATCTGGGAATTCAATGGGAGTTTTTTGATAATGTCTTTTTTTCTTGTTTTTTGGGCTTTCACTTAACAGAGAAAACATGTTTTCTCTTCGGTCGGGTGGCCCCGGGGCCATGATTTTTTAATATTTCTGTTTTTGTTTATTTGAGAATAGCACACTTATAGCGAGCGAAAATTGAGTTAAGCAAGAACGTGAGAAACGATTGAGCAAGCGAATTTATCACCGATGACGTCTGTTCACGCAGAGTATTAGTCGAAGACTGCGGACCATAAATATAATCTGTATTTCGCCATTTTTAAGTGGGTCTGCACCGTTGAAGCTAGCTTTGCTAGTAGCAGAGCGCCACAGAGTTCAAGTCGTGGGAGACTTAGCGTTTTTAGAGGCGCAACTTTTGCTTTTGCCGCTAATAAGTGGCTTGTAGTTGCGACATCGGTTTGTGTACGTACATATAAAGTGGCACGTTGTATTCGGGGGAATAGTTTACCCACTGTGGAATTTGTATCTTTGAGATGTCGTTCAAATTATTAGCGAACTGGGACCATTTTTCTAAGCGAAGAGGTTTCACTTCTTCGTCCCAGTCGGTTCCGTCTAGCCATAATTCTTGGATCAAGATTTTCGCTTGTATCATAATTGGCGAAAGCCATCCTGCGGGGTCAAAAAGTTTTGCCACCGAGGAGAGAATTTGGCGTTTTGTAATGGCGGATAATGCGGATATGGACTCAGTCGTGTATGAAAACTGGTCCGATATCGCATTCCATTGGATGCCTAGTGTTTTTGTTGTACTTTCCTTTTCAAATATAAGGAAATTAGTATCCAACAAATGGTCTTTAGGAATATTTTTTAAAATATTTGGGTGATTGGCAGTAATCTTTTTTAAAGGAAACCCTGCGGTGTTTAGGGCATTTATTACCTGTGATAAGGTCTCGTATGCTTGTGGAAGACTGTGGCTTCCAGACAGGATATCGTCTACATACGTTTGCGTTTTTAAGACTTGTGTTGCCAGTGGAAATTCTGGCTTTGTGTCTTCTGCCAGTTCGTGTAGTGTACGAATGGCTAGATAAGGGGCACAGTTTACACCAAAGGTAACTGTTTTCAATTTAAAGTCGCGCAGTGGACTATTGGCAGATTTTCGGAAAATAATCCGCTGAAAATCTTGATCATCTTTATGAACCAGTATTTGTCGATACATCTTTTCGACATCCCCATTGAATACGTATTTGTATATACGCCAGTTCAATATGAGGAGCATTAAATCTGGTTGGAGTGTGGGTCCCGTAAATAGAATATCATTTAGGGAATTACCTGAGCTCGTGGATCGTGATGCGTTGAAGACCACTCGAACTTTTGTTGTTTTCTTCTCAGGCTTTACTACTGCATGATGTGGCAAGTAGAAAGAGTAATATTTGCCTCTTATGATTTTTTCACATGGGCTTATTTCCTCCATGTGATCTAAATGAAGGTATTCTTCCACGACACCATCATAAACTTGTTTAAGCTCACCTTTTCTAAGTAGATATTTTTCCATACTTAGAAACTGCTGTATTGCAGAGGTGTGAGAGTGACCTAAGGCGAGTGTGTCTGGAAATTGTTGTTTTATTGGTAGTCGTACGACATACCGACCATTGTCTGATCGAGTAGTTGTGGCTTTGTAAAAGTCTTCACAATACTTATCTTCAGGTGTTGTAATTGGAATGGGGGGGAGTTCTTCTACCTCCCAAAATTTTCTCAATTGTGAATTGAGGTACTCGTTTGAGATTTCCTCAACTTGAGTTGTCATTGCTGTGACTGGTTCCGCAACTAGTCCACTTTGGACCCATCCGAAAATGGTATTTTGCGCCAGTAGTGTTTTCGAAATTTTTCCAACACCTTCTAATATGATTTGCGGTATAAGGTCGCTGCCTATCAGGATGTCCATCTGAGCTGGCGTGTTGCAATTGGGATCTGGCAGAGTCAGGTAAGAAATTTAATCCCATTGCTTGCTATTTATTTGATAGCTTGGTAGCATGCTAGTTAGTTGCGGTAAGACAACAGCATTTGCTTCAATGCGCTTATCCGCTTTGGGGGAAATTAGGGTAATGGGGCAGATTTTACTTGAGTTTTGTACTACTCGTCCGCCCATTCCCGTAATTTCATAGTTGGCATGTTTTGTTGGCAGTTTTAGCCTATTTTGTGCCCTAGACGCTATGAACGATCGTTGCGATCCTTGGTCTATTAGGGCTCTTAGTTTGAACAGTTCTGCTCGATGTTCGATGGAGACAACTGCTGTGGGTAGTAGTACTCTACTATGATTTTCGCTGTGTAGCGTTTGAGTTTTTAGTGCCTTTGAACAACATGTTGTTTCTTGGCAATTTTCTTGAGGTTTTGTTTCGGGAGTTGCTGTTGCAACTAAACCCGTGGCTTTTTTTGAAAAAGCGCTGCTATGAGATGTGTTGGGAAAGTTATTGAGATGTAACATAGAGTGATGCCTTTTGTGGCAATATACGCAATTAAATTTGCTTTCGCAAGTATTAAGATTGTGTGAGTGGGACAAGCAGTTTGTACAGAGTCTTTTTGACCTGACAAAGTTGTTCCTTTCATTGACATTCATTTTTTTAAATTTCTCGCAAGCTTTTAACTTATGCCCTCCAGAACATAGTTCGCATGACGTGAATTTATTTTGTTCAGATGTGAACGATTGTGTTTTGAAAAAGCTTCTGTTTAAATTATTGTTGCTTCCGGCTTGGGGTTTATTGAAGCTTCGATTTAAGTCTTGTTGAACGTTTTTAGTTCTGACTACTTTTTTGTCTACCCTTTCCGCAATTTCGTATTGGGTAGTTAAGAAATCTTTCATCTGCTGCCACGTTGGGCATTTTCTTCTTGATGAGAGCGATTGCTCCCACAAAAGTAATGATTTTTCTGGTAATGCGGCGGTACAGATGTTTACCAGAATAGGATCCCAATTGTGAGTGGGAATATTTTGTGTCGATAGAATCGACAAACAATTTGAAACAGTGGATTCTAGTTTCATGAATTCTTCACTGGTTTCTCTTTGAATTTTAGGCGAGTTCATAAGTATCGTTACTTGCTTGTCAACTAATATTCTCTCATTTTCGTATCTTTGTCTTAAAGCTTCCCAAGCTAAATTAAAATTATCGTCATTCAATGCGAACTGCTTGACTATTACGCCTGCTTGACCTTTAGTTTTGTACCGGAGATAGTACAATTTTTGCGCTTGTGATAATTTTGGATGGTTTATGTACACGGCTGTAAACATGTCCCGGAAGGACGGCCATTGTTCATAACCTCCATGAAATATTTCCGTATCACACGCTGGCACTTTGAGATGAATGCCTGAACTTGCCTCTTGGGCTTGCAATTGTGGCAACTCTACTCTGCTGTGGGGAGTAGGTGCGATTGCCCTTATAAGTTTTAATTGATCTGAGATCATTGCTTTTGTGTCTTCATAGCGGTCTAAGCAATTTTCGTATTTGGTGTAAGCCGAAGATTTAAAATTTTCAGGTAGATCTGAATCATCAGTTTCTACTATTGCGTCGTATGCAGCTTGGAGGCGTGTCCAAAAATTGTCAATCAATTTATTTTTTATTTCTAGTACCGATTCAGAGTTATCCTGAATCGGTGAAGATGCAAATCGAGTGCAGTATTTAATCAAACTGTCACTCTCAGAAATGAATTTAATATACGAAATGTCTTTCCCCCGTTTTTGCTTTGTAGCACCTTGCTTCGAGCGTGTAGCTTCTGCAGGTGTACACGGACTTTTGTCATCAGTAATCATTTTTGGAATTCTTAAGAATTCTGCTTTAGATTCTTTTGAATCTGTGCTCATTCAGAAAATTTGAATCAATAAAATATATATGTATATTTTATTATAATAGAGAATGTGGTACCGAAACTCTTTTCAACAAATAAGAGTTGTAACAATTGAATTAGTAAAATATATCGTATATATGTATGTAACCGAAAGCTCTTTTCAATAAATAAGAGCTTTTCCGAAAACGAATTTTAGAATGCGTTTATTGCTTTTATTGCTCGTTTGTCGAAATTTTTTTTTTTTTTTATTTATTTTCGAAAAATTATTATTTATTTATTTATTTTTTTTTGGATTTATTCGTATGCCCTTGTATCAGTGCGCACTGAAACTGGGTCAATATCCTTTGTACATACTTGTGGATTTTATGTGCATATAGTATGCGTTAAATAAAATATGTGCAATTATGCTTGTTCTTGTGTGACAAGGAACAAGATAAATGCTAGGAATCGCCAAAATTGGACTTTCAATATATGTGTGTATGTATGTACGAAGGTAAGTAATTAGTTTGCAATATTTAATTTCTCAACCAATGTTCTTTGATTTTCCGCACCAAAATAAATTTTCCCAATATCTCTTGTTTAATTGTATCCTATTTTTATAGGTATACGCATGTGAGAATATAAGGCAATATCGAAATATTTCGCGGTTGTGTACTCGCGTTCAGAAATATGCGCAAAAGCGCTTATGTATAATATATGCATATGTATATGTATATATAGTATATATGTATATGTATATATTTCAGTTATATAATGTATATAATCCGCTTGAGGATATGTATATATGTATGTTTGTACTTATTCCCTTTTATGCTGTATTCTTCTTGCGATTTTTGCTTACTTTTTGGAAGCAATTCCTCTCACAGCTTAATAAGCTGAAGAGGTATTGTTCGTATAATTGGCAAGTGTCCCTCTCACAGTTAATGAACTGGCGCGGTATTGCCAGCACAATTTGAAAATAAAATGAAAGTATTGAATTTTTTCTCTGTGGGAATTGTGTGTATTGTATACACGAAGGTAAGTTTAAAAGCAAGGAATAATTATTTGTTTAGTTAAATATCTTTAAATATATATATATATATATGTATATATACTGTGGATACATATATACATATATATTATGGATTCTACCGGTACTTAAATTTGCCGCCGATTTGGATTTTTTACAAACCGTTTTTATAAAACGGGTTTAATTTCTTTCGGTCCTTTTATATTGACCGTTTGTGTAACGCTACATACATATATACACGTTAACGTTTTCTCTTGTTTTATTTGTATTTAAGGGTGTGTTTTTTTTTTTTTTATTATTAGCTTTGAGTTCGCGCCCGTATTATAATTATTATTATTATTTTTTTTTTTTTTTGCGTTCGCGCCCGTATTTATTGTATTTAGTGTTGGTTTGCACGCACTTTTACCAAGTGTTAGGGGTTTTTTTTCCTAATTTTATTTAATGTTGATTTGTGCACATACAAATTTGTTTTTGTTGTATAACAGGTATATTAACCGATTTCACTGCACTATTCTCCTGTGGCGGTTTTTTTGTTTTTTAACGTTTCACCATGTAAATTTCACTTTCGTATGTAAACTTTTTGTTGTTGTTTTACATATATATGCAAAAATTAGTTTATATTTTATTTTTCGTAGTTACCATGAAAATCTCATTCAACATGACTAAAAACAAGTCCTGGTAAAATCTGAGCTCTTTATATTAATATTAAGAGGTGCCTCATCGACATTTTCGATTTCCCATATAAATTACATGAAAAAAAAATAATTTTTTTTTGTGGTGGTTATTGTGCGGAGGTTTTAATGTGCACGCGATGGCGGCCAGTAGGGATGGTAAACTCGATTCCGATACTACTCGAGAATCGAGTTTTCTCGTTAAATAATCGTTTTTTAAAAATCGATTTTCAGTAGTCGTAGTGGATTAAGAACTGGTTCTTGACATTCGAAAAATCGATTATTTTACGAGAAAACTCGATGCTCGAGTAGTATCGGAATCGAGTTTACCATCCCTACTGGCCGCCATTGCGTGCACATTAAAATCTCCGCACAATAACCACCACAAAAAAAAATGATTTTTTTTCCATGTAATTTATATGGGAAATCGAAAATGTCGATGAGGCACCTCTTAATATTGATATAAAGAGCTCAGATTTTACCAGGACTTGTTTTTAGTCATGTTGAATGAGATTTTTATGGTAACTACGAAAAATAAAATATAAACTAATTTTTGGCCCACCTTAATATGCATATATATATATATTTTTTACCGTTTCACCAAAGTGCCGTTCGTTTTGTCTCGAAGGACCATATAAAAAATCATAACCTCACTTTTACCTGTGCACCTCGAATTCTTAAATTTTCCCACGCACTCACCTTCTCGATGACCACCAAATTTGGTTTTAGAAAACAATTAAAAAATGGACTTACTTCAATGTGCATACGCGGGCACTAGTGTAGGTAATTATATTGCGTGTGGATTTAGCTTATGTACAATTTTAAATACTTTGTAAAATGAGTATCGGCTGAGAATTCCGACTCAGGATGAAAAGATGGTGAAACTGGAGGATGGCACAAACGCCGTTCGAAGATGCTCGCACACGCGTAACTCCGACTTGATATATAAAAATGTTGAAAAACTGGAGGATGGCACACACGCCGTTTAAAGATGTTCGCACACGCGTAACTCCATCTGGATATATAAAAATGTTGAAAAACTGGAGGATGGCACACACGCCGTTTAAAGATGTTCGCACACGCGTAACTTTTGACTTGATGTATAAAAGGTTGAAAAAACTGGAGGATGATGAAACCGCTGTTCAAAAAACGGATCGCACACGCGTACTTTTGACTGCGGAGAACGAAAGCGAAGTGAGTTTCAGTTGTCCTTTTGGTCCCCTTTTCTTTTCGTTTGGGTGTGGAATCAGCTGGTGTGTGGTGTAGAATGTAAGTTTTGCTGGTTTGTGACGTGGGTATGATGAAGGTGCGTGTCAGTGTTGCGTGTGTGTGGATGCCCGTGGGAGGATGCTCATTTGTACAATTGTAGCAAGTCTTTTTAATTCGTTTTGGGTTCGAACTATCCATATATTACACTTCACTTTTTTTATTTTTTTATTCGACTTTAATTTTTTCACTAACAACACTAAAATAAATTATTTTTATTTAAGGAATGTCTGTTCTTTATTGGCCTTTTTCGACTGCTCTTCAACTACAATTGACACTCAAGATCTAAACAATTTAGTGAAAAAATGACAACGGCAGACTGAGCGATCGATCGAACTACAATTCCTGCGAATTTCTGCAGGAATAGTACGGGACACTAAATTTCTGTTGAATTTTGATCTGCTCGCACATTGTTGTTATTGCAATTTCACATACGCATTGAGTTTCGTTTTTTAGGGGTGGTTTTTTTTCAGATTCGATGCCTCGTTGCATTACAAATCATTAGCGAAAAGACTAAAAGGCTAGCCAGTCAAAAACGCTACTCCCTTCCTTCCTTTTCCTTCCTTATCGGCAAAATGTGTGCACAGTCAAAAACGTGGTAAAAACGCAGAAATCAGCCATCTTTGCTTTGTTTTCATTTGAACAATGTTGCCATTGCCCAATACGCATATATGTATAGTTTTGAGCACATCTTTGTTTTCAATTACAATTTTTTACAATATAAAATATCAAAAATGAAAACAAACTATTAAAAATAGTTTATATATTTATAAATAATAGCATCCGACTCTGATTTGAGTTATTTTAAGAAAATTTCAAACATATTGAACAAATTGAATTACAAAAGTTGATAATTACTGCAGTATATCGATATTGGCAACCCTGCGTTGTGAGAGAGCAATCAGCTGAGACGTTTGCGACGGCAAAATTCCAAATGTCGCAGATTCTCACGTCATCGTCACGTCAGAGAGAAGGGAGTAGCGTTTTCGCTGTTCAGTTACATTGCGCGCCCATAAGATAGGTCGTGCCAGCTGACACGACCCACGATTCTGCGTTGTTCACTAACTAGCCTATAACTAGCGGTAATGCATGAAATCGCTAGTAGAATTCACGCTCTGGTAATCGCTTGACACCAGCCGAACTACAGGGATCTACATACAATTTTTTTTTTTTTTTTTTGCACATTATATTTCAATTATTCTTTCTTCATACCTAGTTGAACGAATTATTTAGTACATACACATTTATGTACATACATATAAAATTCAAACGATATACATACTGACATAAATATATAAACATATATCGCACTTGTTACGTTAAAGTGTAACAACTCAAAATTTCCAAATTTTAGTTTTTTGCAAGAAAATAATGTGCAGTGGTCATCTCTACCCACTGTAAAAATCGTTCAGTGATTTGTCTAGACTTTCGTTAAAAAAACCGTTATGACTCTCTCTTTGTTTTCAGAATGACTTCTTTCGACTCAACTAAAGAGTTACATTTTTAGTTGTCTCCAAGTATTTTATCAAATTGGTTCGTTAGTGTATCACATAAAGTGTAACATTTTGAATTGTTACACAGAGACAACTCAAAATAATACCACTATGTATATAAAAAAATTTCAGGAAAAGAGTAATAACTCAAAAATTTGTTATTTTCGTGCAAATACTAGACAAATAAAAACGAAACAACGGTTATATTATTTTTAATGATATTTTCGTGCAATTACATTGTTTTTTCTTTGTAATATATTATTAATATTTACGGAAACAGTTTTTCGTCTCTACTGAAAATGTTCAAATTTTGAGTTGTTACACTTTAACGTAACAAGTGCGATATATATTATTTCCTACTGTTTTTTCCGCTCATTTATACATTTATGTGCGATTAGCAAATAGCAAACATTTTTATAACATATATACATACATATACAACAATTACATACCCAAAAGGGATACGAGCTAAACCAAACAAAAAGGAAAACGTTACGTGGCGCATATAAAGCATATGCATATGCTAACATCACTACATATTATAAAACAAAGTCACTTTTTCTGTCCTTATGTCCCCTTAAATGTTTAAATCTTGAAAACTAAGCAACTGATTTTGATGCGGTTTTTTTTAATAGATAGATTGTCTGAAGAGGAAGGTTTATGTCATTATAATGTGAAGAAATATATAAAGTGGGCGTGGCACTCGGACAAAATGTGGTAAAAAACCATACATTTTTTGTTTACACAGCCATACCTCATAAACGAATCCGCCGATTAAAATGAAACTTACTTGAAGTTAAACTTTGAAATATTTACTTTCGTTCTGCATCAAAAAAAATAGTTGATTCATTTCTTATTTAACCAAAATTGTTTAAACAAGAGCAGCACTTTTTCCAAAAAAACTGTTTGTGTGTTTGTTCGCTGTCAACCGAATGAAACATTTGAAGTTATGTGGGAAGCTCACCCCACCTCATTCGTGCTGAATTAGATCGTATGGTGAAAGAACTCGGTACGTACACATGCATGTAGTACATATGTATGTACGAATCTCTCGCATCATTAAATTTCGGACGTACGTATGTACGTATTTTCAATTCATGTCGTTATTACCGTACTGAATTCCATGTAATTCGGGGGTGTTGTGTTTGAACTCATTTCAAATTTTATTCAAATCGCAATCACAATATTTGTCACATTGGTAAACAGCTGATTCGAATATTGGTTTTGTGTATGTTCGAAAAGACGAAAATCCAATCAGATTCTGTGACACCATTTAAAATCAGAATTGGTTTTCAATTCTGACAGCTAGGCAATTCTGTCTTGGATTTCACAACACCCCTGATTATATGTACATTAAAATTTTTCAGCGAAATAAACCGCTCTGTTCACGTTCAATAATTAAAATACAGTTTTTGAATAGTTTTTATTGATTCGGAGCGCGTTAAATTTGCTATCGATTCCAACGATTACACCCACAATAACATTTTTTGTCATTTACTTTTTACGACAACTAATAGCTTATTTTCGAAGCGATTTTAATCAATACAGCGTTTATCCTTATCCAATTAAATACCTTAAATACATTGTTGATTTAATATGAATATTTTTGAAGATATTACATCAGTAGTTTTCTTATGTTTCTAAATGGTAAGTATTTACATATTTTTTACTGCGGCACATAATAATGTGGCAATTTGTGCATAGTTAATAATACATACATATAGAACTGAGTAAATTTTGTACTGAAATTATAAAGTCATGTCTGGAAGACGTCATCGTCGACATAGGTCGAAGTACAGTGAACGCCAGAAGACTACGTTCAGCAAGAGAAGAAGAATCGTCAACGGAACGTGAGGCTCGCCTTAGTCAGGCTCGGGATGGATATAGAGCTGAGAGAGAGAGAGAATCTTCAGTAGAGCGTGAGGCTCGCCGCACCCGAGATAGGGATAGACATCGAATACAGAGAGCCAGAGAATCATCAGCACGAGTTACGAATCATCACAAAATGGTGTTGAAAGTAGGTTGTCCTGTTATTTTATTAAGAAACCTGAATCCACCTAAACTTTGCAATGGCACGCGTTTGCTGGTAAAATCACTGAAAACTTTCATAATAGAGTGCACAATACTCACAGGATGTGGTACCGGAGAAGATGTATTGATTCCCCGAATCCCTATGATACCATCGGATTCACCATTCCAATTTAAACGGTTACAATTTCCGGTAAAGACATCTTTTGTAATGACCATTAATAAATCGCAGGGTCAAATCTTCACCGTTGCAGGCTTAGATTTGAGCGTTGACTGCGTTGACCAACTGTATGTCGCTCTTTCAAGAGTTATCTCAAGAGAAAACATGTTTTTATTGTCTAATGACAAGAAAGCTGTGAACGTTGTATATAAAGACATTCTGTAATATATTAATTGTTGTTGTAAAAATAAAATAAATATGTAAAAATGCAAAAAAATGTAGGGTATGAATTAAGATATTCCAAAGATAGCAAGGAAATCTTCATGGTATAAAGAAAGGGGAATTGTTTTACTCCAAATTAACGCGTGCGGGCCACGGGCAGTAATAAATAAATCAAAACTATGGGATCGATTTTAATCATTTTTTCAGTGAGTGACATAGGCCTTATATTTTATTTCCGTGCGAAGCCGGGGCGGGTTGCTAGTCTTATATATAAAAATGAATAGCAAAATGTGTTGCTAAGCGCATAACTCAACAACGCCTGAATCAATTTTGTAAATTCTTTTTTTTTAAATGTTCTTTGAGGTTCAAATTCGAATAATTGCCGGAAAACTCCTAAAACCAGCCCTTTTCTTTTTCCCATACAAACGAATGAATGTTTGTTTATTAGTAACGCTGAGAGAACGACTGAACCAATCTTGATGAAATTTTCAGTGAATGTTCTATGGGGATCGGGGAAGGTTTAGAAAAAAAACCTGTGTGCTTTTTGTGAGGAAAAGTCGGAAAATTGGAAAAATCCAAAATGTTAATTTTCTCCATACAAATTTTTTTTTTCAAATTTTTTGTTTTGTTTTTCAATTATGTATTTCAATCGTTCAAATTTGTTGTTTGTTTCAAAAATTTTTGAAAATTATTCAGTGAAAATGCTATGTGTGTTGCACACAAAGTGATCAATTACATATTGAAATTTGCTACGGTCGGCGTTCTTTTTGGCATCAACTTACATTAGCTGCACAAGGCACATGACCGAGTACTACCAGGAAGCGATGCTATACGTGCGGTATTATAGGTCGCGGTCAATTAGCAAGCGATCGTCACGATGTCACACCACGACTTTTCAAACAACAGCTATGATGTTTCATGGACTTTATCTTAAATCAACGTATATGTGGTGCTATTAGATGCTAAATGTACTCTTTTGAGTGACAAAAGAAAGGTTTGCCGCACGCATACATTCTTCTTTGGATGGTGGATGGTGGTTACACCAGATCAAATTGATGAAACCATTTCTGCAGAAATTCCTGATCCAGAGAAAGATCCAGTATTATACGAAGTGGTGGAAACCAATATGGTTCATGGACCTTGCATCCACTAGAATCCCTTTTCGGTTTGTATATCTAACAATAAATGCACGAAACGCTATCCATGTGCTTTTCTCTCGGAAACACAAAATGAAAATATCCACTCTATCGGCATCGCTCACCAGATAACAATGCCAGAACATTCAGCATTCAATTCAGAAGAGTGAATATCGAAGTTTACAACACATGGATCGTACTATATTCACCATTATTGTCTAATTCACATTCAAAACTCATACCAATGTTGAGTATTGCAGTTTGGTGAAATCCATAAAATGCGTTTGTAAGTACGTCACCAAAGGAAGCAATATGGCGATTATTGGTCTTGAACGATACGGTCGATACGTGACATGCAATAAAGCGCTTTGTAGGATATTTAGTTTTGCAATTCATGAACGTTTTCCGACTGTTGTGCGTCTCGCATTTGATTAGGAGAATGGCCAAAGAGTGTATTTCAACCAAGAGAATACAGTACAGCCAGTAGAAACACCGCCAGCAACAAAATTAACATTTACGAGTTTTTTCTCAACTTTCGTTAGTGATCCGTTTGCGAGAACATTGCTCTATTCGGAACTGCTTTGATATTATATTATATATGGAATGCATCGTCAAAGAAATAGTTAGGCAGAAAGCAAGGCCAACCAGTAGATGAACATCCAGATGCGTTCTCAACTAATGCATTAGAATGAATTTACGCAATCCACCCGAAAAACGACGATTGCCTACCTTCGGTTGCTATTGATTACTGTACGCGGTTCGACTTCATTTGAGTCATTGCGTACTGTGAATGGTACGGTGTGTGCAACTTTTTGAGAATCATGCCAGCAATTACATTTGCTGGAAACTGGTAATCGCTGGAATCAAACGATGGACGATTCGGTAGCTTCTTCGAATGCCACTGAAGTGTGCACATTTTTCGCGATGATCATTTCAACACATCAGCTTCCAAATCAGCGTCAATTATGGGATACGAACAAAAATTCCGATCGTCTTGACAATGAAGACGAAGACGTGCATTATCCAGTGAAATTTCTAAATTTATTGGAGAGGCTTGGTACGCCGACACATCATTTGCGTCTCAAAGTTGGATTTGTCATTATTATGTTTCGCAATCTGCATGCGCCGAAACTGTGTAATGGATCCCGATTGATTGTGACGCAGCCATCGAATACAAGGGGGCAGAATGCTTGATTCTACGAATTCCTTTGAGTTCTAACGATTTATCATTTTAGTTCAAACGTATTCCGTTTCCAGTGAAAATTGCATTTGAGATGATAATCAACAGGATACAAGGATAGTCGCACAGTCATAAATTTGGAAATACTATGTTTTTCACACGGCCAGATATACGCGACATGCTCACGAGTTGGAAAACCATCTTTTCTGTACACCGGAATCAAACCAAAAATTGTTGTTTATCAAGCTGCGTTACATTGAAAAAAAAAATAAAATGATAAATTATACTTTGTTTTCATTTCAAAACACATAATTTCGGGCAGGACAACGGCTGCGGGACCAGCTAGTACAATAAATAAATAGGTACATACAAACAATTTTGCGTATTGTATTTTTTCTTTCGCGTTCTTAATTCGTTTGCAGATACAAATATACAAATAAGCGCGAGTGAACTAAAGATATTTTGCTACATTTTAAAAATTTTCAGTCACATTTATAAAAAAAAAAAAAATTATCGAACTTTTACGTAAAATACTTTTACAAAAAAAACTTTAATCTTTTTATGCGGTAGCGAATCAAAAAATTTGACCACAAATATATTTTTTGTAAAATATATAATTTTTTACAAAAAAAAAAATCTTCTGTTGATAAAATTTTAATTTATACTCTTTCGAAAATCTATTTAACTACATTGCTATAGCAATATTAATTTTGAACCAATATCTATTAGACCAAACTTTAAGCTAAAAGCTTCAACCTATATTCAAATTAATGCAATCTGACAAATCAAGAGAGGTTAAGCCAAAAACACCTCTATCATTAGAGATTCCTAAAATGGCTGATGAAGATAAGCCATAAGGCACAGCTACACACTCAAAGCAGAGTATAAAACAAAAATGATCAAAAGATCAGACAATATCTAGATTCATCACTGAAAGTGACAGTTTTATAAGATATTGTACAAGATTTCAAGCTTCCTCTATTACTGACATCACAGAATCAGTTTATATAAAAGTAGAAAGAGTGAACAATCTCTGGGCTCGCCTTCTGGCAGCGTACGATATAGTACTAGATACTGACGACGCAGAACTCCCAGAAAACGCAAAAGCTTCGGCGAGAACCAAATGTGATAACTGCCGCGATCAGTATGAGTTAACAAAGGGAATGATAAATGAACAAATAAGTTTAGTAAGACCATGTAGAGCCACTACTCCTCCTCCCAGAGTAGTTACAACACCAAAAGAAGACCTCGATAAAGGCATGTATCTAAAAGTACCAGCTTGTGATACTGAAGTTTTTAATGGATGTTATGATCAATGGCCGTCCTTCCGGGACATGTTCACTGCCGTTTATATAAAACATCCTAAACTCTCACAAGCACGAAAGTTATATCATCTAAGGTACAAAACAAAAGGGGAAGCAGGCAGTATCGTCAAGCGATTGGCTTTAAATTACGAAAATTTTAAGCTGGCTTGGGAAGCACTAGTCGAAAGATACAAAAATGGAAGGGTTATGGTAGAAAACCCAATAAAAACATTATTACATCTACCAAAAATTCAAAAAGAAACCAGCCAGGAATTTCAAAATTTATACTCGACAGTGACTAATTGCATATCATCGTTAAAAACACAAAATATCTCCACAGAATCGTGGGACCCCATCATAGTAACTATTTGTGCAGAAACACTCCCTGGTGCTGCGTTACTACGATGGGAACAATCACTTGTGGAAAGGAAAAAAATGCCCACATGGGAGCAAATGAAAGCATTCCTCACTGCTCAATACGAGATAGCTGAGCGAATTGACAGCAAAAATATAAATCTAAAAAGTCATCAAAATGACTCAAGTAAAAACTTGTTCAAACCTTAAGCCAGCAATAATATGCAATACAATAGACACGTTAATAAAAGTCACACTTTCGCGTCAAACCAAACTAATAAATGGCAACCATTATGTGAAATTTGTAAAGGAGGTCATAACATAAGATCTTGCGGGAAATTTAAAAAACTTTCCGTTTCTGACAGGAACAATCTTGTCAGACAACATAAACTTTGCATCAACTGTCTGTCAAATGCTCATACGACAAAAGACTGTGAAAGCAAATTTAATTGTGTGTACTGTCAAGGAAGACATCACTCATTGCTTCCTATTACAACCACTGGGTTAGTCACTACAACCAAAAGTGATAATCAGACATCACATCACGCATCACGTCACGTCACAACACCTCATCACACAACAGTTCACAGCACACACCACTACACACACACGCATCAAACACAGTACCTGCTACCGCTCACTATTACAACACAACAACCACACGATCATCACCGGACGACTTGGATTAATCTAATATTCACAACCCAAACTATTAAAAGGGTTAGATCCGAACGGGATCACCTCTCTTATTCATTCCATCCGTGAAGAAAGACGGTCGACCCGCAATTATTCATTCCTAAATTCCGCAACCTCCGCATTTTCGATTTGTGACTTCCCGCCAAAGTGACGTAGTGACGTGTGTCCCGGATTTCGCCGCAGTGTCAGTGTGAAAACCCACACAGAAAAATCATAAAATTGTTATATTAATAAAAAAATACATACAAGTATATCCAGTTAGTGAAATAAACGAAATAAATTTTGAATACAGATTGTGCGATAGAAAGTGCTTTTTAGTTGGCATAAGTATACTATATCGAGTAAGTATACTAATGTTACACGTTACCACTATGTATTTCAAAACATAAACCGTGACATGCAGCAAGATATAATATAGGCTGTTAGAAGTGATGAGGGAGGGCTTTGATTTTCATTTAAGCAAAGTACAACTTAACCGTGATTGACTGTTCACATAAATCAGAGGAACATTGAACATTTTCTTTAATACATTTCTTGACTTGAAAACCGACAAATAAACTATGTTGTCACTTTTTCCTTCTCATACAAATATCAGAAATTGTTCAAATTATGATTTTTAGCTTTTGCCACCGTCGTGAAAAGACGCTTGTAGGCAAAGGCATGCTCGGGGAGATGTAATGGTGTTTGTTTTTATGAATGAAGCAAGTTTGCCTGTTGAAAGTGTGCTTGCGTTCATGAATGAAAATATTGTTGTTGTGTATTTTTCTACAAATTTGGGCATCGACTATTTGGCTGTCATATTGGCTTGTGGCGCTGCTGATGCTACTATTTCAAACGATTGTTGTTTTTGTAAAGCAATGTTTGTAATTTTTGCGGGTGACATTTCTACATGTGAACGCAAGTATGTAGGTTGTGTATAGATTATTTGTGTGCCAATGTCATACGCACATATTTAAGTATGTACATATGAGCAACGCGAACATGTTATATTATTGATAAATGATAATATGATTTGAATTCGCGAAAGCGAACATAAACACATATGGTCATGATACATATGCATATAAGTTTTGAGTGATAAAATGTCCGATTAATGTACATTTATCACTATTGTAATATATTTCATTTTTTTAATAATATTATGATAGTTTGTTTTATACATACATATGTATGTTATGAAGTATACATATAAGTATGATTTGATATATTCAAAAAATAATTATAAAATAGGCTTTATTTTCACATTAACAAATGTATTCAATTGCACATGTTTTCATTAATAAGCACAAAAAGAATTCATACGAATACACATGTTTGCATATAAACGTATAAAAATATAAGCAAAGGAGCAAACATACGTACGTCTGTTAGAGCAATATATAGTTTTGAGCATAATTTTTATTTCACGCTCAGCTCTGTTCAAGCGAAAATGTTAAAATTTCTTCTGCCGAGCTGGCAGTGGTGAAACTCTTCCATCTCGACCGAGTTAGCCAAAAATATTTTTACGATCTCCGCGCCGTGAACTTTCTCTATGACAGAGAACGTCTAGCGAAAATGTTAAAAATTCTCCTGCCGAGCTGGTAGTGGTGAAGCTCTTCTGACTCGACTGCTCTTTCATCAGAGCTGCGTGAAATAAAAATTATGGTCAAAGCTATATATTGCTCTAACAGACGTACGTATGTTCGCTCTTTTGCTTATTTTTTTATACCTTTACATATGTACTTATATGCAAGCATGTGTATTCGTATGAATTCTTTTTGTGCTTATTAATGAATGCATGTGCAATTTGAATACATTTGAATTACATAAATTACTTTTTCAAAGCAATATTCGTAGTTAATGTGAAAATAAAGCCTATATTATAAGTATTTTGAATACATAAAATCACACATATGTATGTATGTATACTTCATAACATATGTATGTATAAGTTAACACAACAGCTCATAAAAGCTATGCCAATTGACAAAAACAAATTGGCTAAAATAGTTACCCAACTTTGCACGCTCATCCGCATAAACTGCTGACACCAAATAAATTTGGAGCGCTTCGATCAACGAACCTTACTACTGCAATTCGGCAATTCTTGGGAAAGCTGAGATCGCTGGGAACAATAAATAATAAACGGAGTAATTCGGCAAATCAACAAATATTGCACATGCAAGTGCAACGTGACTTTTGTGCAGAAATAGGTTTCATTAAAGTTAAGAATATTATTGTAATTTAGATTTTATTCATTTGTAAAGGAAGACGGTCAATAAAGAATAAAGACAGTGGACGCGAGTCCACTTGTTTTTTAAAAAATAAAAATTATAAAAATATAATTTAACTGGCGCCCGAGCAGGGACCAGCTTAGATTCGCGCCGTAAAGTGTCAAAGTGTTGTTTCACCGTGTCCTTAAAAATTTAAAATTGAACATTGTGATACCGCGTCGTCACTTAAATAAAGACAATCGCCTGTACAACAGCCGCGTCAAAAAAAGTGTCGTAGTGTTTGGCCAGACGCCTGCAAAGCAGCTGCAGTGCCAGTATTTACATATGTTTCAGTGCCACAAGTGAACACACAAAGACAGTACGCCCGTATAACAGCCCGTAAAGAAAAAACGGCCAAGAGAAAACGGAAGCGAACTAACTGGTCCCGAACCAAAACACAGCGAAACACAGCGTTGGAATCCTATAGGAATGGAACGCACCCTTGATACGTGCGCACCGTGGGAACCCCAGTAAGCAGAAGGCCAAAAAGGAACACCTCCCCGTCGCCACGAGGATACTTGTAAGAATAAATAATTAATATTTTAAGAAAAATTAAAATTATATTAGATAGCCATATAATAAGTATAACTTTTAAGGATAATTAAAAACTAACAAAATTTACTAACCCATTTAAAATCAGGCTCGTACAGCCAATAACCTAAAACAATCCAGGCTGCGACTCACCACCTTCGGGGGGACCCTCCAGAGGAATATAAAAAACATAACATAGGCTTGTACAGCCAATAAAAGGACAAATAAACAAGAACCGCGATTGACCACCTAACGGGGGACCCTCCGGTTCAATATAACATTACATCCTACTCTGCGATTCACCACCAAAGGGACCCTCCAGAGAAAAAGGATAATTAACAAACAAAAACACTGTTAACAATAAAATTAGTTAGCTATAAAATTCAAATATTCCAAAACTTAAAAGAATTTCTAAAATGATTAGGCCCAGTATACTAAATAAGCCTGCAATCCCTCCTCCTGCTCCTAATCAAGGATCAGTGAACGCAAACCCAAACCCAACTCCCGCCAATAATTCTCAACCGAATGCTGAACTGACAACACTAATTACCACAACTGTAGGTCAGGTACTCAGGAATGAGGGCCGACAACATTTACAACATGTTCTCAACCCTAATTTTGACTTACTTAATGCGACAGACGAAACTATCAACCCAGAACATAGAGGACAGTTATCAGGCCTAGATAAAATACCAGACATAGTTAGAAGTTTAAGGGAATTTAACGGCAACCAAGGAGAATTTAGCTCTTGGAAGAAAAGTGTAGATCGGGTTTTAAAAATCTACGAATCCGAAAAGGGAACGCCTAGATATTTCGGAATACTTTCTGATATCCGCAATAAAATAACTGGCAATGCTGATGTCGCCCTTGAGTCCTATAACACCCCACTGGAATGGAAAGCAATATCTAGATGCTTGACGTTACATTACGCAGATAAAAGAGATATTACGACCCTTTAATGTCAGCTTACATCAATTGTGCAAGGCAACAGTACTATCCAACAGTTCTACCAAAAGGTTTATACACACCTTTCGCTTATTCTAAACAAACTTTCGAGTTTGGAGATGAGCCAGGAGTCACTAAGTCTGTTAGTTCAAACTTACAGGCATAAGGCCTTGGACACGTTTATCAGGGGATTAAAAGGTGACCTTCCTAGACTTTTAGGAATGAAGATCTGCCTCAAGCACTTCATTTGTGCCTAAAACTAGAAAACCAAGGCTACAGGACTCAATACGCATATAACAACCAAGATGCTGTACGTAAACCGAATACCCATAACTTACCACCATTACCACCAAGGAAACCAATTGCTTTCAACCAACCATTCTACCCTCAATTAGCATACATTCCCAGACCGCAGAATCCTTTTAGAAACTCGATGCCACCCCAATACCAACGCCCCAACAAAATTATCAAAATTTTCAGTTTAGCAGACCACCGTTTCAGGTCATCAATGAGCCCCCACCTCCACGCCCAGAGCCCATGGATGTTGATCGCACCATACACTCAAGAGCAATTAACTACATAAATAGACCACATTTCAATAAACCACCCATAAAAAGACCATCTAACTTTTCAACACAAATGCCTCTCAAACATCAAAGAAACTTCCATATAGAAACAGGTAATCAACATGAACAGTACCCACAAGACCCATACTACGCAGAAGAACAGGAGTACTCACAAGTCCAGTACTGCCAACAAACCGGGACTCACACCTTACAAGAATACGAAACAACTTTGAATATGGAAGAAAACGGACAATCATTCCAATACGACAACCCAAAACCAGGAAACGATACTCATGAACATATCGATATCCATTTTTTAGGATGAATAGTTCTTCGTTGCCATATGTTGAATGTAAAACGAAGAACGGAAAAATTTTAAAAATGTTAATCGATACTGGATCAAGCAAAAACTATATTCAACCCTGTCACGTTTTAAGGCAAATACCTAACGAACAACCATTTTTTGCAAACTCTATAGCAGGACAAATACAAGTAACTCACCATACAGTTATAAATTTATTTGGAAAAGATGACACAAATTTAAAATTTTTTATACTTCCTACTCTGAAGTCCTTTGACGGTATAATTGGTAATGATAGCCTCAAAGAACTTTACACAACCATAAATATTCACGATGACACCCTTACATTTGGCAATGTCATAAAAGTCAGAATAAAACAACAAATTTCCCCATCGGTTAACAAAATTGTCATTAGGACTGGACATATGACAACAACACAGAAGGAAAACATTAAAAAACTTACTAACAAGTACCCTCATTTATTCGTTGAACCAGATGAAAGTCTTACCTATACTACTACCGTACTAGGAGAAATCAGGACTTCTTCAGATACTCCAGTATATACAAAATACTATCCCTACCCACTAGCGATAAGAGATTTTGTATCTAAAAAAATAGAAGATCTACTTAAAAACGGAATTATCAGACCATCTCGTTCTCCTTATAACTCACCTGTTTGGGTTGTACCTAAAAAACTAGATGCCTCAGGACAAAAGAAATATAGGCTTGTAATTGATTACAGAAAATTAAATACATTGACAATAGCAGATAGATACCCCATCGCGGAAATAAATGAAGTAATTTCACAACTTGGAAACAACAAATATTTTTCTGTTCTTAATCTAAAGAGTGGCTTCCACCAGATTCCCTTGAAGAAATCGGACATTGAGAAGACAGCTTTTTCGATTAATAATGGCAAATATGAGTTCACTCGACTTCCGTTTGGACTTAAGAACGCACCCGCTATTTTCCAACGAGCGCTAGACGACATAGGCAAAATATGTTATGTCTACATAGATGACATAATAGTATTTGGCAAAGATGAGCAAGATCACCTTCGTAATGTCGAAACAATATTCCATACGCTACAAAATGCAAACATGAAGGTCCAATTAGACAAGTGCGAGTTTTTCCGCAAGGAAGTCGAATTTCTAGGCTTCATCATTTCACCCACAGGAATAAAAACCAATCCCGCCAAAGTAAAGGCAATCCAATAATTTCCGTGCCCAAAAACACTGAAAGACTTGAGGTCTTTCCTTGGCCTATCAGGCTATTACCGACGCTTCATCAGAGATTACGCCAAGTTAGCGAAACCTCTGACCTCGCTTTTAAGGGGGGAAGATGGACGCGTGTCCAAAACCGCCTCCAGTGAAAAGCCAATAGTGTTTGATAAATACGCCTTCGAATCCTTCAGCAAAATTAAATCTTCCCTAATATCAAAAGAAGTTGGCTATGTTCGTAAATGCATCATGACGATTCCATAACAAACAGAACGTTCAGAAATGCCAATATTGCAGCACTGCAATAATCAAGCGTTCAAAAAGACAACACTTCTATCAGCTGTCACTCATAATTTCTATCAAAAAATTGTTTACTGCATTTAACTACGATGTCTTACGAAAAGTAAGTGCAAAACTGTTTTATTTTAATTTTTGTATTGAAATTTAGTTAAATTATGTTAATAGTAATTGTATAAATTATTATTTTTAAATTTTTAGAGAAAATCTCAGTAATGCGGAGACACAGTTATTGCTAAGAGTACGTTTTAATATGGAGGACGAGTTTAAATAGGGTAGAAGGAAAAAAATGTATTGTGGAAGAAAGTTGTGACCGAAGTTAAAAATGTAAATCCACATATAAGACTGGACAGCACCACAGCGCAGAAAAAATTCTTAAATCTCTTGGTAACGTACAAGCGCATTAAGAAAAGAAATAATTCTTCCGGTAGAGAAGCTACATACTGGAGGTATGGTACAAGGCACTCAATTACTCCTCCTATAGTAAATTTGCAAGCCTCTTTGGATTTGGTACTGTCAACGTCGCCCACACGACTTTATTGTTTTAATAAATGATTTGTTTTTAGGTATTTTTCTTTTTAAAGACAAACATTTGTATCTATAAATTTTTCTTTTTGACTTCAATACCCTTCTTTTTCTTAAATTTAAGGAAAATCTATAATTTCTTTGCTCACAAATTTCGTCTAGTGTTAGATTCAGCAAAATTTCCATTTTAGTATTATACGTGTTCAAAAATGCAAACAAATGTATCTGCAAATTGTCAAAAATTGTATAAGAAGTATCAAACGTCAAACTTGCAGTGTTGCTACTGTTGCTTATGCTTCAAGTCATGATGCATTTACGAACATAGCCGTTATCCTATCATATCCAGATTTCACACAAGAATTTCATCTTACTACCGACGCATCCAACTATGCCATAGGAGCCGTCCTCGAGCAAGCAGGTAAACCTATCACCTTTATATCCCGATCATTAAACAAAACCGAAGAGAGCTATGCCACAAACGAAAAAGAAATGCTGGCTATTATTTGGGCTCTTACATCACTCCGAAACTATTTATACGGATCAGCGAAAGTTGTAATCTTCACAGATCATCAACCACTCACCTTTGCGTTGAGAAACAAAAACCACAACGGCAAAATGAAGAGATGGAAGTGTATCCTTGAGGAATACAACTACGAAATGAAGTATAAGCCAGGAAGAACAAACGTCGTAGCAGATGCCTTATCGAGACCTCCACAGACGGACATTAATGTTCTTACAACCACTGACCACAGTAACGACAGCTCTTTTCATCTCCTTATTCCAGCTACAGAAGCCCCTATTAATGCTTTTAAAAATCAACTCTTCCTATTATTTGGCAACGAGAACAGTTACACCTTTCAAATACCATTCCCTACTTTTCATAGACACATAATTACAAAAGAAAACTATTCTACACAAGACATCATTGACATATTCAAACGGTACTTAGACCCAGCACTTATCAACGGACTACACACGACAGAAACTCTAATGGGCAAGATACAGGAAATATACCCACTTCACTTCAGTAACACTAAAATCCGCTATACGCAAACGTTTCTCAAAGATATCGCATCCGCAACCGAACAAGAGCAAATTATCATTTAAGAACATAAAAGAGCACATAGAAACAGTAGAGAGAATAAATCTCAAATTTTACGAAAATACTATTTTCCAAGTATGCATTCCAAAATTGAAAAAATCGCCAAACAGTGTTCTACCTGTCATGAACAGAAATATGACAGACATCCACCGAAAACCCAAATCCAAGAAACTCCTATTCCACAGGTCCCAGGAGAAATCGTCCACGTTGACATCTATTCCACACAAAAGAATCTCATCCTCACAGCTTTAGATAAATTTTCAAAGTATGCACAGGTTAAAATTATTTCATCAAGAGCAATAGAACATATAAAGGACCCAATAAGAGAATTAATGATTGCTTTCGGAATACCAAAACTCGTTGTAATAGACAATGAGAAATCACTAAATTCTGCTTCTATATCTACCCTTCTCAAAGACCAAATGTCTATAAATGTCTACACCACACCTCCTTACAGCAGCGCCAGTAATGGACAAGTAGAAAGGTTTCACAGCACTCTTTCCGAAATAATGAGATGTATCGAAGCAAACTCCACAGGTATGCCATTTGAAGAATTATTATTTAAATCAGTTCAAGAATACAATTCATCCATTCACTCAACGACAAAAAACAAACCCGTAGACATATTTTTCTCGAACAGGATACGCTCTGACCCACAACAAATAGAAAAAGAACGACAAAAAAATATTACTCTTCTGAAAAAAAAAACAAGAAAGAGATCTTTCATACCATAATAAAAATAGATCAGAACACAAGGACTATAGCCCAGGAGAAATTACTTATGTTAAAATAAATAACAGATTAGGATCAAAATTAACTTCAAAATATAAAAAAGAAACAGTTTCCGAAAATATGAGAACCACAGTTAAAACAGCATCAGGAAGAATAGTTTATAAAGGACTAATAAAAAATAACTAATATCTACTTTCAGGAAAAATGGACACCATTAGATGCATACTCCTCTTGACTACTATTACGACCAGTCTCGCTAGCATAGAGATTTTGGACTACACAAACTCCTACCTAGTGACGATAAATAACGGACTAGCTAAAATTCAGGATGGAATATTTAGACTAATCCATATAATTGACATCAACAAGTACGAACAACTTTTGACAGACATACAGACATACAATCGCCCAATCCTTAAACATGAAATAAATCAAACCCTTGAAATCCTCGATACACTTAAACCCACTAAAACATCCCGAATTAGAAAGTCAATAAACATATTAGGCACCGCGTGGAAATATCTGGCAGGATCGCCAGACCATGACGACCTCGAAATCATTAATAAGAATCTTTTGAACCTAAACCAAAATAATAACAAACAAGTAATAATAAATGAACTATTTACTAACAGAATTAACAATATATCAAATGTAATGAATTTAATTTCAAATTCAATAAGAAAAGACGATAGTATAATAAATGAAATTGTAATTGATTTACAAAGTAAGATTAGGTTAATAAAAGAAGAATTAGTTAATATAAAGTATGCCATTCAATGGGCGAAAACAAATGTTTTAAATACATTATTACTAAATAAAGAAGAAATAAAAACTGCATTAGAAAAATTAAGAGAAGAACAAATGCCACTTAACAACGCAGAAGAAGCGTTAGAATTTTCAAAAATAAACGTACAAAGTAAGGAAATGTTAATAATTTATATGATAAAAATACCGCTTACAAATAGCGAAATAACGGGTGATTTTTTTGAGGTTAGGATTTTCATGCATTAGTATTTGACAGATCACGTGGGATTTCAGACATGGTGTCAAAGAGAAAGATGCTCAGTATGCTTTGACATTTCATCATGAATAGACTTACTAACGAGCAACGCTTGCAAATCATTGAATTTTATTACCAAAATCAGTGTTCGGTTCGAAATGTGAAAATCCGCTTTTTTATCGACAAATTTTGTTCAGCGATGAGGCTCATTTCTGGTTGAATGGCTACGTAAATAAGCAAAATTGCCGCATTTGGGGTGAAGAGCAACCAGAAGCCGTTCAAGAACTGCCCATGCATCCCGAAAAATGCACTGTTTGGTGTGGTTTGTACGCTGGTGGAATCATTGGACCGTATTTTTTCAAAGATGCTGTTGGACGCAACGTTACGGTGAATGGCGATCGCTATCGTTCGATGCTAACAAACTTTTTGTTGCCAAAAATGGAAGAACTGAACTTGGTTGACATGTGGTTTCAACAAGATGGCGCTACATGCCACACAGCTCGCGATTCTATGGCCATTTTGAGGGAAAACTTCGGACAACAATTCATCTCAAGAAATGGACCCGTAAGTTGGCCACCAAGATCATGCGATTTAACGCCTTTAGACTATTTTTTGTGGGGCTACGTCAAGTCTAAAGTCTACAGAAATAAGCCAGCAACTATTCCAGCTTTGGAAGACAACATTTCCGAAGAAATTCGGGCTATTCCGGCCGAAATGCTCGAAAAAGTTGCCCAAAATTGGACTTTCCGAATGGGCCACCTAAGACGCAGCCGCGGTCAACATTTAAATGAAATTATCTTCAAAAAGTAAATGTCATGAACCAATCTAACGTTTCAAATAAAGAACCGATGAGATTTTGCAAATTTTATGCGTTTTTTTTTTAAAAAAAGTTATCAAGCTCTTAAAAAATCACCCTTTAGAAAAACACCTAACAACAATATTTTCATTCATGAACGCAAGCGCCCTTTCAACAGGCAAACTTGCTTCATCCATAAAAACAAACACCATTACATCTCCCCGAGCAAGAAATATTCAGATGAATAAAAAACTGAATGTTGCAAATACAATTATATCAATCTTTATTATTTGATCGTTACTCTTCGACTAACTTAACGATTATCCAGGATCTGTTAACAAAGGTTGAGTTCAAACTTAAAAAACTAAGTATACAAAATTAGCAGTAAATCTCATTCGAGATTGAGAGCGAGAAAAGAAAGAATTTTGCATATTTATATATAACTCGCCTTCCTATATTAAATTCGAGTCCCATCGAATTCGGTAAAAATATATTAGAAAAGGTAGACAAAAAATTTAAGTTTACTATTATACATTTGAAAATAAGAAAAAAGATTTACATATGTATATATAATTTTACAGAATTTAATTTAACATTTTAATTACATTGTAAATTATGAGTACCTACTTATATATGTTATTTCTAAATTTCTAAATCATATACCTATAAAAAAATATGGTATACATATGTACATAGTTTTCTATTTATAAACATTTTTTTGTTTTTTTTTTATGTTTCAGTTCAGTTTATAGGCTTTAATGGCCTTCTGAACTGTGCAGTATCTACTTTATTGGGATTGCTGTAGTGGTATCTGTTAAACCTTTTAGCAGTTTTTGTCTGCCTGCAGCAGGATTTTTAATATATAGATTTTGACTTCGTAAATTAAGCGTTACATTTTCTCTTTTAATGTTTTCTCTGTCAATGGCTTTCTTTTTATTTGTTTCAGATCTCTCTTTAACTTCATTTAAATCTATGTTTATTTTATTTATGAAATCTATTGGCTTAAGTTTAGTTGTAGTATGAATTGTGTTGTTATAAAAGTTTATTGCTTTTAGTACCATTTCCTCAGAGTCATTAATCTTTTCAGCGGTTTTTATTATTCTTATGTGTTCTAAAAGAGTCGAATGCATTCTTTCCACATCCGAATTCCCGGTGTGAGAGTTCGGGTTGTAAAATGGGTTTCTATATTATTTTCTTGACAGAATAATTTTATAAGCGTATTATTAAATTCATTATCCATAACAATTTTATCAGGTTTTCCTAAGAACGCGATTCGCTCTTTAATTTTAGTTTTTACTGTTACCATATTTTTATCGTTTAATTTATGTGCTGTCCCCAACTTAGTGAATTTATCGATTGTTGTTAAAAATGAAGTTTTTTGTATTTGAAAAATATCTATATGTATTATTTGATTATGTTGAAATTTTTTAGTTATGGGTTTTCTATCGTATTTATTTTCATTGCAAACTCTACAGTTATTACAGTATCTATTTATTAGTTTTATTAATTTCGGATTAAAATAGTTATCTTTTAGTTCATTGTAGTTTTCATGAATTCCTCTGTGGTTACCTTTCGTGTGAATATCATCAATGATACTCAACAAAGATTCCTCGGATGCAACATCACGTGCAACTTTAGTACATTTTATAAAGTTTATTTTATTATTGTTAGAAAATAATTGTGTTAATTGATTTTGAATTATATTGTATTTATTATATTCGAGTTCCGAGTATATACCAACTTTTCCATTTTTTAACTCTCGTCTGAACAAATCATTCAAATAATGTGTATTATTTAAATCTTTATCAGACACGTATAATATTTTATATTTTTTGAAAAGTGTTTCTATTTCCTTATGTTTATTTTTTACTAATCTAATTTGCGTTCTGTATTCGTTGACGATTTTATTTATCATGAAAAATTTATTATTTAAACTTTCCTCCACACTATGAACTTCAGCTAAAGGCGGTTGAGTCAGCTGCACTCTGCTCAAAAAGTCCGCCACGTTATTCTCCTTGCCTTTTATGTATTCGATATAAAAGTACAAACCGTCTAGTAAAAATTTCCACCTGATGATTCGCGAATTTAAGCGAATAAAGCCATTTCAGGGGCTGGTGATCAGTTTGGACTAGGAACTTTCGACCGTAGAGGTATGGACGATAATATTTAACTGACCATACAATGGCCAACAGCTCCTTCTCTAACGTTGAGTAATTTTGTTCGTGCCCATTCAGAGTCCTACTGGCATAACTTATCGGTTTTCCTTCTTGGCTTAATACCGCGCCAATGGCTACGTTACTAGCATCAGTAGTTAATACGAACTTTTTACTAAAATCGGGATAGCGCAATAATGGCGGATTTACTAAAATATTCTTTAACTTTTCGAAAGACTCAATGTATGATTTGTCGTTAACATCAATTTTACTGTTTTTCTTCAAATATTTAATTATAGGATTAGCTACTAAAGAATAGTTTTTAATGAATTTGTGGTAATAGCCGGTTAGGCCCAGAAATGATTTAATATCTTTAACTGTTTTTGGTAGTTCCAAATTTTTTATAATGCTTATTTTTTTCGGGTTTGGTTTTATTCCCGCATTTGTTATAATATGACCAAGGAAACTTGTTTCTTTAGATAAAAATTTACACTTATCAATTTGTACTTTTAGGTTAAATTCATTTAGTTTATTAAATATTTTTTGTAAGCTTTCTAAATGTTCGGTTAAAGATGTCGAAAATACTAATATGTCGTCCATATAAATAATACAGATTTTATTAATAAAATCCGACAAAATGTAGTTCAGCATTCGCTGGAATGTGGCAGGTGCATTCTTGAGACCGAATGGCATTCGAATGAACTTAAAATGCCCCATAGGAGTCGAAAAGGCAGTTTTTCAATATCGCTATCATCCATTAGTACTTGATGAAAGCCCTTCGCCAAGTCCTATGAAGAAAAATACTGCGCCTTACCTAACTTATCAAATAGGGACTCTATGTTCGGTATGGGAAATTTGTCGTCTACCGTAATCTCATTTAATCTCCTAAAATCTATTACTAATCGCCATTCATTTCATTTGAATTATCTGATTTTTTTTTACTCTCCACAATGGGGAATTGTAAGGGGATTTACTAGGGCGTATTATATTTTCTTTCAACATTTCATTTATTTGCTTTTCTATTTCATTCTCTAGAATCTGTGGATGTCGGTAATTTTTGCAATAAATTATTTTATAAGAATTAGTTATGATTTTATGTTTTACACAAGTGGTTGTTGTTAAGTTTTGCCCTTTAATGTAAAATGTCTTTTTATTTTTATGTAGAAAATATTCTAATAATTTTTTTTCTTCGTTATTTAAAGCTGTTGGTATTAGCTCTTTAAATTTATCCAGCTCAAACTTTTCTAAATAGTTTATGTCCTAATAGGATATATTAAAGTTATTATTATTTAAATTTATATTATTGTTAATTATAAGATTATTATTCTGAAAGTCTATTATTGCACCGAAAGGGCGTAAAATATTTATTCCTATTATGCAATCAAACTTTTTATCGATAAAATTCACTAACTTAACGAACATAGTACTATTTTTTTCTTTAAATTCACTTGGCACATCAACAATGACTTCTTCTTTTATTATATTATCACCAACTAGGGTATGCAACAAAATTGGTTTTATTAATTTTTTTGATTTTCCTAGTTTTGAAAAGAATGTGTAGTCCCCTAAGGTTGTAGCAGCGCCACTATCGATTATGCACCTTGTTTTAATATTATTTATGGTTAGTGTAATTATGGGTAATGATAATTTCGAGGCTGAACAGGAAAATTTTCTGTATAATTTATAGCATCTATTTCCATTGACTCCAAATTATTATTTCGGCTGTTATTGTTAGACTGCTGAGGATTTGGTTGGAAGTGACTAGTATTGCGGAAATTATAATTATTACTTTGTGGGTATGGATTAAAAGTTTGTTTATGGAAATTTCCGAAATTTGTACTGAAACTATTAGGGTAAGTATTATTTTGGCTCTGAAAATTCGAATAATTTGCTCTGGGATTATGAAAGTTATTATATTGGCTACCCAAATCAGGCAAGTTGTTAGAATTTTGATACCGCTGAACATTCACACCATTTGAATAATTACGTCTATTTCGAATGTTATGGGAATTATTTTTGCTGCTTGAATAGTTATTATTATTTTGCAAATTATTATATGGAAAGCTATTTGTATGTTTATAATTTACTAATTGGATATCTTTCAATAAATTATTGAAGTAAAACTTCTTTAGGCGCGCTTGGCTTGGGGAGTAAACTGGTGAAAAGTGTGATTCGCCTAAGTGTGATTCGCCTTAGTGTGATTCGCCTAAGTGTAATCAGGCGAGGTGAACGCAGAGAACGTGTAATATAGACAGAGAACGTTTAATATAGAGAAGGTTCACGGCGCGGAGATCGTAAAAATATTTTTGGCTAACTCGGTCGAGATGGTCCAGTTTCACCACAGACAAATTATAAGCGTGTTTCACCACGAATATAGCAGAATTGAGCATTTTCACTGTTAAATGAGAAAAATAATGCGAATTCCAATGTAAAGTAATGTATGCGTACAGATTCGCTTATTTACTATGCTCAAACGACTCTGCTTATAATTTATAGATCGGTATACATACATATGTATGTATATTTCTTATGAAAACACAAAAGTGTGTATTTTGATTTTGACCTATGTATTTGTATAAATTATTCGTTCTTCCACTTAAATGTGGAAAAAAAACAAATTTTTTAAAGTTTAAACATTTATTGAACTTTTCCTTACAGCTACTTAATTTCGACTGCTTAATACTAACAATTCTGTCTTACACTATACCTATCAATAATTTATGGTCACATTGCACTTCAATGTGACCGTATAAAATTCGGCTGCGCTGACGTTGTAACTCTGCTGTGGTGTTGTTGTTGATTTCCGCAAATTGTTATTTTGCGTTTCCTGTTTTTGAATCAGCAATTTTGGTTTATTAATTTTATTGTGTTTTTATTCGCTTGTGTTATTGCTGTGTTAGCTAATTTATTATTATCTAACTAATTTGGTGTTAACTCCTCCGCCCTTAAATTCGAGCGTCCTCGTTCGTTCAAACTATTAGGGTTATTGGCACTTGTGACGTGGGAGTTTCCGATGTGTCTTCTTTGTTATTGGCCACATTCACGTTTACATTGTAGCTCGATGGTTCTATTAGTTTTGTCTTGCAATTCTTCCTTATGATTGGTGCAGTGCCTATTGTTGCTAGACTGATCAGGCAAATAACTACTAATGAAAAATTTGTTATTAGAGCTGCTGTGTGGGTTGTCTGCAGTGTTTGTAAATGATTGGTGTTATTTATGTGGAGTTCCTTCATCATCTCAAGGCTGAGAATTTCTTCCTCTTTGTTCGAAGGGATATTTGACTGTAGGATTGCGGGTAATGGTTTGCTAGTTAGTATTTCGTTAAAGGAGTGTTTTTGGTTGTCGATTAAAACTGTGGAATTGCGATATTGAACGGCGTATGATCCCACAAGATTTATTTTCTGATTATCAATTTGAATTGTGCCATTATACTGGTTTAATAATATGATGCCAGGGAAGATGTTTTCTATCGATGGGATGTGCTGGTTATTTATTTGAGTGCATTCTGCTGGTTCGCTTCTGAGTAATTGCGGGACACAAGTAGTGTTACTAATATCTATCATATTCTTATAGTTACAAATTCTTATATGATTATTTTCATTACATTTTGTTTTTATTCCAAATACCTTATGTTTACTACATGTTACGATATCCTCATAGGGAATTTTATTAATATATCTATTTTTCTTTATGGGTTTGATTACAATTGAATCGCAAATTTCTTCGTTTATTAATGGTATTCCTATCATATAAAATAACATTGTTTCATTTGAGGCTACTTTTATATTCGCAAATTCTAGCGATTCTTCTACATTATTTAATGTGAAGTTATTTTTTATAAAAATGGATTTTGCTAATGCTAGTTCTTCATTTGATAAAATATACGAATTGACGATTCCGGCTTTGGCCCAATGAATCGCATAATCAATATTAATAATTTCTTCTTTTACAATCTTTAATTTATATTTTAGTTCTATAGCAAAATTGCGTTGTACATCTTCATTAGATTGTACTGTTTTTAAAATCTTATTTGATACTCTCGTAATATTATTTATCCTATCAAAAATTATTTTATTTATTACTACTTGATTATTATTATTGTTTATTATATTATTTATTTGATTATCTAAAATTATTAAGTCGTCATGATCGGGATTTCCCGCGATCCATTTCCAGACTTTTCCTATTGTATCTATGGATTTTTTAAATCTTTTGGGTCGTAATCTATTTAGGTAAGTTTGGGTAAGGGTTAATTCATTTATCAAGATGGGTAGAAAGGGATTTTCTGATGTTATCTTGGTTTTAATAGTGTTGTCCATTTCGTCGAGTGTCATTTGAAATGCGTCTAGGTCTACTTTATGTATTATTCGGTAGGTTCCTGTTTGTATTCTTGTCAATCCTGTATCAAATGTTGCTAATTGTGAATTTGTATAGTCTATTATTTTAAAATCAGCGTACACCAAATGTACGAAAAATCTGAAAAATTAAAATAAAGAATGATATGTATTTCTGTCAAAAGTGTAATAATAAGCGTGCTATGCCCTCTTTTTATCCTTATAAAAGAAAAAAATATTTTTTTTTTTTTTTTTTTTTTTAATTACTTTTTATAAGGCTTTTGTGGACTACCTTGCCGGTTTGTGTTAAAACTGTAGAATTCTTATTTTCTTTTACTATTTCTTCTTTGTACCGTGAAGTTAACTTATTTCCGTAACGTTTATTGATTCTAACATAGATTGTCTGTCCAATTTTATATTCTTTAAATGGGCTTCTGTTTTTATTGTGAAATATTAGGTCTTTCTCTTGTTTTTGTTTTATTCTTTGTATGTTATTCTGTCTTGCCTCTTCGTACTGGTCGGGATTAGTGAATATTCTTCGTCCAAAAAATGATTCAATCGGTTTTTGTCCTGTAGTTGTGTGAATTGAATAATTGTACTCATATACTGCCCTGTCCAGCAGTTCTTCAAAAGATCTTTCTGTCTTTTCCGATTTTAAACACCTTAAAATTTCTGATAGGGTTGAATGGAATCGTTCAACCTGACCGTTAGCTGTACTAGTATGTGGAGGTATCCTATGTATTTTTATTCTGAGTTGGTCTTCTAACATAAAAGTTATTGAGTTGGAATTTAATGATTTTTCATTGTCTATTATTATATTTTGTGGAACTCCAAAATTGAAAATGATCTGTCTAAGTGGTTCTCTAATGTCTTCTGTAGCTCTTGATTTTAATATTTTCGCTTGTGCGTATTTTGAGTACTTATCTATGGCAGTCAGTATTAGTTGTTTTCCGGTAATATAGATGTCTATAAATAAAATTTTTCTATTAATTGCTGTTTATTTTCTACTGGGTTTCGATGAGCTCTTTTATGTGTTCGTAGTATTTCATTCTCTTGTTGCTCGTTTGTAATGAGATCTTTAACTTGCGTTTGTGTGTACCTAGCTTTGTAGTTCTTGAAGTGTAGGGGATAGATTTGTTGAATCTGCCCCATTATTTTTTCGGTTGTGAATATTCCATTAATAACTGAAGGGTTGAGGTAGCGCTTTAGTATTGCTGTCAAGTCGTCTATTGAATAATTAGGTTTAGTCAAAATGTGCCTATGGTACGTAGGGAAGGGTATTTTGAATTGATAGCTATCGATTTGGTCTGTTAAGATCCAAATTTGATTTTTAAATACATTTATTGGGCAATTAATGGTCGGAATTAAATTATGCGAAGAGCTTTCGTCTGAATTAGTGGCAACTGATAACGAATTTATTTCAAATGGTCTGGAGAGTGCGTCTGCAACAACGTTTGCTTTACCTGGTTTGTATTTTATTTCATAATGATATTCTTCTAAAATTGCCTTCCATCTTTTCAATTTGGAATTGGTGTTTTTGTTACTGAGTGCGTACGTAAGGGGTTGGTGGTCCGTATAAATGGTTATTTTGGCAGTACCATACAAATAATTTCTGAGGGAATTGAGTGCCCAGATAATGGCAAGCATTTCCCTTTCGTTAGTTGCATAGTTTTCCTCTGTTTTGCTTAAAGTTCGCGAAATGAAAGTGATTGGTCTTCCATTTTGCTCTAGGACTGCTCCTATTGCATGTTTGGAAGCGTCGGTGGTAAGAGAGAATTCCTTTTTATAGTCTGGATATTGAAGAATCACATCTTCGGAAGTGAGTGCAGATTTAATTTTTTCAAATGCTTCTTTTGCTTCGCTATTAAGTGTAATGGGGACTTTTTTTGACATATTTTTCGAGATGCGACCTTCTTCGCCGCGGAGTAGGGTTGTTAATGGTTTTGCAAGTGAAGCATAACTTCTTATGAAGCGTCTATAGTAACCTGAAAGGCCGAGGAATGACCTCAAATCTTTAAGGTTTTTGGGGTATTGGAAATTGACTATTGATTGAACCTTGGCGGGATTGGTTGAGATGCCGTCTGATGAAATAATAAAGCCTAAAAATTCCACTTTGGTTTTAAAAAATTCACATTTATCAATCTGAACTTTCATATTAGCTTTATTTAGGGTGTCAAAAATTGTATCAATGTGTTTTTGGTGGGATTCTTTATCTTTGCTGAATATGACTATGTCATCTATGTAGACGTAGCATGTTTTCCCTATATGGTCTCTTAGGATGTCATCAAGCGCTCGTTGGAATATACCAGGGGCGTTTTTAAGCCCAAAAGGTAGTCGCGTGAATTCATATTTTCCGTTGTTCACGGAAAAAGCTGTCTTCTCAACATCGGATTCCTTAAGAGGAATCTGGTGGAAGCCACTCTTCAGATCTATTACAGAAAATATTTTGTTGTCTCCTAGTTGAGAAAGTACCTCGTTTATTTCCGGTATTGGATACCTATCTGACACGGTGACACTATTCAGTTTTCTATAATCCATGACCATTCTATACTTTTTCTCTCCCGATGCGTCCTCTTTCTTGGGGACTACCCATATCGGAGAGTTGTAGGGCGATCTGGATGGTCTTATTATGCCGTCTTCCAATAATTTATTTATCTGTTTATCTATTTCGTCCCTGAGGGAAAACGGGTAAGGGTAGGATTTCGAGTAAACTGGCGTTTCGGAGTTTGTTCTTATTTCGGCCACTACTTTGGTGGTGTAGGTCAGTCTTTCGTTAGGTTCGGAGAAAAGATGGCTATGTTTATGGATGAGTTTCCTCATTTCTTGTCTATCTTGAGTATTCATATGCGTGTCCCTAATTTGGATTGCGTTTACGTCCTGTGTTTTGTATTCTTTTAGATGAATTTTCGTGTGGTTTGCTATAATCATAAAATTATCCTTACTATGGATTATTGCGTTAATTTCTTTTATGCTGTCATTACCTAATATTCCGTGAAATGTGGTTAGGGTGGGTAGTAGGAAAAACTTTAATTGATTTTTGAGCTTGAAAAGATTTATATATGTGTGATGGGTGATCTTTATTTTGCCTCCTATCGAGTTTGCATGAAATGGGCTATTATTTTCTATTATTTTCCTTGCTAAATGAGGCTGTATGTAGTTCTTGTTAGAACCTGTGTCTAGTAGTATTTTAAGAATTTCTCCGCTCTTTGTTCTACATTCGAAGTAAGGAAGCGAAGAAGTTTTCATTCTAAAAAATGTATATCTGTTGGGTCTAGGATTTCGGGTTGGTTCTGATTGTAGTTAAGAGAGTCTTGGTCAAGAATATGGTGGTATGTTGGTTCTTCAAGAGGGTTTGCAGAATTGGGCCTTCCGGCTGTATCTGAGAGCAGTTTATATGGAAATTTCTTTGAATTTTGTGGGGTGGATTCGTAAAATTCGAACTTGGTCCTTCCTGTCGTTTTCCGGCATATTTGAAGTTCGGTCTATTGGCATAATTTATTGCGTTTGTTCTAATACTTTGGTCTATGTCCATTGGTTCCGGTTTTGGTAATGGTTTTTGCGCTAGAGGTCTTGGGGGTGGATTTTTGTAAGGATTATATTGTGGATTGTTATAGGTGTTATACTGTGGGCTATTGAATGGTTGATAGGTGCGTTGCGCGAATTGTTGTGGGCGGTATGCGTTTGGCGAAAACGCTTGTTGTGTGCGTGGCATATATGCGAGTTCTGGGTGAAAATATTGTTGAGAGGGTTGTGTATAGACTTGTCTTTGGAAATGTTGGTGTTGTGGCTTTGGGGGAAGTTGTGGTCTATCCATTCTGTAGGGTGTATTGTAATTGTTCGCGTGTGTGGTTCTAAAATTTTGGTTTTCTAGCTTCATACAAAGGTGCAGAGCTTCTGGCAGGTCGGCAGGTTCTTTCATACCAAGCAATTTGGAGAGGTCTCCTGAAAGTCCTCGTACGAATGTATCGAGTGCTTTCTCCCTATAGGTTCGAGAAAGAATTTCTATTGATTCTTCGCTCATCTCCATACAGGCGATTTTGTTAAGAATTAGTGACAGATGTGCGTATACTTGCGAATAGAAGCTTTGTACCGATCGACGTCCTTGGATAATGCACGTCATTTGATATTCCAATGTACTTAAATCTCTTTTATCCGCGTAATGCGTTGTTAAGCATTTAGAGATCGCTGTCCAATTCAGCGGTGTGTTGTAAGATTCGAGTACCGCGTCGGCCTTACCAACTATTTTATTCCTAATTACGTTTAAGATTCCAAAATATTTTGGAGTGCCTATCAAATTTTCATAGATTTTGAGGATGCGCTCAACGCTTTTCCTCCAACTGCTAAATTCAGTGGGGTTTCCGCTAAATTCTCTAAGTGACCTGACAACGTCTGGGATTTTGTCCATATCTGAAAGATTGTTCCTATAACGTTCGTCAATCGTTTGGTCCACTATGGGTGCTGGGATCATGTCATTCTTAATTATACTTTGTATTATGTTTCGTCCATCTGTGAGTAGTAATTGACCTAGTAGTTCTCTTACTTGATTTGCTAAATCGGGTTGTGCAGGATTTGGATTAGGTGAGGGTAGTACTGGTGGCCTTATGAGGTTATTTGGATTTGCCATTTTTTCTTCCCTTTTACTTATTTGAGGGTTACGAAATATGTAAAAAAAATTCTATTTATTACTTTATTTTCGCTAAAACTAATATTTCCTAATTTTTCGTTATTAACCCTTCTAGGAAAGGTAGCTTTTCTACTGTGGAGGGTCCGGGGGAATCGCAGAGTTAAGCGTTGTTATAGGTTTTTTTTTATTTAGTTACTGGCTGTACGAGCCTTTTGTTATTTAATTTATAATTTATAAATCTCTGGAGGGTTCGGGGGAATCGCAGAGTTTTTATTTGTTATAAGCTGGAGGATCCCCCCGAAGGTGGTGAATCGCAGCTTTAATAATATTTAATTTTATAGGCTGTACAAGCCGTATTTTATTTATATTTACTTACACTATAGCTTCACTTAATAATTTATTTATTATTAATAACAAACAATTTTTTTTTTTCACAATTTTTCCTCTCTGGTCTTATTACTAATTATATTTCTTATGCTACTTACACTATACACAGCTTCATGATGATCCTCGAAACCGATGAGTGTGTATTTGTCCTGTTCCGTGTTTGTACTGGGGTACACTTCCTCACACTGTTTTTGTTTTGTAGGCTTTTTGCTGCTGTTCCTTGTCGGTGTCGCTGGAGCGTCCAGGAAGGATTTTCCTATCCTTTTCACGCTCTTAATGTGTTGGTTACTTTTTTATCCTTTAATCCGCTCGGCCTGTAGGACCACTTGTCACCAGTTAAAGGCTAACCTTGTCTTTTTCGCGGCGTTTTTTTTTTTTTTTTTTTTTTTTTTAACGGCACTTTTAACTTTTCGCGAACCGAACAAGCTTTCTTCTTTAGCTCGGGCGCCAATTATTCGTTCTTCCACTTAAATGTGGAAAAAAAACAAATTTTTTAAAGTTTAAACATTTATTGAACTTTTCCTTACAGCTACTTAATTTCGACTGCTTAATACTAACAATTCTGTCTTACACTATACCTATCAATAATTTATGGTCACATTGCACTGTCTCGCTGACGTTGTAACTCTGCTGTGGTGTTGTTGTTGATTTCCGCAAATTGTTATTTTGCGTTTCCTGTTTTTGAATTAATGCAGACGTGTCGTCAGCAATTTTGGTTTATTAATTTTATTGTGTTTTTATTCGCTTGTGTTATTGCTGTGTTAGCTAATTTATTATTATCTAACTAATTTGGTGTTAACTTATACCATAAAATCTTTGCAAGTATTACTACCTAAATATACATTTTATATGGGTTTGACAGGTCATATATGTATTTACTATATACAAAAATATGTATATGTACATACATATATGTATTTCCTTTAATTATTAAAAGATTCGATATCATGTTAAAAGACCAAGCAGTCGCACATGTGCTCATATATAATTATGTGTGCATGTAAACAAATATGCTAGACCATAGGGATAATGTTTGTAAATTTGTCTAGATGCAGTACATATGTATGTACACTCAATGCTTCGTGCGAAATCTCCGTTGAGACGGACAACCAATGGCGAAGCTCGCGTTTTTTGCTTCCATGTCAACGAGTCAATCTGTCGACACAGCATTGTGTTGTTGGTAGAAAATCCTAGCTGTGCCGAAACAATAAGCGAACGATTGTCTATTGTTACCGCTTCCCTTGCCGCGCTAACAGCTTCGCCAATAAACTTGCGTAAATATATATGAATATATATAAATGAGCTTGCATACATATCGACGCAGATTTTTGTAAGCCGCGTAAAATACAGTCCATCCCGGTTATGTGGCACAATCAAAGATACAGATTTTTGTGGTTTGTCAAAAATAAAAATATAATATGGTACATAAGCGACTGCGGATACTTAACCGAGTCGTACATACTTAAAACAATAGTTTGAATGTATTTCAAAAAACAAACCGTGAGATGCAGCAAGATATAGGCAGTTAAGAGGGATGACTTTCATTTAAGCGGAGTACTACTTAACCGGGATTGACTGTACACATGAATAAGAGGAATATTGAACATTTTCACATGTACATATTAAAAGACCAAGCGGTCGCGCATATTCACGTACATACATATGTAATTATGTGTGCATGTAAACAAATTTGCAAGAACCAGAGAACTTAAAAGTGTAGAAAGAGAACATAAAATTTGTTAACATTGTATGTAAGGTCGGAATTCGCCTCGCAATTTTAACATTGTTTACAATTCTCTCACATATTCTAACCGAGAATATGAAGAGACAGAAATATATGTATTTACGGCATATGATGACAAGGCATATATGGCCGATGAAGAGAATATGAAGAGACTCCCAACGAAGAATTTCGTTTTGCTTGTTTATATTTTGTTTCATTTTGACACCGAAAATGTGTACAAAATACATTATGTCTCTGTCTCACATACGCAAGAATATGAAGAGACATAAATATATGTATGCATGAATATGAATATGAAGACATAAACACATGCAAGCATGCTCCTTATGCAAGTTCATACATATGAATACATATTTACGCACGTTGGAAGGCGAAGCTGTTACAGCGGCAAGGGAAGCGGTAACAATCGGCGATCGTTTGTTAGTTTCTTTCGCGTCTCGTCGCGTCAATGCTTCGACAGATTGATGTGCTGAACACATAGAACGCGACAGACTGCAAGCGCCATCTGAATCTGAATCTGACAGATGTCGCTTGCAGCCTGTCCCGCTCTATGTGTTCCTCTGATGTACCCAATAATGAAAATAACGAATGAAACAATGCAAAAAAATAAAAGATCTGTGCAAAAATATTAATTTACTAATGAAAACATAAAATAAATTTAAATATTTGTAGGAAATAAATATATGTATATGTGCATACATGTATATATTGCACACACACATTCATATATATACATATAGATAGATAGAAAGAAGTTTTACTTCAGTCGTGCGGTCATAAGCACACTCTCTTTTTTTGTATTGTACTCAACTTGAGTTGGTATGGTTGTAACTAGTTCGGTAACTAGTTCACTTTGTGTTTCACTGTGGAGCGTTTTGTTCCTCTTTCAGTGCTCCAGCTGGCTACCTCTTTCTGCTGTTGGTTTGTGTTGTGTATGTATATTTGTTTTAATGTTCGCGCCCGTTTGTTTCGTTTTATTGGTGCTTTAGTTTTTCGCGCCCGATTTATGTTTTGTGCTTAGGTTTCGCGCGTTTTTGTTTGTTGAAATTGTTTTGTTTATTTTGGGAGTTTCGCGCTCGGTTTATGTGTTTTTTCTTTGTAAAGTTTTGTATTATTTGGTTTTTTTAGGTTTATGCCTTTGTCACTGCAGCTTTGGTTTTTGTTTTTTCGTTCCACTGCACTTTTTTATTTTACATCTTTTTTTTTGTGTATACTGTACGAGTATATCTACCGGAGTTTTTCACTTTCTTCCACTTTTTTGAGCACACTGCGCTCTTTTCACTTTATTGCTGTTTTTGTTTGTTATATATATACAGTGAAACCTCTACTTGCGGACACCTCCAATAAGCGGACCGCTCTCTTAACCGGACAAAAAATTCAGGAACCAAGTTTTACTTTGCGTTTTCAGAACAAATTCCACTCTAACAACCGGACCCTCTCGTGGCCGGATGCGGACACTTTTTTTACTACTTTTTATTTTCATTACCTCTCGAAAGCGGACGCGGACCTCTCGACAAGGGACAAGAAACTTGGATTACTGAACGAAAGTGTAAAGAAAACAGTAAAAACCTCTGATGAGCGGACGCGAAACTCTTATTTGAGGACAACGAAGACCAATAATTGAAGTAAATGTAGAGTAACTAACCGAACAGCCGAAATCTATATACGAGTAATATGAGTACATACTCGTACACACACCATATGTTAAACTGTGAGGACAAGCGGTAACTTGTTAAGATGTAACGGGATCTATATGTAGCAATTTGTAGCTATTAACATGAAAAAATAAAAATTATGATTCATTTGATTTGTCTTTGCAAAACGTTTAAGTCGTGTTAACCGGGAAAATATGCCACAAAAAAAGAAAATACTTTCTATTAAAGAAAAAATGGAAATTTTAAATGTGTTGGAGAAAGAAAATTTATCTGTTCGTGCAATCGGAAAAAGGTTAGTGCTTTATAATAGTACAATTTTTTTTTACTTTTATTTGTTTGCTTTTAAAGATTCGATATTGGAAAATCCCTGGCTGCCACTATTGTGAAAAAAAGGAAGACATTAAAAGGATATGGTTGAGTGGTGATAACATAAATAAAAAGAAAAACTTCTTAAATAGTGATGGTTCAAAAATGGACAATTTGTGTTTTGAGTGGTTTGTCAAAGCCAGAAATCAAAATATACCAGTGTCGGGCCCTATTTAAAAGGAAAAAGCAAAACAAATTGCCGGTCAATTAGAACTTCAAACTTTTTCGGCATCAAATGGATGGTTGGAAAAATGGCGGAAACGACATAATGTGACTTTCAAATGCATATGTGGGGAATCTGCTGAGGTTAATCCTGAGGATGTTTGGATTCGAAACTGGACTTTTTTTCCGGGCTTTGCCAAATAAGACTCTTGCCTTGAAGAACGAAAAATGCGTTGGCGGTAAGTTATCGAAGGAAAGATTAACAGTGCTATTGTGTGCCAATATGGCTGGAGATAAAGAAATACCGTTGGTGATCGGAAAAGCAGCATGCCCACGCGCGTTTAAAAAATGCGATATAAAAAATCTGCCAGTTGAATGGAAGTCAAATCCCAAAGCTTGGATGTCTCGTGAAATTATGTGTGAGTGGCTACTAACTTTTGATAAAAAAATGGGCTCTCAGATGAGAAGAGTTTTACTATTTTTGGACAATGCCACAACTCACTCTCGAGATATTAAACTTAATAACATAAAGTTGATCTTTTTACCTGCTAATACAACATCCATTTGCCAGCCCCTCGATCAGGGAATTATAGAGAATTTCAAATGTCACTACAGATGCAATATTATCAAACATATTTTAAGAAGAATAGATGGAAGTTCAATGAACAAACTTTCAAAAACCTTTGACATTTTGGAGGCTATTTAGTTTATTAAGACTGCATGGGACAACGTAACGATGGAAACAATTAAAAACTGTTTTTCTAAAGCTGGTTTCCAGAAAAGTTTGAACGAAATTTCTGACTTCGATGCAGAGGACGATATTCCCATATCTACGTTATCGGCTTTGATAAAGCTTTTAAATGAAAATGGGCAAGGGCAGCATTCCGATGACTTTTTGTTAATCGACGAAATTGTTACTACAGAAGATGATAATATTGACATTGTTATTGACGAAACGGTTACTGAAGAATGATCTGACAGAGAAACTGAAGACCTCAATGAAGTATGCGCTCAGGATGCGAGTCAAATTAAATCATACACTGAAGCACTAAAACAACTTCGTCGCATTAAAAAATTCGTTAGTGACGACGTTACTGGATTTCAGTACGCCAAAAACTTGGAAAGTCATCTTGAAAACTGTTTTATAAAACTTCGGTAAAGGAATTTTTAAAAGTCCAAACATAAATAAATATGTTCAATATATTATAACTATGAAACATCTCGCAATAAAAATGAAATATATAAATTAAATTACCAAGAAATCTAATTTATTTAAAAAGTAGTATGTGTATAAATTTTAGTAAAATTTGTATTCGCCCACTCCTACAAGCGGACCCCCCCCATCAGCGGACAAAAATTGTGGAACCGTCAGTGTCCGCTTGTGGGAGGTTTCACTGTATATATGTATTTTTTATTTTTATTTTATTTTTTTTCGCCTCTGCACTTTGTTTTGTTTTATTTCATAATAGTAACTAATTGTCACCTCTAGTATACATATTTATGTATTTATTTTATTTTGTATTTCACATAGTGCCTTTCTGTAAGGCTCGAAAGACCATAGATAAATTGCTGCTAAATTTGCAAACAGAAGTCCAAGCAACTTCAACGCTTCTTCAATAAAAACACTCACTTTCAAATGTACAATCATTTAATATAATGTTTATTAAATTCTTATAAAAAATATTAACATAAAATTTGTATTAACTGATACTAATTAATGTACGACGTAGGTATGTAGATGTACAGAGCGAGGTGGATAAAAGTTGCACCCCGGTCCGCTGAGTTGACGAAGGAGGTATTTACGAGGCGCTGCGTAGGATCGAATGTGGGTTTCGAAGTGTAGGAGACGAATCGATGTCCAATGGACTGCTGCAAATCGGCGCGGGCGGAACTCTTTCGATAGGAACCCAAAGTAATGCTGACGCGGCGCAGTATCGAATCGAATTGTATAAACGAAAGTTGCTATGCCGATAGTGTGAACGATTGTGTCTGCTTTCTCATTGTCCAGCCTTTTTGATGAGTGAGTATATACGAGGGCTGTCCGATAAATAACCGACCTAACCATGATGCACGCGACTTTTTCAAAAATTTTTTTTTTTATTTTTCTACATAGTCTCCTTGTAACTCCACACACTTCTCCCAGCGATACTCCCATCTCTGCAACACTTCCAAATAGTACTTGGCGTCTTTGTCTGCAAAATACGAGTTCACGAAAGAGATTGCCTCCTCATTTGACGAAAATCTCTGGCCGCCGAGCGCAGTTTTAAGTTGAGGCAACAAAAAAAAGTCGCTTGTTGCTAGATCCGGTGAATAAGGTGGATGGTCAAGCAGTTCGAACCGCAATTCGTGGATTTTCGCCATGGCGACTGTTGAGGTGTGAGATGGTGCGTTGTCTTGGTGGAACAACACTTTCTTTTTTTGCAAATGTGGCCGATTTTTCAAAATTTCTTCCTTTAGCTTGTCCAATAATGATGCGTAGTATGCTCCTGTTATAGTTTTTCCTTTTTCAAGATAGTCTATAAAAATAATTCCATGGCTGTCCCAAAAAACACTCGCCATCACTTTCCCAGCCGAATACACAGCTTTAGGTTTTTTTGGGGCTGGTTCCCCCTTTTCAATCCACTGTTTAGATTGGTATTTTGTTTCGGGCGTATAATGATGAATCCAAGTTTCGTCTACAGTTATCAATCGGCGCCAAAACTCAGTCTTATTGCCTCTAAACTGAGCCAACAGAGCGCCGGAAATGTTCATGCGCGCACGTTTGTGGTCTAGCGTAAGCAAACGCGGCACCCAACGCGCGGACAGCTTTCTCATGCCCTAAATCTTGGTTTAATATGTGACAAACAGTTTCTTTTGACATCTTCATAATCTCAGCTATTTCCCTAACTTTGATCCGGCGGTCGTCTAGTACCAATTGATGAACTTTAGCGATGTTATCGTTAGTGGTTACAGTTTTTGGACGTTCATCATCTTCCAAGCTCCTGCGACCACGTTTAAATTCAGCTGCCCAAAATTTTACGGTGGTAAACGATGGTGCAGAGTCACCATACATAGAGTCCAACTCATCTTTGATTTGTGAAGGCGTATTGCCTTTCAAAAATAAAAATTTAATTACAGCTCGATATTCAATTTTTTCCATTTTGCGGAAATCACCGAAATATACTCACAAAAACGACTGTCAACAGATAATTGCGCAAGATAAATTTCTGAAATTTTGGCGAGTAGCTATTAAAATATGCACAATTTGAAATAGAAACTTTTTTTTCAGATGTGCCGCTAGCTTCACGTTGAGGTCGGTTATTTATCGGACAGCCCTCGTAGGTATGGTGAGTTGTGTTGGTGTCATCAGCTGTGGTGAATTAAGCTGTCGCATTAGGATGCGCCAGTTTTACGTGTGGAGGGGGTGGATGCTTAACTCATTAAACGCTGACAATAGCATTACATTAATATTATTTTCATCCACAAATCTAGAAAGTTCCAATTTATTTTGGTTAACACCATTATCATTCCATAAACAAATGTTCAATACGCTCATTTTTTACCTAAAAAGTTTGCAACATTTCGTTCTGTGCTTTGATTATTACTTGAATCATATTTTGCATTGTAGACATAAATTGTGTCATACATTGCGTAAGGTTGAAAATCATAATTTCAACACTATTATTTGGTTAGTTTTAGGGCAATTGCATTTGTACACGGCTTTCACCACGTTTGCATAGCTCCTTTGTGTAGCATTGTCTTTAAAATTTATTGGTTTTAAAATATGGACGGGGATTTCAATATTTTCATTTAACATTTAGTTGCGACGTCCTGGAATTCCTACAGACAGTTTCGATTGTTTTGTTTAGTTTGCAGTGTGATTTCCTCCACAGTTGCCACATTTCTAATTTAAATCCTTTTTTTACGAGAGTTGGGTGTGGGATGTAAATCACCACACACCACGCAGACACTGCTACTGATCAGCTGATATTCTGCGATGGAGCAGATATTTTAGATTGTAAATCGAATGTGTTTCGTTTTTCCTTAGTTATAATTTGGCATCAATTCTATTTTAAACATTGGTTGTGGGACTTTATGTCTGTTAAAAATGCTTATTTAATACTAAAACCATAATCTTCCAATGCTTCTTTAACGTTTTTAGATTCTACCGAAGACTCTATCCCTTTTATGACAACAAATAGACCTTTAGAGCTCTTCAATTGGCAAGAGTAGTAATTCTTGTTATTATTTGATAAGAATTTTACAACATCCATGAAACTTTTTTCAGTGTACGTTTGAATTTTTGTTTCATCTACATATGTTACTTTTATTCAAGCCCAACAAACACTGGAATTGAAATTCTCAAACGTTGGAGAAAATATTAATTTTCAATTTGAAATTCATCATTTATTCAATTTGAAAGACAACATTTTCTCAAACGTTTCTCAAAGGCTATTTCTCAAATTTGTTTCCATCGTTTTACAATTTGATAAAAATCATTTTCTCAAATATGTGGCATGCCGTTTCATTCCGTTCAATAATCAATCAATCATCTGTCAAAAAGTATTCATAATTAAAAAAACGTTATCGTGATTTGCAGCAATTTTGAAGATTAAAAGTGAAAGGAGGTATAATATTATAAATATTTGTTATAATTGTGATATTTCGAATGGTGTATCAAAAATTTCATCCGTGGAAGTTATTAATTTGAATGACTTTTTTATTACACCAATAAAATCATCAAACTTTACTATATGAGATATTGCTCTGCTTTACAATTTTCAAGTTGCGTCTATCAGCATTTAGCGGAAGAAATATCACAAAAAATGATCTTGCTTAGTAATTTTGAATGTAGTCAATATGTATTTATTCCTCTTATTCACAATTAGATGGATTTCAATAGCTCGTTTATATCGATTGGATGTGAGCAAACCACTAAATCAAGTAAGTAGTTAATACAATATCGTTTTTTGAAGTGGTTCTAACATTTTAATTAAGTCGTAGATTTTGACGACTTAAGTAGCAAACTGGATAGTCTGGATAAGAAGGTAGAAGATTTGTTAAAAGGTACATACAAATACTTATATAGTTATTGTTCATTTGCATATGATAATTTCGATAATTTCAGAACATCATACAACTCAAAAGCTTCTGAAGAGAGTATTGGAAGAAGTTAAATCGACCTCACATAATGCTACAAAAAAAAGAAATAAAATTTTGCCACAAAAACCTTTTGCAGAAGCGCATGATTTCGCTACTTTTGAAGACAAAATTCAATCTTCCGAAACAAAATTTAACGATTTGGTAAATTCTCATTTATATTATTATATCAATAATTTGTCTATATATTTTTATAGGTGGCTGAATTGCAAATGATAATAGCATCAAATTCGGACAAATTTGTTAAAATGGCTTGGCGAAAAGTTTTTACGGACGATGTTGCCCAGATATACTCCTGGAAAGGAACAAAGACGAAAAAACCGGCAAGAGCACTTAGTGTGACGACAGCATTAAGACGTAATATTTATTTTATTGCTTTATTCTTATTTTTAATTTTTTTCTATTATAGAGGCATACCATCAAAAATTCCCTACCGCTGCCACGGATATGGAATTCGAGCGGACTACACTGAATTTTTTCCAACACGCCAGCAACAGATTAAAAAAAAGAATTGAATACGAAAACAAAAAGAATATGTCATCGGTAATCGTAGATTAATTAGTTATTATATTATTGTGCGACAATTTTAAATTTAAATTTGTAAGTTGTAATTGGATTATTCCTAAGTTTTGCACTGAAATTAACTTTTTCGTTTGTTTCCTTATCTTAAGAATGTACTACATTATTTTCGTTAATTTAAATTAAAAAATGAATTTTTGTTACGTTACCATGTTATTTATTGTTTAATAAAATTTATGTATATATGTATATGTACTGCGTACAATATACCTCTATTAATTTTTATATAAATAAAAATTAATTTCAAAACTTTATTTCAACCAGTTCTTATTTTTAAATCAGTGGCAACTTCAATTAATGTAATTGGAACTCGTTCCATTCCCCTCGTTTCATATTTGAGAAAATGTTTGAGATTTTGACATTTTCAAATTGAGAACAAAGGAAAATTTCATATTAAAAATGTGCCTTTTTGTTTGAGAATGGCTTTGTTTTCAAATTGAAATGACTTGGAGAAAAAAGGTTTGAGATTTGAAATTAAGGTTGATTCTCAAACGCATCTCAATTTGAGAATCAACAAAAATGTTCATTGGGAGGGCACAATGTGAAAATTCTTTGTGTATGTTACATTGCTTATTTTGGAAAAAAGCACATTTGAGCTACACTTACGCAAATAGATTGGAGAGGGTTTGGCATTCACGACTGTGGTGGTACCCTCTGCATCGTCGTTAGGCTTTTTGCTCAGTAAGGCAAATCTGTTGCAATCAAGAACTTTTAGCTTTTTACCATTTGATGGCCAGGTAGAAATTTTTGGTATTGACCGCTGATTTAATAAGAATCAATTTCTTATTAACATTAATGTAGCAATCAATACCAGCCTGAACTGATGACCCGTTTTTTCTTGGTACATTGCTGGTCACATCTGGCCTGCATAGCGGTTGCTGTAAGTGACTGCGAACTTTGCTTACTTTCCATTTCAGCTAATCGCTGCGATGACTCATCATCGCCGTTACATTTGTTTTGCCAGACGTTGTGGTTGTTGGCTCGACAAACTGAAGTAGGCATTTAAGGAATGGCTTCGGCCTTGCCGGTGAGGCTGCGAAGCACTCATTATGTTTTGTTATTGTTTGCGGTTTTTTTTTGTTTTTCATCTATTTGTTTTGTGCACTATTTGTTTATATTATTATTAACAATTTGTGTGAACTGTTTTTTGTTTTTATCTTATTATGGTTTGTTTTTTGTTTACTTTTGTAAAATTTGAATACACGGAGCGAAATACAAAACACGTCCGTACACCTTTAACGCTAAAGTTATATATCTAAATATATATACAACTGGAGGATGGAGTTATGTAGAGAAGTTCACGCAAGTGAGGAAAGTTCTCTGATCGCCATTCACTTGGGAGTGGCCAGAAACGATTCTTTTACACATGACTCAAGCAAGTATCCTCTGGGTAGCCTAAGAACATACGTTTGAAGGCGAGCTAAAATGAGAAGGCGAAACAATCCCTGCGTAGGGTTGTGCGTTGGGTTTGGGACCCGCCACGTAAAACAAACACTCCAATCAAAAAGCAACAACAGCCTCGGATGAGAGACCCCTCTTTTGATGACGACCATAGCAAACGAAATAAGAACTACGAATTGAGGGCATGCACCTGGAATGTTCGGCCCTTAATTGGGAAGGTGCCGCTATCCGGATGGTAGATGTCCTCGTAAAGATAAAGGCTGACATAACCGCCGTCCAAGAAATGCGTGGACGGGACAAGGACAGAGACGAGTAGGTCCTTGTGGCATTTACTACATTGGCCATATAAAGGAGCGCAAGTTTGGTGTGGGATTCATGGTGGGAGAGAGACCCCGTCGCCGAGTACTATCATTCACTGCGGTGAATGAAGGTCTAGCCACAATCCGAATCAAAACGAGGTTCTTCAACATATCGCTGATTTGCGCCCACGCTCCGACGGAAGAGAAGGACGATGTGACCCCGCCACGATGTCAAAATCGTGCTTGGCGACTTTAACACCAGTGTGGGCAAAGAAGGTATCTTTGGCACTACGGTCGGTAAATTCAACCTCCACGAGGCAACATTCCGAAATGGGTTGAAGCTGATCGACTTCGCCGGGGCCCGAAAATTGGTTATCTGTAGTATTAGATTCCAGCAAAGGAAGACTGTCTGTCTCCGGATCGAAAAGTCACCAACCAGATCGATCATGTTGTGATAGACGGAAGACACGTTTCCAGTGTTTTAGATGTGCGTGCGCTCCGAGGCCCTAACATCGACTCGGACCACTATCTTGTTGCAGCCAAGATTCGCACCCGCCTCTGTGCAGCAAAAAATGCATGCAAACAAACACAAGGAATGTTCGACGTCGAGAAGCTGCAATCACAACAGACAGTCGAACGATTTTCTACTCGGCTTGCACTCCCGCTCTCTGAGAGCACTCGTCAACAACGCGGTATAAGGGAACTGTGGGACGGCATTTCAAACTCCTTACGTACAGCTGCAACAGAAACCATTGGTTTCCGGAAAGTTCAAAAGAACAGCTGGTACGACGAGGAGTGCCGTGTCGCAGCGGAGAGAAAACAGGCTGACTCTTGTAGAATCTCCAAAGGTGATCTAGTCACCGATGCCCAGAGCATACTTAAATTATGGAGGGAACAAAATTGCCCGCCTGAGGAACAACAAACGGCAGGGGCCAACGGATTGCCGGCTGAGCTATTCAAACACGGCGGCGAAGAACTGATAAGGATGATTGTAAAATATTGTCGGACGAATGCATGCCCAACGATTGAAATTTAAGTGTGCTATGCCCAATCCATAAAAACGGAGACTCCACAATCTGCGCCAACTACCGTGGGATTAGCATCCTCAACATCGCATATAAGGTTCTATCGAGCGTATTGTGTGAAAGATTAAAGCCCACCGTCAACAAACTGATTGGACCTTATCAGTGTGGCTTTAGACCTGGCAAATCAACAACCGACCAGATATTCACCACGCGCCAAATCTTGGAAAAGACCCGTGACACCATCTCTTCGTCGATTTCAAAGCTGCTTGGCAGCACGAAAAGTAGCTGCCTTTATGCCGCGATGTCTAAATTTGGTATCCCCGCAAAACTAATACGGCTGTGTAAACTGACGTTGAGCAACACCGAGAGCTCCGTCAGAATCGGGAAGGACCTCTCCGAGCCATTCGATCCCGAACGAGGTTTCAGACAAGGCGATTCCCTATCGTGCTACTTTTTCAACCTGCTGATATTGATATCATCGGCCTCAACACCGGCGCCGTTAATTCTGCTTTCTGGACAAGGAAGCAAAACAAATGGGTCTGGCAGTGAACGAGGGCAAGACGAAATATTGACAAACAAAAATCAAACTCTATAAGTCGCTCATAATTCCTGTCCTTCTATATGATGCAGAGGCTTGGACAATGTCAACAACGGATGAGTCGACATTGCGAGTTTTCGACAGAAAAGTTCTGCGAAAGATTTATAGTCCTTTGCGCGTTGGCCACGGCGAATATCGCATTCGATGGAACGATGAGCCAGAGAACGTTTATCATAGAAAAGGTTCACGGCGCGGAGATCGTAAAAATGTTTTTGGCTAACTCTGTCGAGATGGGAGAGTTTCAGCACAGACAAATTATAAGCGTGTTTCACCACGAATATAGCAGAATTGAGCATTTTCACTGTTAAATGAGAAAAATAATGCTAATTCCAATGTAAACAAATTTATGCCTACAGATTCGTTTATTTCCTAAGCGCAACCGACTCGGCATATAATTTATATATGATCCGTATATATTTGGTATCAAAGCATATACTAAGTACATACATAAGTATGTACATAGTTATGTTAAAATTTACCTATTTTATGATGAATTCCATAAAAACTTTGCAAATATGTATATAACTTAATAAGATTTGTATTACTACCTAAATATGCATTTTATATATGTATTAAGTTTGATACGACATATAAGTATTTATATATACAAATATGTATATATTTGCTTTGGTCATTAATCGTTTCGATATCATGTTAAAAGACCCAGCGGTCGCACATTTGCCCACATATATGTATGTAATTATGTGTGCATGCAGAGCCGGAACTAGCTGCTTCAGCGCCTGTGGCAACAACCTTGCTTGCGCCCTTACCATATAGTATAATAGAAACCGATGTTGTCCAAATCAAAAATCATATATTTACAAGTGAAAGAACGTACATCTTATTTTCAATAATAATTTATACAAGGATCGCTTATATCGTTCAGAATAATACTTTTCTGGATTTCGCCTCTGCAAATAAATCGATTATTTTATCGAAATTGAGACGTGTTGTAGTATCCTTCTCAATCGACAAAATAGAGATATTCTTCAACCGTTCCTGGCCTAAAGAGGAACGAAGATAAGATTTGATGAGTTTTAGCTTACTAAAAGAACGCTCGCAAGTAGCCGTCGTAACAGGCAGGCATAAGAATATTCTCAGTGCTGTTGTTATGTTCGGATATACATCCTCGAGCGACAGATCGAATATTTTTTCTAATACATTCAAATGGTTCATGTCTGTGGCTTCACTCATCAGCGTCGTTGCTTGAAATTTGAAACTCTCAATTTCTGATGAAAATTCATGCGGATCCAAGTCATCAGGATATTTGATAGCGAGATCTGCCGCTATTTTGGTGAGTTCAGTAACACTGGTGTTCACAATTGCTTGACCGCTCAAAAATGCGAAATCTTCGGCAACTTCGTTTAAAGCGATGAACCGGGTATTCATTTGGGCAATCTTAAGATCAAGAACTTGGATCAATCCTGCTTTGAAATGAGTTTGGGCACTTATAGATGGAGATTCATCTTTCGCTTTTTCTCCCGGCATCATTTTCTTTGGTCGTTTTCGAGTATCTTGGAAATCTGGTGTTACTTGCAATTGTTCAGCTGTCACAATTGTTCAGCTGTTAATTGTGACAGCAATCCTTTTATCATTTTTACGACACGAGCAATATCGAGTTTTTTGTCTTGCAGTGCGAGGTTGACACGATTGATTTGCGATAGAAGCGAATCCCAAAACTTCAGTAGTACTATGAATTCGAAGGTTTGTATCGACTTGAGAAGAGACTTGGCTTGTACTATTGTATCGCCTGTCTGATGATCACCTTCTGTCATTTTTTTTAGTATTTCCACAACAGTAGGCAGTTGAGAGTTCAGGGCATGCACGGCATTACCTTTGACGACCACCGCGTGTCGCAGGTTCCTTTCAACGTTATTTTTAGTTCTGCTTGCAAAAATTTCCAACGAGTTGCCGATCCAACAAAAAAATTGTACGTTTGTTGGATGATACCAAAAAAAGTTTGCATTTGCGGTATCACGTTGGCAGCATTGACCCCAATCAAATTTAGGCTATGAGTAGTACATGGAATAAACCGAGCATTCACGTTCAAAGCTAATATTCTCGACTGCACACCTTTATATTTGCCTGCCATATTAGCTCCGTTGTCATAAGACTGTCCTCGTACATTTGCAATGTCTAGCCCATCTTTTCTTAATTTATCAAGAATTTCTCCCGAAAGACCTTCACCGGTTTTTTCTTCGGTGTTAATAAACGTGATGAAGCTTTCTTCAATTGTACATTTCTTGTTTTCGATTTTAACGTACCGAATTATTTGAACCATCTGTTCTTTGTGGGAAATGTCGGTCGCACAATCGAAGAGGATTGAGAAATATTTAGCTGCTTTTATGTCGCTAATTATAGTATGTGATTGCACTTGCTGGGCAGCCAAATTGATCAATTCGTTTTGAATCGCCGGTGAAAAATATGAGATTGTGCCTTTATTGTATGTCTCGATATGTTTTTTTATTGTGGCATCATAGTGGCTACCTCTAAGGGCGTCGTTGTTTTTGACGCAGTGGAAAATTGCATCGAGTATCACTTTTAAAATATGTCGCCACTTTGCTCTTTCCTTATCAAATTCTTTGAGAAGATGGTCATCGATGAAACCGCCACATTTCAACTTCTTCTCAAATGTTTTCATTTTTATATAATTGGATGTATGAAACGTCGAGTTTTCGTGACTCCGTAAATAGGGATTGAGATGTTGCCAGTCGTTGAAGCCGTTCAACCAAATGCTGCTCCTGTCATCGTTGAAGAGGATACACGAAAAACAAAACAGAGAGTCAAGCTGTTCACAGTAGATCAACCACTTCCTGTGAAATTTCTCACCATTTGTCATAGTTCGAGTAAACCATTTTTTCTCAAAACGTCTATTATTTGTAACTGGGTACACGGAAATATCGTCACCATTGATAGGACCCTGTTCGATATATAATTTGATGGAATTTTTATCAATTTTCCATGTTTTGGGATTATTGAAATTGATTTCAATCGAATCTTCTTCCTGTCCCACTCTGTGCTGATTTGAGGAATCCGTCTCAGAAAGCGTATCGTTGCATTCCACTTCCATGTTTTGTTCTCTATTCAATTCATCATTTTCGTCTTCTGATTGCGATTGTGCAGTCTGCGTTGATGGTAATTCCCTCGTGAAGAATTGCTGGATATTACCACTATTTTTTACTGCTGCAGCCTTTTTCTCTTCGCGAATCTGCTTGAATTGAGCACCCGACAATTTCTTCTTTGGTGGCTTCTCTATAAAAAAGTAAATATTTATAAAAAAAAATTGTTCAAAATACAGTTGGGAAAATTTTAATAGCTATGTATGTTTTAATAGTTACAGTAGGTATACTCACTCGCAATTTTCTTCCGTTAAGTATCCAAATGTTTCCTGGCAGTACTAATATGGTATGGTGATGAATCCACTGCAATACTTATCAGACTAGAAATTCAATCTTGAGATCTAGAGTAAAATGAAAAATAGAACTAGAAAAAAGGCAGTGAAACAAGTAAAAAATCATAAATCAAGGAAAAAAGTAGAAAGAATGCGAGGGGTAGGGTTCGAATCCATGACCTCTGGATCCGTAAGCAAGCGCTTTGCCATTACACCATGCGGCTTGTGGAATACGCAAGTGTGGGGAGCGGAGATCAATCGCGCGCCGCGCACTTTCCACTCACGTTCGCTCGGCTATGAGTCGAGCGGCTCCGAGCCGAGCCGGAAGAACATACTGTATATTAGGAATCAACCCAGTGTTTCTAAAGAATTGCATTAACATTTTGCAATCTCTCCGTCACTAGTCATCTGTGCTCGACCTGAGTGAGTTGCGCTTTGACCGGAAATACTACCAATTTTTGTTTTTCAAATGGCACCTACATATTTTTTCCTTGATTTTGGAATAGGAACTAATTATCCTATACAATAACGTAAAACGACTAATGGCAAGTTTCCATGGATATTATAAATAGGAACCTTGATGTGTAGTTGATATTGCTAGATTAGGATACAATTTACAAATACTATTTTCTTGGAATTTATGCACATTGTATATTATTCTAGAGGGGAATGAATGTTTATTCCAAAACTGAAGAAAAAACATGTATGTATTTGTCGTTTGAAAGACAAAAATTGATAGTATTTCCGGCTAAACCGGAAGTTATACCGAAAATCAGAAAGCACCTTCCGATAGTTCTTATTGTCTATGGAAAACAAAATCTACAATTTGCACAATTTTACATCATTGCATCATATGTTATTGAAAAAAGCATGCGTTTTGTCACCTGGATCACAGATGAACATAGATTGTGGTTGACTGGCCTATAGCACAACACACGGCACGGCCGGCAGTGGGCACAGAAACAGGACTGACAGACTCGCACTAATAGCGTGGCGCCCCCGATTTCTGGAATAGCACGTCCACGGGTGCCCTTGCTTTGTGCGCGCCTCGCGACGATTACATTCGCACTGGCACGTGTGGTACTGCCGCATTGCTGCCCACTGCACTGGCTCTGGCGCTGCAGTTTTTTCGGTCCGTTCGCGCCCGTGTCTCTTGTTTCGCCCGCCGTGGGAGACGCGCCAGTTTCAGACGGTAGCTCTTTCGGACGCTCAGCAACCGATATTTCGTCAGGCGTATGTAGGCTCAACCTACGTTGCGCCTCTGCGACTGTTGCGCCCGTGGCGGGTGCCACCTTCGCCATGCCCTAGTTACGGCTCTGTGTGCATGTAAGTTATGTTTTCTAGGGCGAAAACATATAAAAAAAATTATTTATTTTTTTTATTTTGTATTTTATTTTAATTGGACAGTATGTCCATCTTTTTTCCGAGTCAATTCACAACTGACTTACATCTTAATAGCTAGTTCTTTTATATGCTAAATTTATGCTAACGCACCTGAAAGTTTGCTGGCTAAATTCTGAGAAGAGGTTATTGAATTTACGTACTGATCGGAAATCGCTCAAACAGCTGTGTCAACACTATTGCATTAGTGAATTACGTGCGATCTGTATTGTAACAATTGCACTAGCAAATTACATAGAATCTGAATTGGCACAATTAAATAAAAAGTTTAATATTTTTGATTCTTAAGCAAATTAACAAAAAGCTCGTGCCGGATGTTGGCTAAGGGTTATTAACATTGGTGAAATAAAGTGCGTGTGTTTGTAACACTTGTAACACTGCTTGTGTTAACTCTTCCCCTCTTAAATCGATTGTCCTCAATCGGTATTATTACTAGGGTGCTGAATTTTTAATTTGTAGGAATGGACCATTTAGCTCACTTTCATTGGTTTTTAGCGTTTCAGATGTAACATAAAATTTTTGCTTATATTTAAAAATACAAATAAGAATAATTGCTACAATAATAATAAAAATTGCAAGTGCTATGTCTGTGCTCAAACTAATTACATGAGTGCTTCTATTTTCGTTTAATAATATCTTAATATAATCATCATGTTTTAGTTGCTTTAGGTGCAGATTCTTTAGTTTTAATTCCGTAGTTGTTATATTCGTATTTTCTCTAATTTTTGTGATTAGGTTTGGCAATATAATTTTGTCGTATATTTTTATTTTAACGTTTGAGTATGTTTTGTTTTTAGCAAAGATTTCACAATTTTCAAATTTAAGTAGGAATGTTCCTTTTATTTTTAAATCTACTTTATTACAATTATGAGATAATTTAGAGAAAAAATTTTTGAAAATTAATATACCAGGTAATATTTCGATTATATCAGTGTTTGTTAACGTTTGCATAGCGCAGTATGCTTCTTCAAAGTTCAGTATTTTCGATATACATATATCAGAATTTCTTTTTAGGTTTTTCTTAAGATTATTTTTGATATTTATGTCATATACATTGTTGTTCGAGTCCGTAAAATATTCGTAAGTGCTTAATTTTATAGATTTATTGTTCATATTAGGAATAGGTTCGAAAATTATTCTTGAAAGGATATTAGGAGAATATTGGGGAATTTGGAGGATTATTATAATGTTTTGATCTTGCGTGCCGACTGCTATCTTTATATTTGTGTAGCTGTCAAAGTCAGTTATTATGTCTAGTTCTGTTTTTGTTAAAACGTCCGAAGGGATTATACCGAGCTTACTTGAAAAAATTATTTGTCCAATATCGTTAATGTGATCTCGCAAAAGAGATATGTCATTGTCTATTCGGTACACCTGTTCTATAAATTGTACTTCGTCTTCTAATGTTTTTATCTTATTCTGTGTGTTTTCTTGAAATAAATTTATGTAGTCCTGAATAAGGGTCTGCTGCTCATTTATGTGACTCGTAATGTTACTAATTTGATTTGCTAAGATGTTGTTAAAGTAAGTTAGATTACCTATGTTGTTTTCCATAATTTGGTTATTTTGGTGAATTTTACTAAGGGCGTCATTGACCTGTTCTTCGTCCTCACTGTCCATAGTGCCTGCTATAAATCTCAGTCCTTTACCTAATATGTTTACTAAGCCTCGTTTCGTCTTAAGATGTGGGTGCAAATTATCTATTTTAGCTCTTAGTAAAATGAAGTTTTTATGTAAAGTATCCAATAATTGTTTGTCTTCGAAAGTTATTGCTGTTAATGCTTCGATGTTACGTGAAATTAAAAAAGTCGTTTCGTCGTATGCTGTCAGATTGACGAAGTGAAGGATCTTGTCGTAATGGTCGATTACCCTTAATTCGTCCGTCTTGATGGGAATATACCCGTTATTATTGGTCAAGTCTTGAATGTCAATTTGTTGAGCCATAATCGTCGTTGTCAGTAACAAATAAAATGCTATTTTTTCCATGATCCTTGGGGAAAACAAAAATAAGAAAACGTGTATTTATCGTTTACTGCTTAATATCATTCTTATGAACTATTTTTGCAGATTCTGTTTTGATTGTTGAGTTATAGTTTTGTGCTACAATCTCTTTTCTATACCTAGGTGATAATTTATTGCCTAATCTACGATTAATTTTTACGAATATTATGTCTCCTTTTAAATATTGCTTTGGTTGTGAACGATTTTTATTGTGGTAGCATAGGTCAGCGATTTGTTTATCCTGAAGTTTCTTTATTGTCTCTTGCCTATCAGCAAGTAATAATTTTGGATCGGAACTAACTCTTCTTCCAAAGAAAGTTTCTATTGGTTTTTTTCCAGTGGTGGAATGAACTGAATAGTTATATTCCTTAACAGATTTTTCTAAAAGTTCCTGAAATGATCTATGAGTTTTTTCTACTTGTAGACAACGCATTATTTCTTGAAGCGTGGAATGAAAACGTTCTACTTGTCCGTTTGAACAGCTTGTATATGGAGGAGTTCTATATATTTCTATCCCAAATTCATTTTCTATCATAAAATTTATTGATTCGGAGTTAAAGGATTTCTCATTGTCCATTACTATGGTTTGTGGCACAAAAGAGAAAAGAATGTCTCTTAATGGTTGCCTAATGTCTTCTGCTGCTTTTGATTGTATCATTTTTGCAATAGCGTATTTTGAAAATTTATCTACAGCGGTGAGAACTAATTGCTTGTTGGTTAGGAATATGTCTATGTGAACGATCTGACCTGGAAATTCTGGAATAGGTGTAGCCTGTATTTCGGGCTTTGACGGATGACGATCGTATTTATTTTCTTTACATGTAGTACATAGCTTTATAATTTTCTTGATTTTATTTGCCATTCCGGGAAAATAATATTTTTCTAAAATTTGTGTCCTGTTCTCCTTGCTATTTCTATGAGCACGATTGTGTGTTTTAATTATGAGTTCTTCTTGTTCTTGTTCACTAGTTATATCTTTAACTTCTACTTGTGTGAACCTGATCCGATATTTACTAAAATGTAAGGGATACAGTTGCTGAATCTTGCTCATTACAGGTTCGTTAGTTTTTATGCAATTTATCACCGACGGGTTGAGATATCTTTTGAGAATCGAAATTAAAGTTTGTTGGGAGTAGTCTGGTTCTGTTACAATATGACGATGGTATGTGGGAAATATTATTTTGAATTGATAACTAGAGACTTCATCTTGCTTCAGAAAAATTTGATTTTTGAAGACATTAATAGGTACTTCGATGCTGTATATTAAATTATGTGACGAGCTCTCGTCCGAGTTTGTTGCTATCGACAAGGTATTGACTTTAGACTCTTTTATTGGTATTCTTGACAATGCATCGGCAACGACATTCTGTTTGCCTGGTTTATAAAACAATTCATAGGAATATTCTTCTAAAGCTGCTTTCCATCTTTTCATTTTTGTATTACTGTTTTTGTTACTCAGCGCATATGTAAGCGGCTGGTGGTCAGTAAAAATTTGTACCTTAGCTGATCCGTATAGATAGTTTCGAAATGTGTTTAGAGCCCATATTATGGCTAACATCTCTTTCTCGTTAGCTGCATAATGCTCTTCAGTTTTATTTAGTGTTCTGGAGATGAACGCTAAAGGTTTCGAATCTTGAGATAGGACGGCTCCAATAGCATAGTTGGAGGCGTCTGTTACTAACTCGAATTTCTTACTGTAATCAGGGTATGCTAGTACAACATCTCTAGAAATAAGTGAATTTTTTATATTGTTAAAGGCTTGAACTGCTTCTTTATTCAAAGTGATTTTCACATGTTGAGATTTATTTTTGGAAATTCTCCCTTCTTCCCCTCTTAAGAGTGATGTCAAGGGTTTAGCTAATTTTGCATAGTCTTTTATAAATTTGCGATAGTATCCAGACATTCCCAGGAAGCTTCGGAGTTCCTTTAGGGTTGCTGGTTGTGGAAATTTGGCAATTGCATCTACTTTTATTGGATTTGTTTTTACACCATCCGGGGTGATAACGAAGCCGAGAAATTCTACTTCTTTTTTAAAAAAATTACATTTGTCTAATTGAACCTTCATATTGGCTTCTTCCAGAGTTTTGAATATTCTTTTTATGTGGTTAAAGTGTTCTTCTTCAGTTTTGCTGAAAATAATAATGTCATCGATATAAACATAACAACATTTTCCAATGTGCTCCCGGAGTATATCATCCAATGCTCGTTGGAAGATAGATGGGGCATTTTTTAATCCAAATGGTAACCTTGTAAATTCGTATTTACCGTTGTTAATAGAGAACGCGGTTTTTTCGATGTCAGATTTTTTTAGTGGAATTTGGTGAAAACCACTTTTTAAATCAAGAACGGAAAAGAAATTGCTATTTCCGAGCTGAGATATTACTTCTGATATCTCGGGTATAGGATATCTGTCTGCGGTTGTGACAGCATTTAGTTTCCTATAGTCAATTACCATACGGTATTGTTTGTTACCGGCTGAATCTGCCTTTTTTGGTACGATCCATACTGGTGAATTGTATGGTGATCTGGATGGCCTTATGATACCATCGTTTAAAAGTTTTTTTACTTGTGACTCTACCTCGCTCCTAAGGGATGCGGGGTAAGGATAGAATCGTGTGTAAACGGGAGAGTCAGTCGTCGTTCTGATCTGTCCCACGACCTTTGTTGTGTAAGTAAGTTTTTCGTCTGGTTCCGAGAACAATTTTGAATTAACACTTACAATCTTTTCCATTTCTTTACTTTGTTCGGAGGATAGGTTTTGCATTTTAATGTCTATTGTATTTACGCTTGGCGAAGGAAGCTGCTTAAGGTAAACAGTGAAACCGTTTCCTAGCTTCATATAGTTATTATTGGTATAGATTATTGCATTAAGTGCTTTTAGGGTGTCATTTCCTAATATTCCATCAAAAGTCTTCAAGGACGGCATTAGGTAAAGTCTTATTTTATTTGGGATATTAAAGAGTTGTACGTAAGTATGCTCACTAATCTTTACATCACCGATTATTGATCTTGCAAAAAATGGGTTTTCATTTTGTATTCTTTTTACAATTAATTCAGGTTTAACATAATTTTTACTTGATCCAGTATCTACCAGAAACTTTAAAATATTACCGCTCTCCGTCTTCACTTCGAAATAAGGAAGAGAAGAGCTAATCATGCTAAAAAATGGATATCGCTAGGCTCTCCATATTCAATTTTTTCATTTTCTTCTTCCATTGTATCAATGTGGAAGGTTCTCTGATGTTTGTTATGTTGGAAATTATTGGGCGAAGGAGGTCTCTTGCCTTGAAAGTGATTTTGAGGTGATCTATTCATATAATTAATTCGCCTTGAGTGGATACTTTGGTCAATATCCATTGGTTCAGGTTTTGGTTGGGGTTTTGGTGGTCTAGGAGGAGCATTTGTATTTTGGAAATGCATCTGTTGTCTACCCTGCTTGTCTAATTGCTGTGGTTGTGGCACATGTGCCAATTGAGGGTAAAAAATTTGGCGTTGACCTTGAGATGGATAATTTTTAGGAGAGAATCGATTATTGTGGTACATCTGTTTGGCGTGGTTTGCATGGTTTGTGCGAAAGTTCTGGTTACCTAATCTTAAGCATAGATGAAGGGCTTGTGGTAGGTCACGAGGTTCCTTTATGCCTAACAGTCTTGGTAGGTCTCCGTTTAGTCCTCTAATGAAGGTATCTAATGCCTTATCTCTATAGGACTGGGTCATCATGCGTAGGGATTCATTACCCATTTCAAGGCATCCTAATTTGTCCAAAATTAATGAAAGGTGTTTGTAAACTTGCTCATAAAACTCAGAAATTGTCTTGTTACCCTGTATTAAGGTTGTCATTTGATATTCCAAAGTGGAAAGATCGCGTTTGTCTGCATAATGCATAGTTAAGCACTTAGATATAGCTGACCAGTCAAGAGGCGTGTTGTATGATTCTAATGCCAGATCAGCATTCCCTACTATTTTATTTCTGACTACACTAAGTATACCGTAATATTTTGGTGTTCCTTTTTGGTTCTCATAGATATTGAGAATGCGGTCTACACTCTTTTTCCAAGAGTTAAATTCACCTGGACAACCGGAAAATTCTTTTAAATATTTTACTACGTCGGGTATTCTATCTAAATCCCCAAGATTTGTTAGATGCCTTTCTTCAATTGTCTGATCTACTGCGGAAGATAGGCTACTGTTAGGATTCAGTGTTGCTTCAACTACTAGTGGTCCTTGTCGCTTAAGAATGTCTGAAGCTATATTCGATATTAGGGCAGTTAAGTCGTCCATACTTAATTGGTTGTTTTGTGGTGCATTTGGAGCCGCCGGTGCTGCAGATGCAGCCGGTGCAAGGGAAGAGGGACGGATTAGGTTGTTAGGATTAGACATGGTTTTCTTTATCTATCCCTAGGACTCTCTCTTATAAAAATACTTAAAATACTTAAGCTTACGTTCTTGATGTATTTTCTGTTTTGTAGAGTTGTCTGTATTTTAGTTCCCTGATGGTCTCCTGGAAATCGGCGGTGTCTTCGTCTTCTCCGTATATTTGTCCTTTTGCGTCTTCTTCCGGGATTGGCGTGAACGAGGATATGGGGCTAGTGATGTCTTCCTCTGGATGTTGCTCGTTAGGCAGCATGAGTTTCTATCGCGTAGGCTGGTACGTAGTACCTCCTTTTTACCGAGGTTACTAAGGGGCCTTTGTCGAATTAAAAGTTTTTAGAGCCGCGGTTGCTAATGATTATATTTAGCGAAGAAGCTTTTTTTTTTTTTTTAATACTTTTACACGGCGCGTGATACAGATGGCTTTACGCTTCTTTGTATCCTTTCTTACACTTTACGTGATTTTTGATATTTTTACGCGGCGCGTGATACAGACGGCTTTACGCTCCTTTGTATCCTTTTTTACAGTTTATGTGGTTTTTACGTACAAACAGCTTTACGCTCGTTTGTAATCTGCTCGGGCGCCAGTTATGTTTTCTAGGGCGAAAACATATAAAAAAAATTATTTATTGAAAAATTATTTATTTTTTTTATTTTGTATTTTATTTTAATTGGACAGTATGTCCATCTTTTTTCCGAGTCAATTCACAACTGACTTACATCTTAATAGCTAGTTCTTTTATATGCTAAATTTATGCTAACGCACCTGAAAGTTTGCTGGCTAAATTCTGAGAAGAGGTTATTGAATTTACGTACTGATCGGAAATCGCTCAAACAGCTGTGTCAACATTATTGCATTAGTGAATTACGTGCGATCTGTATTGTAACAATTGCACTAGCAAATTACATAGAATCTGAATTGGCACAATTAAATAAAAAGTTTAATATTTTTGATTCTTAAGCAAATTAACAAAAAGCTCGTGCCGGATGTTGGCTAAGGGTTATTAACATTGGTGAAATAAAGTGCGTGTGTTTGTAACACTTGTAACACTGCTTGTGTTAACTTGTAAACAAATATAAAAGAACCATACGCATAATGTTTGTAAATTTGTCTACATGCAACATATATATGTAAATATGAACACTCAATGCTTCATGCGAAATTTCCGTTGATACGGACAACCAATGGCGAGCTTCATGCGAAATTTCCGTTGATACGGACAACCAATGGCGAAGCTCACATTTTTTGCTTTCGTGTCAAAGAGTCAATGTGTCGAAGGACCGACGCGGCGACAAAGCGGCACAACATTGTGTTGTTGCTAGAAAATCCGAGCTGTGCCGATCGCCAATTGACACTGCTTCCCTTGCCGCTGAAACAGCTTCGCATAGAAACCAGCGTAGATATGTATGTGTTTGTATGAGTGGCATACATATCGACGCACACTTTTGCAAGCCGCTTAAAAGTATTTTTTACATTTCTTGACAAATACAGTCAATCCCAGTTATGTGCCATAATCAAAGATACAGATTCTTGTGGTTTGTATGTAAAACTAAAAATATAATATGGCACATAAGCGTGTGCGAATACTTAAGCGAGTGGTACTTAAAACAATAATTTCTATGTATTTCATAAAAAATAAACCGTGAGAAGCAGCAAGATGTAGGGAGTTAAGAGGGATGATTTTCATTTAAGCGAAGTACTACTTAAGCGGTACTCACTGTACTCATAACTCAGAGGAATAATGAATATTTTCTTTGAAACATTTCTTGACTTGAAAATCGACAAATAAACTATGTGCATAATAACCAAAAAATATAACTACTTTATATCCAAAACTCAAATTTTATTTCAATGAGTGCATAACAACCAAAAAATATAACCACTTTATATCCAATATTGAAAAAAAATTTAAGTTTTCGTTATAAAATGGATAAATTTTGATTATTATATCTGTCAGCGATTTCCATTTATTTTTGATGATACATTGGTTTGTATTTTAGTCGACGATATATATATTATTATATTTAAAATATGAGTTTTGGGTATGAAGTGGTTATATTTTTTGATATATTGAAATAAAATTAGAGTTTTCGTACTGTACTGTATACTTCACACTTTATTACGTAATATTATTATATAATATTATTTACACATATGTATATACATATAATATTAATACATGTATATAATATTACTTATTTGAATAAAAGATTATAGTGCAATTTAATTAATTTGATGTGAAAAATGAGAAAAAAGTGTGTTTAAAGTGGTGAAATAACTCCTTGAAATGGTCCAATTTTGCGAATTTTTGAACTTTAAGGCCAAAACTAAGCGTTTGCGGACCCTATAACCTTATATGTTTTTTAATCAGGAGGACTTCCTCTTTCCAACGGTACCTTCAAATCGCGGCGCCAAAGAAATCGGAATTGTGCCTTAATTTGCTTTGCACGCAAAATGTTCGGTTTGGATACGAAAATTTAACACTAAACTATATAATAATATATATATTGTCACCTAAAATACAAACCAATGTATCATCAAAAATAAATGGAAATCGCTGATAGATATAATAACCAAAATTAACCATTTTATAACGAAAACTTAAATTTTGAGTGCATGATAACCATAAATTATAACCTCTTTATACCGAAAAGCCAATATATTTTTTTTATTTTCAACGCAACACTACGCGAAAGTGCTTCAGTCACCCCGGGTTTTCGCTCGCCCAGGGTTATTTTCTTAGAGCGCGGCCGAAGGCCGCCAACACAGAAAGGAGTACTACGCGAAAGTACTTCAGTCACCCCGGGTATTCGCTCGGCCAGGGTTATTTTTTTAGAGCGCGGCTGAAGGCCGCCAACGCAGAAAGGAGTACTACGCGAAAGTACTTCAGTCACCCCGGGTATTCGCTCGGCCAGGATTATTTTTTTAGAGCGCGGCTGAAGGCCGCCAACGCAGAAAGGAGTACTACGCGAAAGTACTTCAGTCACCCCGGGTATTCGCTCGGCCAGGGTTATTTTCTTAGAGCGCGGCCGAAGGCCGCCAACACAGAAAGGAGTACTACGCGAAAGTACTTCAGTCACCCCGGGTATTCACTCGGCCAGGATTATTTTTTTAGAGCGCGGCTGAAGGCCGCCAACGCAGAAAGGAGTACTACGCGAAAGTACTTCAGTCACCCCGGGTATTCGCTCGGCCAGGATTATTTTTTTAGAGCGCGGCTGAAGGCCGCCAACGCAGAAAGGAGTACTACGCGAAAGTACTTCGGTCACCCCGGGTATTCGCTGATGATTTTATTATAGTATAAAATTGTAATATGTATATAAAAATGTTATATTACAATCATATGTATAGTATAATATTATCACACGATTTTACTTATATGTGTTTATTAAATATAAATCACATATTATTCATATATGTATGTATGTATTCACATATTCAATTTTAGCTCGAAAAATCTTCTTTATAGTTTTTTTATAGTTAATAAAGAAAAAGGAATCACTCGAAAGTACGCTAAAAAAATCCTTCATATTTGGTTTTTAAGGTGTGGCAATGCTGGTTTTCCTCGTAAATATAAACACTCTAAGCTTTTCAGCCATAAATTTGGTAAGTGATTTTAAATTACTAAATTTGGCTGAAAAATTACAAAATAAAAGTGAAAAGTGAACTTATTTCAATGTTAAGAGTGTATATTTAAATATAGTGAGTGAAAAACGTGAAAATATTCTGTGAAACATGTAGAAATACCATGTGTTCTTAGTGCAAATTTTTGGAGGTGAATATTTTTAAAAATATTAGCTATTTTTACATAATTTTTGGATATTCCTCCTCTGGAGAAGCCCCCCTATCCGTACGTACCCCATTTATACGGAAATTCGGTTTTTTTTACCCCTCGGAATCCTGCCCCTCGGAATCCTGCCCAAATTAATAACTTTTTGTGATTTATTAAATTAATAAATGAAAAGTATACTTCAAAACTTAATGCTACTAATATAAGTACTTTGCGTTTGTGGTTTGATTTTTTTCTTAAATTTGACCACACATATATATTGTGGAATAAACATTTATCGAAAAAAAAGAAAAACTCCAAAAAAATAGTGTTAGAATTACAAACGTGGTTTGCATATAAAAGTAATAAAAATTGTAAAGTCAATGCAACCAGAACAATACTCGTATATTACAACAACAAAACCACATATGTTCTCACGAAAATAAGTGACTTTCATCTGAAAAAAAAGGAGAATAGAGCAATACCATATTTAATATAAAGAAAAGAATCATTTCATATTTAGAGACAACAAAAAAAAAAAAAATACATAATCATCGTTTGCATTGTAAATTTTTCAACATCAGCAAAGCGAGAGAATCTACAACAACAACAACACAAGAGCAGTTTGCACAAACTGTAGCGGAAACAGAACCGTTTTGACAAAAACAAAACAATGGCGTTGACACTAGCTGAATGTTTACGAGAAGGGAGGAGCCTACCGCCATTTACTGGAAGTAGTGAGTACTCACTTAGTAATTATTTTCGCAACGTCTCAACCGTTCTCCAATTGACTCCAATTGAGCACGTAGGTACTTTGCAAAGAGTGCTTAGAAACCGTTTACAGGGAAACGCATTAAGAGCAGTGGAGACATTAGTTAATCCTACCTGGGATGATATTGTGAGTAAACTTAAAGAAGAATTTGGAATAAAGAGAACGTTTTTTAATTTAAGAATAGATGCTCTTAACCTTCCTATACTCGCGCCAATTTTTGTAACACCTATACTCGCGCACGGTGTCACAGACCGATACAGTAGACTCGCGGTAACAAAAACACCGCCTTGTGTGAACACCGGCTAACATGAACATAATTTTTTTTACACTGAATACTCGGTAGCGTGAACACGGTGAGAAAGCCCTATAACGTGAACAAATTTAAAATGCATTTAAAACGTTATTTTCTTTTCTACATGCATGCATATGTATGTTAGTTATGCGAATCGTTTTTATAAAACGGGGAATACCCGTAAATTATTGCTTATGAGTATACTGGGATGGATCGATGTGGATTGGCATTAAGATTAGTGCGCGTTGCTGACTTTGCATGATCTAATCTAAAGTTACTCGTGAAAAATGTCGCAAAAACGACCAAAATACTTGTCTTTAAAGGAAAAAGTTGATGTAATAGAAAAATTAAAAGGAGGGTCAAGCGTAACCAGCCTAGCAAACCAGTACAGTGTTGCAAAATCAACAATTTGCGCTATCAACAAAAAAAAAGATAGCATTTTAAAATGTATTAACAGTACATTTTCGGGGCCTGGAAAGCGGAAGACTTTTAAAATGGAAAAAGCGCTTTACCGTTGGTTCCTTAAACAGCGACAAAAAAATTACCCTGTTAATGGATTGATAGTTCATTCAAAAATTAAAGAAACTCAAAGCGATTTTAATGCGAGTGATGGATGGTTGCAACGCTTTAAGAAGCGTTATGGTGTGCGTTTTATTAAAATAAGTAAGTGGAGAAAAGTTATCTTCTAGACCTGAACTTGTGGACCCTTTCAAAAACAAGCTGCAAGCTAAAATTAAAGAGCTAGGTCTGTCGCACGATCAAATATATAATGCAGACGAATTGGGACTATTTTGGAAGCTGCTACCTGACAGAACATACGTATCCTCACAAGAAAAAAATGCTCCTGGAAGAAAAACGGAAAAACAGCGTGTCACTTTTCTGGCTTGTACAAACGCAACAGGGGTGCATAAAGTTAAACTTCTTGTTATTGGAAAGGCAAAAACTCCTCGTTTTTTTTTTTTTTTAATTTTGATTCTCCTGTTGACTACAATTGCTTCAAGTCGTCATGGATGACGGCTGCCATTTTTAAACATTGGTTTCACCATTCGTTTGTACCACAGGTTAAAAAATCAGTTTGAGTGATTTCAAACTTTTACATGTGTATTTCTTATTATTGGAGGTCAGGAAATTTTTAAAAGATCAAGGATTGCCCAATAAAGCTCTGCTATTGATAGACAATGCCCCATCTTATCCTCCCGAAAATGAATTGAGTTCAGATGACGAGTTAATAACTGCAATGTTTATGCCACTTAATGTCACTCCACTCATACAGCCAATGGATCAAAATGCCATACGACTTACAAAACTTTTCTACAGAAATAGTCTTTTGGCATCAATTGTAGCCACAGGGACTGATGTTATTAAAGCCCTAAAGAAATTGACGTTAAGAGACGCTATTGGCTATTTAGATTTAGCTTGGCAACGTCTTGAAAAGGAAACAATAGCAAAATGCTGGACGAACATTTTAAGCTCTATAGAAGATGAAAAAGACTGTGATGTAGATATTCCATTAGCTACTTTGAGAGAAAGGATTTGTTTACCAATTAACTGCCAACAAGAACGCGCAATAGAACTGCTTCATTCAATTAATCCAGAGGTTTGAACCTTTTCTTCCATCCAATAACTCATTTGATTTAAATTGTGTATTTGCAGGTTAGTTTTTCAATTGCTGATATCAATGAATGGACTGAAGATTTTCCTAACTCAACCGAAACGAACGAGGTAGTGATGAAAGTGAAAGCGAGGATAGTAATCTGGAAAGACCACATACAAGAATAAAGCCTAGTGAAGCAATCAACATTTTTAATAAAGCTTTGGAATGGGCGGAAGATGAAAATATAAGTCCAACATATATCAGCGTACTTAAACGTCTCCGCGAAAAAGCCGTGTTCAGCAATTTGCAAAAAAAAGAAAATCCAAAAAAAGATGACCCATTTTTTCCAATAATTTCAATAGGTATTTTTTTTCTTAACAAAACCTAAACATATAAATTACATGTTTTTACAATCTGAAATAAAATAAAAATAAATGAATTTGAGTTAAAACACATGTTTAATTGATTTGAAAAATTTTAAAAATTATACCTTCGGAAACGTGAACAACCTCGCAAACGTAAACACGCTCGGTTTTTAATAGTTCACGTTACCGCGAGTGTACTGTAGTTTGTACCCCTACAACATATTTTGTTTAACAAGAAACACATAAACTATTACTGTTATTTTAAAGTTTAGGATGTGATGAAACAAAACAGTATAATTAAAAGTGATTTTATTAATTATTTTACCGACTTATAGTTTTTATAGTTTTTATCTGCATAAAAATAATTACGAAAATGTATTTCGTCGGTCTCACAGACCAACACGCGAGTATAGGAAGGTTAATATCGAAGCCATTGAAGAGTTACATTGTAAGTTAAGAATGATATTAAGCCAAATGAACACGAAATACTCTTTGGAACCTAACGAAATGTATACTCCCTTAAATAACGAAAAATTAATTTTTTATGTTTTTGCCAATTATTTACCAGTACATATTAAATCTCTTTTACTGCAAAATAATATAAGCTCAATAAATACAGCTTATACGTTTTATTTACAAAAAAAAAGAGAGTGTGCTTATGACCGCACGACTGAAGTAAAACTTCTTTCTCTCTATCTATATGTATATATGGAGGATGGAGTCATGTGTAGAAGTTCACGCAAGTGACGAAAGTTCTCTGATCGCCATTCACTTGGGAGTGGCCAGAAACGAAACATCCCCTGCATAGGGTTGTGCGCTGGGTTTGGGACCCGCCACGTAAAAAAACACCCCCAATGAAAAAGCAAACACAGCCTCGGATGAGAGACCCCCCTTTTGATGACGACCATGGCAAACGAAATAAGGACTATGATTTGAGGGCATGCACCTGGAATGTCCGGTCCCTTAATTGGGAAGGTGCCGCTGCCCAGCTGGTAGATGTCCTCGTAAAGATAAAGGCTGACATCACCGCCGTCCAAGAAATGCGATGGACGGGACAAGGACAGAGACCTTGGACCTTGTGACATTTACTACAGTGGCCATATAAAGGAGCGCAAGTTTGGTGTTGGATTCGTGGTGGGAGAGAGACTCCGTCGCCGAGTACTATCATTCACTCCGGAGAATGAACGTCTAGCCACAATCCGCATCAAAGCGAGGTTCTTCAACATATCGCTGATTTGCGCCCACGCCCCGACGGAAGAGAAGGACGATGTGACCAAAGATGCTTTTTATGAGTGCTTGGAGCGCACTTATGAGAGATGCCCCCGCCACGATGTCAAAATCGTGCTTGGCGACTTCAACGCCAGGATGGGCAAAGAAGGTATCTTTGGCACTACGGTCGGTAAATTCAGCCTCCACGAGGAAACATCCCCAAATGGGTTGAGGCTGATCGACTTCGCCGGGGCCCGAAATATGGTTATCTGTAGTACTAGATTCCAGCATAAGAAGATACATCAAGCTACCTGGCTGTCTCCGGATCGAAAAACCACCAACCAGATCGATCATGTTGTGATAGACGGAAGACACGTCTCCAGTGTTTTAGATGTGCGTGCGCTCCGAGGTCCTAACATCGACTCGGACCACTATCTTGCTGCAGCCAAGATTCGCACCCGCCTCTGTGCAGCAAAAAACGCACGCCAACAAACACAAGGAAGGTTCGACGTCGAGAAGCTGCAATCACAACAGACAGCCGAACGATTTTCTACTCGGCTTGCACTCCTGCTCTCTGAGAGCACTCGTGAACAACTCGGTATAAGGGAACTGTGGGACGGCATTTCAAACTCCTTACGTACAGCTGCAACCGAAACCATTGGTTTTCGGAAAGTGCAAAAGAACAGCTGGTACGATGAGGAGTGCCGTGTCGCAGCGGAGAGAAAACAGGCTGCCTACCTCGCAACGTTACGATCGACCACAACACGTGCGGGATGGGATAGATACCGAGAGTTGAAGAGGGAAGCGAGACGCATTTGCAGACAGAAGAAGAAAGAGGCCGAAATGCGTGAGTACGAACAGCTTGATAAGCTGGCCGACAGGGGTAATGCTCGAAAATTCTACGAAAAAATGCGGCGACTTACAGAAGGTTTCAAGACCGGAGCATACTCTTGTAGAACCCCCCAAGGTGATCTAATTACCGATGCCCAGAGCATACTTAGATTATGGAGGGAACACTTCTCCAGCCTGCTGAATGGCAGTGAACACATAGCACCAGGAGAAGGCGAACCCGATTCCCCAATCGATGACGATGGAGCAGACGTTCCATTGCCCGACCATGACGAAGTTCGAATAGCAGTTGCCCGCCTGAAGAACAACAAAGCGGCAGGGGCAGACGGATTGCCGGCCGAGCTATTCAAACACGGCGGCGAAGAACTGATAAGGAGCATGCATCAGCTTCTTTGCAAAATATGGTCGGATGAGAGCATGCCCAACGATTGGAATTTAAGTGTGCTATGCCCAATCCATAAAAAAGGAGACCCCACAATCTGCGCCAACTACCGTGGGATAAGCCTCCTCAACATCGCGTACAAGGTTCTATCGAGCGTATTGTGTGAAAGATTAAAGCCCACCGTCAACAAACTGATTGGACCTTATCAGTGTGGCTTCAGACCTGGTAAATCAACAACCGACCAGATATTCACCATGCGCCAAATCTTGGAAAAGACCCGTGAAAGGAGAATCGACACTCACCACCTCTTCGTCGATTTCAAAGCTGCTTTCGACAGCACGAAAAGGAGCTGCCTTTATGCCGCGATGTCTGAACTTGGTATCCCCGCAAAACTAATACGGCTGTGTCACTCCAGCTCTGAAAGTATTCGACGCAGTACCCGCCGCGGGAAGCAGAGGAAGAGGAAGAGCTCCACTCCGGTGGAAGGACCAAGTGGAGAAGGACCTGGCCTCGCTTGGAATACCCAATTGGCGCCACGTAGCGAAAAGAAGAAACGATTGGCGCGCTGTTGTTGACTCGGCTATAATCGCGTAAGCGGTGTCTACGCCAGTAAAGAGGAAGAAGATATGTATATATATGAATGTGTGTGTGCAATATATACATGTATGCACATATACGTATATTTATTTCCTACAAATATTTAAATTTATTTTATGTTTTCATTAGTAAATTAATATTTTTGCATAGATCTTTTATTTTTTTTGCATTGTTTTATTCGTTATTTTCATTATTGGGTACATCAGAGGAACACATAGAGCGGGGCAGGCTGCAAGCGACATCTGTCAAATATTAAAATACACACGTTCTTATGGACACAGTTATGTAGTTGTGCAGCTGTCTAAATAACTGTGTCCTTAAGAATTTGTGTATTTCAATATCAGATTCAGATGGCGCTTGCAGTCTGTCGCGTTCTATGTGTTCAGCACATCAATCTGTCAAAGCATTGACGCGACGAGACGCGAAAGAAACTAACAAACGATCGCCGATTGTTACCGCTTCCCTTGCCGCTGTAACAGCTTCGCCATCCAACGTGCGTAAATATGTATTCATATGTATGAACTTGCATAAGGAGCATGCATGCATGTGTTTATGTCTTCATATTCATATTCATGCATACATATATTTATGTCTCTTCATATTCTTGCGTATGTGAGACAGAGACATAATGTATTTTGTACACATTTTCGGTGTCAAAATGAAACAAAATGTAAACAAGCAAAACGAAATTCTTCGTTGGGAGTCTCTTCATATTCTCTTCATCGGCCATATATGCCTTGTCATCATATGCCGTAAATACATATAGTTATTTCTGTCTCTTCATATTCTCGGTTAGAATATGTGAGAGAATTGTAAACAATGTTAAAATTGCGAGGCGAATTCCGACCTTACATACAATGTTAACAAATTTTATGTTCTCTTTCTATACTTTTAAGTTCTCTGGTTCTTGCAAATTTGTCTACATGCACACATAATTACATATGTATGTACGTGAATATGCGCGACCGCTTGGTCTTTTAATATGTACATGTGAAAATGTTCAATATTCCTCTTATTCATGTGTACAGTCAATCCCGGTTAAGTAGTACTCCGCTTAAATGAAAGTCATCCCTCTTAACTGCCTATATCTTGTTGCATCTCACGGTTTGTTTTTTGAAATACATTCAAACTATTGTTTTAAGTATGTACGACTCGGTTAAGTATCCGCAGTCGCTTATGTACCATATTATATTTTTATTTTTGACAAACCACAAAAATCTGTATCTTTGATTGTGCCACATAACCGGGATTGACTGTATTTTACGCGGCTTACAAAAATCTGCGTCGATATGTATGCAAGCTCATTTATATATATTCATATATATTTACGCAAGTTTATTGGCGAAGCTGTTAGCGCGGCAAGGGAAGCGGTAACAATAGACAATCGTTCGCTTATTGTTTCGGCACAGCTAGGATTTTCTACCAACAACACAATGCTGTGTCGACAGATTGACTCGTTGACATGGAAGCAAAAAACGCGAGCTTCGCCATTGGTTGTCCGTCTCAACGGAGATTTCGCTTGAAGCATTGAGTGTACATACATATGTACTGCATCTAGACAAATTTACAAACATTATCCCTATGGTCTAGCATATTTGTTTACATGCACACATAATTATATATGAGCACATGTGACCGATCTATAAATTATAAGCAGAGTCGTTTGAGCATAGTAAATAAGCGAATCTGTACGCATACATTACTTTACATTGGAATTCGCATTATTTTTCTCATTTAACAGTGAAAATGCTCAATTCTGCTATATTCGTGGTGAAACACGCTTATAATTTGTCTGTGGTGAAACTGGACCATCTCGACCGAGTTAGCCAAAAATATTTTTACGATCTCCGCGCCGTGAACCTTCTCTATATTAAACGTTCTCTGTCTATATTACACGTTCTCTGCGTTCACCTCGCCTGATTACACTTAGGCGAATCACACTAAGGCGAATCACACTTAGGCGAATCACACTTTTCACCAGTTTACTCCCCAAGCCAAGCGCGCCTAAAGAAGTTTTACTTCAAAAAATGCCTTAATTCACAATTAAGGAAATTTCAAAACTAACAAAAGCTTATCGTCCTTACGTAAGCGCTCCACATAAGGTTAGTGAATGGGAATCTGTTGTACAACTTGAACACCTCACTTAAAAAATTATAATTCTAAATGAAGCCGTTCGCAATTACCAGCTACTCTCTCGCAAGATTCCTCTAATTTCATAGTCCTAAGTCTTGGGCTAAGGAGTACCCATTCTGGCCACATCTGAACCAGGCGTGGAGTTACTAACCTTTATAAGCCGATAACATAGAAAAGGCAAATAATAAACAAGCGGTGTTCCATACCGATGAAATTAGCAATTTTAAATAACCGCCAATGAAATGAATAAAAGCAAAAAAAAAACCCATACACTTGTAAACCGTAATAATGACTCACCAAAAAAAAAACAAATCAAATAAACAAAATATTAAATAAAAAAAAGTTGCTTCTCTTAAATACCTGCACGCAAATTAAAATGCATACAAAATACCTGTGTCATGTTTAAATCAAAATCCGTTTTCTGCACACCCGAATAAATGAGAGTATATTACAACTGCATCATCAAATACTTCTGCTGTCAGACAACCACATATTCGTGGAAAACTAGGCAAAATATTCGCCTAGGGGGCCCAGGATGTTTAAATGAGTTAAGCATCCACCCCCTCTACATGATAAAACTGGCGCATCCTAATGCGACAGCTTCATTCACCACAGCTGATGACACCAACACAACTCACCATACCTATACACTCACTCATCAAAAAGGCTGGACAAGGAGAAAGCAGACACTATCGTTCACCCTATTGGCATAGCAACTTTCGTTTATACAATTCGATCTGATACTGCGCCGCGTCAGCATTATTTTGGGTTCCGATCGAAAGAGTTCCGCCCGCGCCGATTCGCTGCAATCCATTAGACATCGATTCGTCTCATACACTTCAAAACACACATTCCATCCTACGCAGCGCCTCGTAAATACCTCCTTTGTCAACTCAGCGGTCCGAGGTGCAACTTTTATCCACCTCGCTCCGTGCATCTACATACCTTCGTCGTACATTAATTAGTATCAGTTAATACAAATTTTATATTAATATTTTTTATAAGAATTTAATAAACATTATATTAAATGATTGTACATTTGAAAGTGAGTGTTTTTATTGAAGAAGCGTTGAAGTGGCTTGTTCTACTGTTTGCAAATTTAGCACCTCATCTTACGAATATAAAAAAATTCTCTACACCGGGTTTTAGACTCAATGTTACAAACCACTCAGATGGAAAGGCAAATGGTGGAATAACAATGTTGGTTAAAAAACGATTAAATCACCACGCATTAAAATCTAATGCTACAGCGCAGTTACAAGCTACACCAATATCTATAAAAAAATCGCTACGGGGACTTAAACCTGACGGCAGTATACTGCCTACTTCGTTTTAAAATTACAACCATCCAATTTAAAGACTTTTTTGGTCATAGATTTCTAGCAAGTGGAAATAACAATGCAAAACACACATACTGGGGCTCACGACTAAATAATCCGAAAGGACGACAACTGTATCGTACTATTACTGGTTACTGGAAAGCGCGTAGTTTTAGTTTTATTCGTCACATCGGGTCATGCTATACCTTTTTGAAAAGCTCATTTCACGCGCTAACACGTGTTTGATTGATTGTCGTTTCTTTTAAGCCGTTCGTTAAGTTATAGTGTCTCAAACATGGAGCAAAATACATAGAAAATACGGCATGTTTTACAGTACTACTACGATAAAGGCAAAAATGCATCTCAAGCCGCCAATAAAATTTGTGCAGTTTATGGACCCGATATAGTTTCCATTTCCACCGCACAACGATGGTTTCAACGTTTTCGTTCTGGTGTAGAAGTGGTCGAAGATGCGCCACATTCCGGAAGGCCTGTCGTCGAAAATTGCGATAAAATCGCTGAATTGGTCGAAAGAGAACGGCATAGTAGCAGCCGTAGCATCGGTCAAGAGCTGGGCATGAGTCGTCAATAATTCATTTCAATTTCAATAAAAAAAAAATTCAATAAAAATACCGCAAGACTTTTTTGACCCATTATAAATAACCTTGATAAAACATTTCCTGGTAAGGCGACACATTGGTCTAGTGATGGTAACAAAAGACCGGATTTAATTGATTTTGCTGTAATCAAGAATGTAGATATATCGCACATAACAGTTGATACATGTACTGACCTATCTTCTGATTACTCTCCAGTATCAAAAAAGATATATGAACAACCCATATTCGCTGAACCAAAAGTGAGTCTAACATCTTATAAAACGAATTGGCTAAAATATAAAAAAACTAGCTGACCCTGCAGCCGTTGTCCTGCGTGAAATTATGTAGTTTGAAATGAAAAGAAAGTTTTTCCATATAAAATATTTTTAGGTAATTTCATTGATGCACTCTGTGATAAACGATATTTTTCGTTTTGTTGTCAGGTTCGAAAACGATCAAAGCAGATGGTTTTCCGACACGGGAACATGCGACATACAGTTGTCCGTGTGAAAAACATGCATTTTCCAGATTCAGGCCAAAAACACTCAGTGATTGGCTATGTGATTTATTAATTGTCATGGCGAATGCGAGACGAATTGGAAATTGGATTCGCTTAAACTCGAATGGCATATCGGTTGGGATCATTGGAATTCTCGGAATGAGAAATTCCTCACCTTTGAATTTTCCTTTTTTGTAGTCTCGCGTGAATCACATTGGCCATGAGTTTTGTGACCGCTAAACGCGTTCCGTTGCATAATTTTGGTTGGTTGAGATTGCGAAACATGATGACGACTGAACCAACCTTCAATTGTAAATTGTGCGGTGGCAAGCCAGGCACATCCAATGAATTCAAGAACTCGGTTGGGTAGTTGGTTTCTTCGTCTTCGTTTGTTACACAGTCGATAGATTTGAAGGAATGCAGTGTCCCAACGATTTGATTTTGAATTTTGAAGTTTAAGTAATCTACATCCTTGTTCTTTGCTAAAATTACTCTTTCACTCAACCAATCGTAGTTTTTGTGGTTAGCAATGATGTTCGGAAACACTTTGTTGATGAGCTCCTCTTTCGTTGAGACGAAGTTGCAAATATTTGGCGGGAACGAAATGAATCCATTCGATGCGTCGACAGGAACAGGACCATTACCGATAGTTAGCAGTTGATTGGAGAACAGTTCGGCAGATGGATCGTTTAGCACTGCAACTCGCAAGTTTTGCCGTCAGCTGAAGTTTCCACACATAACGCCACAATGGTGATGATTTGAGGCAAGCATTGATCTCATCGGCAGCGGTCGATCGTGGTATTACTGGTAGTGTTTGCCGGAAATCGCCTGAGAGTAAAATCAATGCACCCCCAAAATGTCTTGCGTCATTACGCAGATCTTTCATAGTGCGATTCAGAGCTTCTAACGCGCGTTTATGCGACATTGTGCATTCGTCCCAGATAATGATTTTGCTTGCTACCAAAACTTTGGCCATTGCTGAATGTTTCGCTATGTTTCATGTCGGCTCTTCAACCGCTTGCTGGTTTAATGGCAATTTTAATGCAGAATGAGCGGTTCCGCAACCTTCCAACATCGTTGCCGCTGTTCCAGAAGAAGCAACTGCTACAACAATTTCTGATCTTGCACGAACTGCAGCCAAAATCAATGATATGAGGAATGTCTTCCCAGTCCCACCAGGCGCATCAAAGAAAATCATGCTGACATTTCCATCATCAATGTATCGTACACTTCTTTTTGTTGAGGATTCAATAATGGTACATTCGTTCGAACCAATTGGCTTAATGCATTTGTGTCGTATTCACGTTCACGCTGCAATTCTCGTTCGAAAGCGTCGTTTACTCCACGATCAGGCGACGTCATTCCTAACCTGGCTAACAAACTGCCGCACATGAGGTGACACATGTCTTCTATCAAAACCAAAGCCTGGTTGTGCATCTCTTCATTCATATCAAGATGGGGATTCTCTGAATGGACACGAACTCGATGCAAAATGTCTGCTGACATATCATCCTTGTACTTCTCCCACAATTCACGTGGATTCGATGGAAAACATGTGGAAATAATGATCGCAAATAATGTGCGTATCTGATTTGAAGATGCGGAAACAGTTGCTTCAGCGTTTGTCGTGTCCCAATGCGTATCGTTTTCCAGCAAATTGAGCTCCTGACATGCAACACGAAATGTTGGCAGCACTACACCATTGACAGTTCGAAGTGATTCAAATGATGTCGGGCCACGAACATTCACCAGCAATAGTCGTAAGTAAAAGTATTCATCATTTTTCGGATGAACTGTATAAATACGGCCAAGAGCTTCAGTAGAACGCACATCCGGATGACCAGGAACTACATTACCTTGCTTTCGACGTTGAAATTTCTTCGATGAAGTATTCCAAGTGTAGAACGCGGCATCTCTGAGTAAAGTAACGCACGTGCAAACGGATCAGTTTGGCAAATCGAGAAGAAACTGGTCAATGTTGTCGCTGGTGGGTTTTGAGCACGTTGAGCGGCATTTGCTGGGGTGAAATAAACTCGTTGACCGTTCTCCAGATGCACTGCCAAATGTGTAACACTCGGATAGCGTTCATGAATGGGAAATGAGAATATACGCCAAATCGCCTCATTGCAGCATACGTATCGACCAATTTGATAGCGCGTGATTTCATCATTGGGGTCAGGAGCTTGAAGGCCAAAAGCCACCATGTCACTGCCCTTCGTGACATATTTGCAGATGTTCTTGATGGACTTCACTGAATTGCAATACTCCACGTTACAATGCGCCCTGAATGTTTTGGAAAGAAGTGGCGAATACGGAATAACCCAAGAGTTGTCGACCACGAAATCATTTCCTTTCACTTTGACTGTAATTGTTCTACCGCCATCATCAGAAGATCGACGTCGATACAGTGGATAACCATCTCTGCCAGTGATGGTATCAGCAGTCAAATTTCGTGGATAACGCTTGGAACACTTGCCGTCGACCATGAACGGTGATTGTGGGTTAATGGCGCCACACGGTCCATGAATCATGTTTGTAATTACGACATCATGCAGGTCTGGATCGGTTTCGGGATCAGGAATCTCGGCAAATATGATGTCATCAATTTGGTCTGGCTGTATTCTTTCGACTAACCAAATGAGAATATGCGTATGTAGTAAGCCTCTTTTTTGCCATTCAATGGAATACATCCAACATCGAGTATCCCCAAAGACACGATGCCTAACAATATAGTGCATGAGCGACCGGATTTTTTGCCTGAATACACATGCGGTGATATCGTGCCGATCACTTGATGTTTGGCCAGGAAACAGCAGTTGAACAATTTCTATACACTTAGGATTGCACGTGAAGGTGGTGAATAGGTCTGGACGGCCGTAATGACGTACATATGTCATTGCATCTTGCATATATTCATGCATAAGACGTGGACTGCCAACGAACGTCGCCGGTGAAATAGTCAACCGGCCAAAATCAGACGCATTTCCTTCGGTGCTAATTGCATCGTTTAAATGAATGTACTGCTCCGTACGTAGTTTGGTTTGATTTAAAGTGATAAAAAAGAGGCGCTCCGCTTCTATTTTGGCATACATATCGACGCAAAATTGCTGAAACAATCGGCGAAATCGAAGCAAATAGTTGTCAACATTTTGGCGAATCATCAAACGATACGCGTAAAAATTCATTCCGCTGACCTTCCTGGTAGTTTCCTCACCTAAAATGATATCAGTGACATTAGTGTCATATTAAAATGAAAATTATTATATCTATTCTTACCGGTCGATGGATTTATAATATTGATGTTGATATAATATCCATCATCTTCTTGCCAAAACATCAGTGGGTATTGCAATGCATCGTATGAACGATGAGTTTCGGATATTCGTTGCAATTGCCCAGAGTCCCGATGTGTGAGCACAATATCGCGTGATTCCCGGTTTTCGCCAACAATCACAACTGCAACCTCATCTATTGTTGGAGCGTTAAATTGGCGTTCGTGCGTTCCAGCAGGTCGTTTATCCGCTCTGATCACGACTTTATAGTCATCATTTGGCATGCAATCCAACGCAGTTTTGAATAACCGAACCAATGCATGATGTTCATGAAGCAGCTGCTGCAAATCGCGAAGAATTCCTCTTCTCATTTCCGTATTGATTGTTTGGCGCTGATCAAGTTGATGTTCCACATTGCCCATGAAGTAAATTTGAAGGAATTTATGTTGTGCGTCTACAAGTGGTAGCAATGATCCAATTCGATGGTGAATTTGGCCTTGGATCTGTAGAGTCAATTACGAAATTAAATTTAATATTTTTTGTGCATCAAAAGAAAATGATCGGTTAATTTATTACCTTGAATGTCGGATTGAACCCGCGTTCATGAATAATATCTGCTCCAAATGAAGTCGTATTTCGATAGAAAATGACGTGATTCTGGTGTTTCACCAGTAAGCAAAGAACGCAATGGCTCTGTTGGCAAGGGCAATGGTGGTAATTTAACCTTGCCACTGACACAGCATAGTCCAGGTTTTTCTCCAGCGAACTTCAATGCACCGCAATGGTTGCACACAACCTCCATTGGTGGAATTTTAACGGAAGGATGCGAGCTGTAATCGATCCAAATCAACACTTGAAGCACTTCTTATGCGTTGAATTAGATTACGTTGTTGAGTTGTTTCATTTGCCCGACGATTTCTCATTGTTAACTGAGCCGTTTCATTTTCCACCTGTCTTTCTTCTTGTGTTTGTGATGCACGAAGTCGGGCCATACTAACACGGCGCTGTTCTCGTGCGATTTCTTGTTCATCCGTCGTCAATTGATAGGCAATATTCCGAACTCTATTTGCATTTCGCGTTCGATGCGAAAGATTAGATCTTTTGGCTCGTGGCATTCTGAATTACACTGTGAAATGAACACACAAAACATGTGCTCAAATGTCTTCTTCTTCTTAATTGGCGTAGGCACCGCTTACGCGATTATAGCCGAGTTAACAACCGCGCGCCAGTCGTTTCTTTTTTTCGCTACGTGGCGCCAATTGGATATTCCAAGCGAAGCCAGGTCCTTCTCCACTTGGTCCTTCCACCGGAGTGGAGGTCTTCCTCTTCCTCTGCTTCCCCCGGCGGGTACTGCATCGAATACTTTCAGAGCTGGAGTGTTTTCATCCATCCGGACAACATGACCTAGCCAGCGTAGCCGCTGTCTTTTAATTCGCTGAACTATGTCAATGTCGTCGTATATCTCGTACAACTCATCGTTGCATCGAATGCGATATTCGCCGTGGCCAACGCGCAAAGGACCATAAATCTTTCGCAGAACTTTTCTCTCGAAAACTCGCAACGTCGACTCATCCGCTGTTGACATCGTCCAAGCCTCTGCACCATATAGCAGGACGGGAATTATGAGAGACTTATAGAGTTTGGTTTTTGTCTGTCGAGAGAGGACTTTGCTTCTCAATTGCCTACTCAGTCCGAAGTAGCACCTGTTGGCAAGAGTTATCCTGCGTTGGATTTCTAGGCTGACATTGTTGGTGGTGTTTACGCTGGTTCCAAGATAGACGAAATTATCTACAACTTCAAAGTTATGACTGTCAACAGTGACGTGAGTGCCAAGTCGCGAGTGCGACGACTGTTTGTTTGATGACAGGAGATTCGTTTTACTTCCTTGTCCAGCCTGGAGAAAGCAGAACTAACGGCGCGGGTGTTGAGGCCGATGATATCAATATCATCGGCATACGCCAGCAGCTGTACACTCTTATAGAAGATTGTACCTGCTCGATTAAGTTCTGCAGCTCGAACTATTTTCTCCAGCAGCAGATTGAAAAAGTCGCACGATAGGGAGTCGCCTTGTCTGAAACCTCGTTTGGTATCGAACGGCTCGGAGAGGTTCTTCCCGATCCTGACGGAGCTTTTGGTGCCGCTCAACGTCAGTTTACACAGCCGTATCAGTTTTGCGGGGATACCAAATTCAGACATCGCGGCATAAAGGCAGCTCCTTTTCGTGCTGTCGAAAGCAGCTTTGAAATCGACGAAGAGGTGGTGTGTGTCGATTCTCCTTTCACGGGTCTTTTCCAAGATTTGGCGCATGGTGAATATCTGGTCGGTTGTTGATCTGCCAGGTCTAAAGCCACACTGATAAGGTCCAATCAGTTCGTTGACGGTGGGCTTTAATCTTTCACACAATACGCTCGATAGAACCTTATATGCGATGTTGAGGAGGCTAATCCCACGGTAGTTGGCGCAGATTGTGGGGTCTCCTTTTTTATGGATTGGGCATAGCACACTTAAATTCCAATCGTTGGGCATGCTTTCGTCCGACCATATTTTACAAAGAAGCTGATGCATGCTCCTTATCAGTTCTTCGCCGCCGTGTTTGAATAGCTCGGCCGGCAATCCATCGGCCCCTGCCGCTTTGTTGTTCTTCAGGCGGGTGATTGCTATTCGAACTTCTTCATGGTCGGGTAATGGAACGTCTGCTCCATCGTCATCGATTGGGGAATCGGGTTCGCCTTCTCCCGGTGTTGTGCTTTCACTGCCATTCAGCAGGCTGGAGAAGTGTTCCCTCCATAATTTAAGTATGCTCTGGGCATCGGTAATTAGATCACCTTGGGGGGTTCTACAAGAGTATGCTCCGGTCTTGAAACCTTCTGTTAGCCGGCGCATCTTTTCGTAGAATTTTCGAGCATTACCCCTGTCGGCCAGCTTATCGAGCTGTTCGTACTCACGCATTTCGGCCTCTTTCTTCTTCTGTCTGCAAATGCGTCTCGCTTCTCTCTTCAACTCTCGGTATCTATCCCATCCCGCACGTGTTGTGGTCGATCGTAACGTTGCGAGGTAGGCAGCCTGTTTTCTCTCCGCTGCGACACGGCACTCCTCGTCGTACCAGCTGTTCTTTTGCACTTTCCGAAAACCAATGGTTTCCGTTGCAGCTGTACGTAAGGAGTTTGAAATGCCGTCCCACAGTTCCCTTATACCGAATTGTTGATGAGTGCTCTCAGAGAGCAGGAGTGCAAGCCGAGTAGAAAAACGTTCGGCTGTCTGTTGTGATTGCAGCTTCTCGACGTCGAACCTTCCTTGTGTTTGTTGGCGTGCGTTTTTTGCTGCACAGAGGCGGGTGCGAATTTTGGCTGCAACAATATAGTGGTCCGAGTCTATGTTAGGACCTCGGAGCGCACGCACTCAAATGTCATAACCTCACAAAATAAACATCTTTCTTGGCTACTTACCGTTTGAAAATAGAATTCCACACCAATATGATCAATCAGAATGAAATGAACAGCGAACTCGAATTGATTTTCAAAGTATTCCACCTAAAAATTAATTGAACAACCCGAAATTAACGTTTGGATTGATTATCGATGAGCACGCAATAACAAAGACCATAACCATTTACAATGAGCATTTCATCAAACTGAACTCAATTCTATGAAATCACTTTTCGCTTGCAATTTTCACAATAGCCGTGAACATAAAATTACCAATAAAACACGTCTAATATATCGTTTCAAATTAATGTATTAAATCAAATTGAATTACAGTAACTAACGAAAGCCGATAAAAGCTTAAGAAAATGCCGATATTTATGTTACTAAGCTCAAGTCACATATGTCATTGCATCTTGCGTGGGTTGCTCTTTGAAAATTTATTTTCTTCATAATTTTTTTTTCGGAAAATTTTCCAGAATTTTCTTAATTATTCTCCTTGTTTGGGCGGAGCCCTGTCCGAATTGGTGGTAATCACCGAAATCGGTCCAGGCGTTCTCCAGTTATAAGCGTAGTAACTAACATCACTTTCTTTTATATATATAGATACGTTAGTAGCCACATTATCGTTGAGTACAAAATAAATACAGGCCCGCTAATCCGGACACGGCCTAATCCAGATTTCACTGTAATCCGGACAGGGGTAAAAAATTAAAAATTTCTATTATGTCCCTTGTAATCCGAACCGACATTCTCTATCCGTATTCTCTAATCCGGATCACATGTTTATTATTCACTACATTCGCTTTTACACTTTATTTCGCCACTTATGCGTGCGCTTTGTTTCATACTTATGTGAATCGGCATTATTCTGGAAATTACTTCCTAATCAAACATGGGAGTCTGCTGTAGAAAGAAGAGCTCCAGGGAGAAAAACCTCAAAAGAGAGAGTAACATTTCTTGCTTGTGCAAACATAAACTTAAAATGGTGGTCATTGGAAAAACGGAAAATCCCGGAGCTTTTAAGAACTGTAGCGATCTTCCAGTTGAAAATTACTCGACAAAAAATGCCTGGATGACTTCAAAAATTTTCGTAAAATGGTTTCACGAGTCGTTTGTCAAACAAGTAAAGGATTTTCAAGCGGACAACAACCTAGATGGAAAAGCTATTTTACAAGTTGATAATGCTTCTTGTCACGCATCGGTTGAGCAGTTTACGAGCGATGATGGTAAAATTATAACCGTATTTCTTCCACCTACCTGCACAGCTCTTATCCAACCAATGGACCAATTCTTGGGAGAACCTGTCCTCTGATACAGTAGCAAAATATTGGCAAAAAATTCTTCCCTGTACAGGGAATAACGATATAGTTAATATGCACGTGAAGATGCACAAGAGCTAACAGAAATAGGAGCTTTGTTGCAGAGAATGGATAATAACAATCACCAACTGCCACAATCTGAAATAAGTGAATGGCTTATTGGAGATAACGACCATTTGCCCCTCCATAGTGACGACCAAAAGCTAAACATGAAGACGCTATTAAAAGCTTCAGCACCTATATATAATGGTCTGAGGAAAATAACGTTGAATCGGACAGTTTCTGTATTCTTGGAATGCTACGGCAGCAAGCAATGGAGGCTAAACAAAAAAGCCTTCGCCAAACAAAATTAACCGATTTTTTCAATTAAATTTAGAATTTATATTACACCGCTTAATCCATACAAATTTCTAACATTTATTTTCAATGGATTGTTTTAAGTTTTTTTTTGGAACATGTGTATTATTTGTTATAATAAACAAACAGAAATTTATAAATATTTTTTCTTAATACATAGTTCTGATACTTACGTCTTTGGTAATCCGGATTCCCTTATATTCCGGATAGGGGTCGGTTTTAATTGATCCGGATTAACGGGCCTCTACTGTACAGGAAGAGATATTGACGAAAGCATAAGAGAACTCAATGATGTAATAACTAATGTAGCTATCTTAGCAACACCAAACAAAAGCTATAAGCCACTTGGTTTCAGAAAAATTACTAATAGTGAAATAGAAAGGCTTGTAAATGAAAAAAGGCGTGCAAGACGAAAATGGCAGATAAATCCATCCCTTTTCAATTGAAATCCGCTATACACGCGCTTAAACGCGAGGAAGAATTCAGCACTGAAATGTGTGTTAAGAAGCTGTGTCCAAATTCAAGCAAACGAAATTGTCTTTGGAAATCCCAAAAGTCCATGAAGCCATCAAATGACTCCAACATGCCTATACGACACTTGGCTGGAAATTGGCCTCGAAGCGACGAGGAAAAGGCTAATTGTTTTGCAAATCACCTATAAAAGGTATTTCAATCTAATTGCCCAAAGAACAACTTTAAGCTGTCCAGCTCACCCAACACAGCTAACGAATCACTCCAGTTTTTCAGAATCCGCGTAGAAACCGCTTACGTGGACATAGCCGAGTTAACAACAGCGCGCCAGTCAATTCTTCTTTTCGCAAGGTGGAGCCAATTGGAGATTCCAAGAGGAGGGAGGTCTTCCTCTACCTACGGGGGGGTACTGCGTCGTATACTTTAAGAGCTGGAGTGTTTCCGTCCATTCGGGCGAGATGACCTAGCCATTATAGCCGCTGTCTTTCAATTCGCTGAACTTTGTCAATGTCGTCGTATATCTCTTCGTTTCATCGAATACGATACTCGCCGCACCAACTCGCAAAGGACCATGAATCTTTCGCAGAACTTTTCTCTCGAAAAATCGCAACGTCGACTCATCAGTTGTTGTCATCGTCCAAGCCTCTGTACCACAAAGCAGGACGGGAATTATGAGTGACGTATTAAGTTTGGTTTCTGTACGTCGAGAGAGGACTTTACTTCTCAATTGCCTCCTCAGTCTAAATTAGTAGTAAAGTAGCATTTGGCAAAAGATATCCTGCATTGGATTTCGAAGCTGACGTTTTTGTTCGTGTTGATGCTGGTTCTAAGATAGACGAAATCATTTACGACTTCAAAGTTATGACTGTCAACAGTGACGTGGGTGCCTAGTTCCGAGCGCGACGACTTTTTTTTTGATGACAGGACTTATTTCGTTTTACCGTCGTTCACTGCCAGACCCATTTGCTTCGCTGCCTTATCAATTCTGGAGAAAGCAGAACTAATGGTTGTTAAGGCCAATGGTGTCAATATCATCAGCATACGCCAGCAAATGTACACTCTTATAGAAGATTGTAACTTCTCGGTTTAGTTCTGCAGCTCGAATTATTTTCTCCAGAAGTAGGTTGAAGATGTCGCACAATAGAAAGTCACCTTGTCTGAAACATCGTTTGGTATCGAACAGCTCGGAGAGGTCCTTTCCAATCCTAGCGGAGGATTTGTTGTTGCTCAACGTCAGCTCACACAGCCGTATTAGTTTTGCGGGGATATCAAATTCAGACATCGCTGCATAAAGGCAGCCCCTTTTCGTGCTGTCGAAAGCAGCCTTGAAATCGACGAAGAGGTGGTGTGTGTCGATTCGCCTTTCACGGGTCTTTTCCAAAATTTGGCGCATGGTGAATATCTGGGCAGTTGTTGATTTTCGAGGTCTAAAGTCACACTGATAAGGTCCAATCAGTTAATGGTGGCCTTAATCTTTCATACAATACGCTCGATAGAACCTTATATGCGATGTTGGGAAGGCTTACCCCACGGCAGTTGGCGCAGATTGTAGGGTCTCCCTTTTTGTGGATTGGGCAGAGCACACTTAAATTCCAATCGTATGGCTTGCTTTCGTTCGACCATATTTTACAAAGTTTGAATAGCTCGGCCGGCGCTTTGTTGTTTTTCATGCGGGGAATTACTATTCGAACTTTTTCATGGTCGGGAAATGGAACATCATCGTCACCGATTGGGGAAGCGGGTTCAGCTTCTCCTGGCGTTATGCATTTACTGCCATTCAGCAGGCTGGAGAAGTGTGTTTTTTCTGCTACACAGAAGCGGGTGCAAATCTTGAGTGCATCAAGATAGTGGTTCGAGTCGATGTTAGGAACTCGAAGCGTAGGCACGTCTAGAACAACGGAAACGTGTTTTCCGTCTATCACAACATGATTGATCTGGTTAGTGGCTTTTCGATCCGTAGACAGCCGGGTAGCTTGATGTAATTTCTTGTGGTGGAATCTTGCACTATATGTTTCCTCGAGGAAGCTGAATTTACTGACTGTTGCAGCAAAGATATCTTCTTTGCCCACCGTGGCGTTAAAGGTCCCAAGCTTGAGGTCTTTTGACATCGAGACCGGGGACAACTTTTATAGGTGTGCTCCAAGTGCTTATAAAAGGCAGCCTTGGTCACATCGTCCTTCTCTTTTGTGGGGTCATGTGCGCAAATCAGCGATATGTTGAAAAATCTTCCTTTGGTGTGGATTGTGGCTAGACGCTCATCCACCGGAGGGAATGATAGTACTCGGCAACGGAGTCTCTCTCCCATCACGAATCCCACACCAAATTTGCGCTCCTTTATATGGCCACTGTAGTAAATGCCACAAGAACCTACCCGCTCAATCCTTGGCCCGTCCATCTCCTGGCGGGTCCCAAACCCACCGCACAGCCCTGTTGAGGGGATGTTTTGCCTTCTCACTTTAGCTCACCTTCATACGGATGTTTTTAGGCTAGCTAGAGGTTACTTGGTCAAAGACCGGAAGTCGTGAGCTGCTTGAGCCATATGTAAAAGAATCGTTTCTGGCCACTCCCAAGTGAATGGCGATCAGAGAACTTTCCTCACTTGCGTGAACTTCTACACATGACTCCATCCTCCGATTACTCGTATGGTATGAAAAAACTTCAACCAACCCTTAATGTGTTCCTTGATAAATGCAGAAGTAAAAACTTAATACTCACTCTTAAGTCATTGGCAAAAGCTTGTGTAAAATACTTAATCCTCACAAAAAAATTAAATGAATCGAAATATTCGTGTTCTTTTACGAAGACAAGCAATCGCGAGATATACGCGTTATGATAAGAGGCCTTCATCATTTTTGTAATCCCGAAAGCATAGTAACCAGTTTTCAAAAACAAATCTTTAAAGTTACGGAATTTATAAACAAACTTCAAAACAAAAAACCCTTAAATATGCTTATCATTTGTTTCGAATCTACGAAAAACATCAAAAAATTTTAAGAAGTCAAAGACATCTTAATTCAAGTAATGGAATCTTGTACCGCAGTGCAAATTCTGTATGACGTTTGGCCACACTAAAAAAATAATGCTGGCAGCTCCCAAGGTGTGTAAAATGTACTTAAAACCATACAACTTTAAGCTGCACCAAAGCAGCTGAACTTCCACCAAATGCTGTAACTGCAATAACCCTGCAACTATAGAGGATTTAAAGTGTAAAAAAAAATTATAAACACGACCAAAAAAAATCGTGTGGGGCTGTGCTCTATGTTAGCGAATCGCTTTTAAATAAAAGATTGAAATGAAAACAAGATTGACGCTTTTTTAAGTATTTCAATAAATAATCTATACCAAATTTCGTGAATATATCTTATCAAATGTGACAAGAACTTGCTTCCGATCGATCAGTTTGTATGGCAGCTATTTGCTATTGTAATCCGACCTGAACAATTTTTTTGGAGATTATGTTATTACCTTAAGTAGTAATCCATACCAAATTTCGTGAATATATCTTGTCAAATGTAAAATTTTTCCATACAAGAACTTGATTCCGATCGTTCAATTTGTATGGCAGGTCAAATACCGTTTTGAAGCGTTTGTCCGCTGAACGTCAATGATTTTGCATTGCTTCACTTCTACTGATATTGACATCTCTCAGTTCTGTGTCAGATCCAATAGATATATCGATCGTCTGTTCATTCGTTATGTCCATAAGTATAGGTATTCCAGTGGTAGAGGTACTCGCGAGGTCAGCGGCAGCAGCTTTGCGACGTTCCCGAAACCGTCTCGCTCGCTCGGCGCCAGACATTGGGGTATCTATGCGTGGCCCATAGCCCCCTCTTTGTAACGATAGCCGTAATTTATATTTCTGGCTGGCTCTTGCACGAGCTGAAGGCGACATACCAAAATTTTTATATATTATTATTATTTACTTTCTGGTTATTTTAAATACAATTACTGTCCAAATTACACTTATTTTTGTATAAATCAATCGGTTAAAATAAACGAGTTACACTGAATAGAAACAATCGAAAGCGCCGGTGTCGCACAGTTAACACAGTATGCCTCTCCCGCCGCCCCGCTCGACCCCGACACGAACTCAATCTTATAACAGCGAGCTGACTATATAAGCGAAATATTCACACCACACTTTGGTTTCTAAGACTTATAGTTATTAATTATTAAGGTACGATGATATAGACCTTTTCATTACGGTCCACTTTTTAAACCTGGTACCCGTATGTTTCGGCGCTATTTTAAAGACGTTTTACGCCAAAAAAATATAAGGCCTTATCAGCCCAAACGCTTTAGTGCAAGCGTAGCTACAGCTCCATTGAATGAAGGTGATACCACAAACAAGCATTCCGATAAACCGTCATTTGCCAATATAGTTAAAAACTCTAACAAAATTCGACAATATAAGCCTGAACACCAAAAAAAGTCCTAATGTTAGTGATATTACCTCTTTTCTGGTGCTGAATAAGCTGGAAGAGAAAAACAGGTCTACTCACCAACGCCTTACCGAACTAGTGTTACAGCTAAAGGAAAATAGGGTACAAACATGTAACTCATAGAAATTATGACTTACAATGTAAATGGCTTACTTAAACATAGAAACGAATTAGATACATCTTGAAAAAGTTAATATTTTTCTTACATCGGAAACTCATTTTACAAATTAAACTTTCGTTAAGTTCAAAAACTATAAGACATATTGCTTCAATCATCCAAATAACAACGCCATGGATGGGACTGTCATAATTGTCAGAGATAATATTGGGTTGTCAAAAAGGCTTGCGGTATTTTTATTGAAATTCAAATTAATTTTTGATGACTCATGCCCAGCTCTTGACCGATGCTACGGCTGCTACTATGCCGGTCTCTTTCGACCAATTCAGCGATTTTATCGCAATTTTCGATGACAGGCCTTCCGGAGCGTGGCGCATCTTCGACCACCTCTCCACCAGAACGAAAACGTTGAAACCATCGTTGTGCGGTGGAAATGGAAACTGTATCGGATCCATAAACTGCACAAATTTTATTGGCGGCTTGAGATGCATTTTTGCCTTTATCGTAGTAGTACTGTAAAATATCCCGTATTTTCTCTTTATTTTGCTCCATCACGAACGACTTAAAAGAAAAGACAATCAATCAAACACGTGTTAGCGCGTGAAATGAGCATTCCAAAAAGGTATGGCATGACCCGATGCGACGAATAAAACTAGAACTACGCACTTTCAGCACCAACTAGCGAAAATACCGCAAGACTTTTTTGACAACCCAATACACTACATCATTTTGAAGAAACGAATATAAGCATCCCTGAATTTCAAGTTACGACCGATGGGTTGACTATGGTCTTTGAAAAATAAGCATTACTACCTTTATGGCCTACTTAGACATACAAGTAAGATGAAAAACAATTTATATAGAGAGCTCAATTTAAAGCCTGTCGAAAAATTCATCCTGAGAAATGACTAAGTTAAATATTCGCAATGGAGTCCAAGAGTTACAACCAAAAAGGGATGAAAGCTCCTTAAAGAGCCTGTAGAAACTGGATGTAGATAACAGCAGAATATATAGCAAAACTAAGAGATCACCCAAACCCTTTGGCTAATGCTCTCGCACATTCCTGCGATCAAGCATGCCTTAAGAGAAGAGAAATGCCTGCGTACTAAAGAGCAACGTATCATCAAAACAGCTCAATCACCAGCTTGAGCTTGTCTAGTTTTTAAATAGATTGAAGATTTTATTACTTATTGTTAGGCTTTTAAAACAAAAAGCAGATTCAATAAATAAAGAAATATTGCAAACAAAAAAAGGTATATAGAGGTATTGAAATGGTTTTTAGAATAGCAAGCTTACCATCAGGTGAAAAGGTTCTTTCAGTGACTGAATACAAATGCCGTTTAGACATCTTGGATTCATATTTTAAAGAGATTCTCTCAATTCAAACTGACATCGAAAGGTTGGATGCTGACGACGGAGGACGTGCTGACCTGGAAGAACTTTACATAACGATTAAATTGGTTATCCAATCGCAGATTCATTTTCAGATATAATTTGCGTGGTACAATTAAGTTCAAAAATTCCACCACTTAGGCTTCCTATTTTTGATGGCTAGTGTTCGAATTATCACAACTATATGTATTACCTCGTTCAAGGAAATAAATGATCACGATTTCAATTTAACAAATATTAAAACACTGAACCATTTCCGAAATTGTCTCCAAGGTCAAGCCTTTGAAACTGTAAATGCGTTTCAGGTAACAAATGAAAACTACGCAAAGGCATTACAACGATTGCAGGAACGGTATGGCAACAAAACACTAATTTTGGAAAGAATAAATTCACTACTTGACCAGCAGTTTGACATCACTATGTAGTGACGGGCAAATTTTTCAAGCTATGCTAATTTACTTAATCTTGCAGAAGTCTGATGAACAGACCAACAAAAGGAAGGAGTCGCTAGACTTCAGAACGCTACCGTATGTGGGAACAGTTTTGGAAAGAACCTGTCAATATTTGGCGTAACTCGATAACACGTCTGGTAGTACTTCGCCAGTTCAAGGCGTTAACAAACAGTCAACCAAAAGGTTACACATTCTCCTGCTCTAGCATATCGCGCAAATTATGGTTTAATAACAACCATACGATTTTTAATTGTGAACGATTTAAGTCGCTAAACATTACTCAACGCTTCGATCATGCAAATAAAATTGGACTCTGCGTCAATGCAGAGGCATCGACACAACATCTGATGAGTCAGCGTTACGAGTTTTCGAGAGAAAAGTTCTGCGATGGAACGATGAGCTGATGACGACATTGACAAAGTTCAGCGGTTGCGCTGGCTAGGTCATATCGTCCGAATGGACGAAAACACTCCAGCTCTGAAATTATTCGTCGCAGTACCCGTCGGAGAAAGCAAAGGAACAGGAAGACCTCCACTCCGTTGGAAAGGCCAGGTGGAGAAGGATTGGGACGCGATAAGACTGTCAGTAATAAAATAATTAAACCATCTTGTTTATTTTTAATTAATCTTTAGTGACCAAATTGGAAAAGCTGTGAAAATTGGGAGAAGTTACTACCATCCCAGAGGCTTGGACTCATGAATAACAGATATGCAACCGTATCAAGAAGAATAGTTGTCAAACTCCCTTTCAAGGATGATCCGCCGTGTTTGGGCGAGTCATACACTACGACATTACAATTGACAGCACAATTCGTTAAATTTATGAACGACTATGAGAGCATGGATCATATGAGCATTGTAAAGAATCCAAGCCTCAGCAAATTGCATTGTATTAATGCACGAAGAAGATCGAAAGTTCCAGTAGATTCTGTAGAGGAGTTCAAAGACTGAAGATATTCGCACCAACCAACTAAATATTGTAACGAATTGGCTGCTGCCTACTTATATCTTTTTATACGAAGTTTGTTATACCTAGCTAAGCAGTATTAAGAACTGTATTGGTGTATGTACCACCTTTTTTGTGCTATATGCCACCTTTTCCGCACTCACCGTTTAGGTAACCAATTTGAAGAAAAAAAATACCCGTTTTCTCGTGTTCGGGATGGAGCATTAGTGTGTGGATATATGCGATGAATAAGGTGGCAAATCGACACCTTTCAGGTATAATTATAGGGTGGCGTTCATTATATGTTAGGCTTGAATTTGCAAGTCGACCATTCGCACGAAGCAGACTTTTCGTGTCTAGAAATGGATTTAATACCAAGAGTGAGCTCTTTTAATCAGTCGGCTTCAGTTCTCTTAATAATGATATGGCTAAAGTAGCGCATTTGGGTTGATACGATAAGGGCAATTTTTGCCTTTTGCGAGTCTTGGTGCGTCAAAGTATCGCCTTTAGGTTGTCCCTTTAAGTTTATACTTGAGTCGCTCTATGAATCTGAGCATATAGGCGACTACTCTGAGTGCTCGGGGGAACGATGAGAATCATTCAAGGATGTCAGTATCATCCAGGGTTGCATGATAAGTGTCGATTTTTCGACTTTCTGAACCAAGAATCGGGAGATTCTGCTAACCATTGGGGGCCATTTCACCAGAGGGTGGAGGTGCCGAGATGCAGAGGTTTGCATCCTCTTGTACCTAGATCAGCAGGATTGTCAGCACTGGCTACGTGTCGCCAAGTGACTGATCCTACTAGGTCAAGTATTTGAGACGTTCTGTTGGAAATATATGTTTTCCACGCATGAGGTGGTTTTTCCAACCAGGCTAGAACTATTTCGGAAACGGACCATAGATATAACTTGTATTTTGCCATGTTCAAGTGGGTCTGCACTATGGAAACTAGCTTGGCTAATAGCAGAGCGCCTTAGAGTTCAAGTCGTGGTAGACCTGTCGTTTTCAGAGGTGCGACTTTTGCTTTCGCCGCCGGTAGGTGGCTTGTGGTTGCAATATCGCTTTGTGTGCGCACATAAATAGTGGCACAATATGCCTTTTCAGCGGCGTCGCATAAACCGTGTAGTTCCACTTTGTATTCGGGGGAATAGTTTACCCACCGTGGAATTTGTATCTGCGAAATGCCTTTTAGGTTATTAGCAAACTGGGACTATTTTTCTAAGCAAAGAGGCTTCACTTGTTCGACCCAGTCGGTTCCGTCTAGCCATAGTTCTTGGATCAGGATTTTCGCTTGTATCATAATTGGCGAAAGCCATCCTGCGGGGTCGAAAAGTTTCGTCACAGAGGATAAAATTTGTCTCTTTGTTATGGCGGATAATGCGGTTATTGACTATGTAGTATCTGAAAGCTGGTCAGATATCGCATTCCATTGGATGCCCAGTTTTTTTATTGTACTTTCCTTTTCAAATATAAGGAAGTTGGTATCTAAGAAATGGTCTTTAGGGATATTTTTTAAAATATTTGGGTGGTTGGATGTAATCTTTTTTAAAGGAAACCCTGCGGTATTGAGGGCCTTTATTACCTGTGATAAGATATCGTATGCTAGTGGAAGACTGTGGCTTCCAGACAGGATATCGTCTACCTACGTCTGTGTTTTTAGCACTTGTGTTGCCAGAGGAAATTCTGACTTTGTGTCTTCTGCCAGTTCGTGGAGTGTACGGATGGCTAGATATGGGGCACAGTTTACGCCAAAGGTTACTGTTTTTAATTTAAAGTCGCGTAGTGGACTATTGGCAGATTTTCGGAAAATAATTCGCTGAAAATCTTGAGCGTCTTTATGTAGGACTATTTGTCGACACATTTTTTCCACATCCCCATTGAATACGTATTTGTATATACGCTAATTTAATATGAGGAGCATTAAATCTGGTTGGAGTGTGGGTCTCGTAAATAGAATGTCATTTAGGGAATTCCCTGAGCTGGTGGTTCTTGAGTCATTAAAGACAACTCTGACCTTTATTGTTTTTTGTCAGGCTTTACTACTGCATGATGTGGCAAGTAGAATGAGTAATTACAAAATTAACAAAACATATACATATGTATACACAAATAATTATTCCATATTTGTATTCTTTAGTGCGTTTCTGTAACTTTTCGTTATGCATAATAACGAACGATAGATCGAATTCACTAGTATAACGAAGTGTAGTGTTTCTGTAAGTCTGGTGAAAAGCATTTTCGTTATTTCTTTCGTTATGACATTCGTTATTATATCATTAAAAAAATTGCAGTGATATTTTGCGCAAAAATAAAGATGAGCGAGGTAAGCTGGAAAAATTTTGATGTTTTATTTATGTTTATATTGTTTATATTATTTACAGAAAAAGTAAGAAGTGGAAAAGTTACCAAACAACAAAAACAAAAATTTCTAGATTTATTGAAAAATCATAGAAACGGACAATTTGGTGGCCCAAACAGCGGCAAAGCTGCTAATGCTGTATGGGCAACTCTCACAGCGGAATTAAATGCATGTGGAGGAGCATGTAAAACCGTTGAGCAGTGGAAAAAGGTTCGTTCAGTATATTATATATAAACATATGCATGTATGTAGAATTGTGCATTCATTGATATTTATTTCAATTCGCAGTGCTGGGCAGACTGGAAGTCAGGCGTAAAGAAGCAGCAGGCCGCAATTATGCGTTTCCAAAACGCTACTGGAAATCGTCCTGCCTCTGAAGGTCCAGCGCCGCTAGATGGTATTGACCTGCAAGTGTTAGACTTTTTCCCAACTGCACTTGTTGATCGCGATGGCGTTACTAAGGAGTCGGGGTTTCAAGAGGTAATATCTTCGTATAATAAAAAAAAATTATTGAGTTTTAATCACAAAGTTTCATATTTAGATGAATGATAGTGCAGATGAAGAATTGCAGAAATCACTTGATGACATTGATACACCTCTAAAAACCTCAAATGCTGCACTGCCATCAACCAAACCCAATACAATGCCATCGCCCACACCAGACAGAATGCGACAGACTGCCACTTTCTTCAGTGCATTTGCACAAGTAAAAACCACTCTTGCTGAGCAGGAACGCAAACTACAGGAGGAATTTTCCCAGTTGCTGTCCGTGGCGAAAGACATTCGTGCCTCCGTGCAATCCATGGCCGCTTCGCTTAAACAATTATGCGAAAAATAATAAACAAAGCTTTTTTTATATTATATTTTATTTTTATTATTATTATTATTATTATTATTTAAAATGAATTGTTTTTTTTTCTGTTGAAATGAAATCCTTTTTTTATGTTAATTAGTTTGTGAATTTTTTATAATTAAAATAATTAGTTAGTTAAAATAATTTCGTACTATATTATCCCGACATCTTCTGCCTTGATTTAGCACACTACAATTTTCACGATTCTCTTCCAAATTCTCAACTTCCATACTGAAATTTGACGATACGTTTATGTCTGGAATTGGTAAATTTCTTTTTAATCTGATATTGTGCAAGGTTAAACACGCATTTATTATTGATCCAGCATATGCTGGTTTAAACAATACACCCCGTTCATGTGATAAGCATCCAAATACCTTTTTCAAAACTCCATTAAGCCTTTCAACACAATTCCGAGCCCAAATGTGGCAATCATTGAAATTATTTTGCCCAATCGTCTGTGGATTTCGAAATGGTGTCATCAACCATGGTTGCTGTGGATAGCCTGAATCACCAATAAGCCAACTTGAATCTACATCACTGGCGTTTTGCCTTTCCAAAAATTGTTTACATTGGCTGTTCTCCCAAATAAAAGCATCATGGGGACTACCACCATAACGCGCGTTCCCAGACACTATGTTTAAATTGTAGTCACAAATAAGTTGCACATTTTTGGAAAAGTAGCCCTTTCTGTTTATGTAGCTTTTTAATTTTAACATGGGTGCAATCAATAGCACCAATGCACCCAGGAAAACCCGTAGATGAAAAAAATCTGTAAACATATAAACACATTTGTACATACACAATATTTTTTATTTACCTATATAATGATTTTCTTACGTTTGTTTTATTTTGTTTTGTTCCTCTAAAGATGTTGGAAATTTAATGTATTTACACATTAATTTTCCTTCAATGATGTTTGTGACTTCTTTTACTGCACGACACACAACTGTCTTGCTTAATGAGCACACAAAATCTTGGCCAACGTCTCTCAAATATGATCCTGTCGCATAGTAATGAAGTGCTGCAGTCATTCTTAATGTTTTTGGGACAAACGTACGCCTTTCGCCACTTTTCATATACGGACTTAGCTCTTGTAACAAGGCTATTGCGGGATCTTTTTTAAAACGGAATAGCTCTTCAAAGCGAGCTTCCGGCAAATGAAATGGGTCAGTTGTATCCCTCAGATGTCGACGATGAACGCGTAACATGTTCCGTTGGTCCTCCAATAAGGCAAATAATGCAGCAGCTATCATAATTTGATTTACTAAGAAATTATAACATTGATAATAAATTTATACATTCAAAATATATATATAGTATATAAAATATTATTTGTACTTACGAATAAAAAAAATAATAGTAAACAAAACGTTTTTGCAGTAACCAAACCAAATATATTCCTGTACATTGACAGATGTTTATGCATTCATTTTAGTTATAGCACAATTTCGATAACATCGATAACGACTCACCACAGCCATAACGAAAGGTGACTTTTCTGAGTTACAGAAATACTTCAAAACAATTGTTCGTTATAAACCTTTCGTTACGCAAAAGTGATATTTCTTTCGATATCATAACGAAAAGTTACAGAAACGCACTACTTATTCGGTAATAACATTTAAAATATTTATGATAACTTTGCGTATTTAAAAAAAGGCATGCAACACAAGCTTGATATTTTGCAAATTTACCGAAATTTGTTTCTACATTTTGAGTGCGCTGTTTGTAGGCGTGAGAAAAAGTGAACTGTGTGGCGACAATAAGTCGTTCAGAAAATAAAATAATAACTGCTCATAACGGAACATTTCTGCTGTGAAATATTTCCAAAAGCATCCAAGAGGTTCCTGTAAGCGTTCACAAGCAAGAAATAATAATTATTTTGAAGAATAATTATTTGGTTTAATAAATACTTTAAAATTGTTTGAATTTCGGTGGGCGGTTGTGTTTAAAGTGTAAAAAGTGAAGTATATAAAATAAACTAATATGTCTAGTTTAGCAACACGAATGTCAGTTGCCAATTTAAGAAAAGTTAGTTTGATTGGATACACATGCGTCAAATTACAGGTGCAAAGCTTCCATCTAATCGGTAGGTTTTAGAAGTTTTGTTTTACAATATGAGATTTGTAGATCTTTCAGCAAAGGAAAGCGCAAAACTTGCTATCAAAGCAGCACGAATATTTTGGCAACAAGCACGAATACCGATAAGAAAAGAAGATAAATGTGTTGAGAAGTTATTGAAACTGTACGAAAGTTGGAAAAAAATCCTGAAAACAGTTCCAGAAAAGAGATCCAATTCACAGGAAGAAGTCGTTGATATGTTTGTTGGAAGTTTGGTTTGATTTATTTGACATGGCCACCGCTAATGCGCTTGAAAAAATGAAGTTAGTAGAAGATAAGAAATTTCTTGAAATGCAACGTCAAAAAGGACGGCCAGGTTGCATGATGGGTGTTGATAAGGTTTTGTACGATCGTGAAGTGCGTGCACAAGAAAGACAGGAGAAAGCAGCATTACGAAAAAGGCGGTATGAAGAACAAAATTCTGAATGTTCTAATATAATCGAGGAAAGCAATGAAAATGATATTGTACTTGTGGAAGCTGGAAATGAAAATGTAGTAATTCCGTTGGAAAACAATTGTTTGCAAACTGAGTGTAAAAAGCGACGAGGCACTAAAAGTATCATAACACCACGATTGTTAGCAGCATTAGACAATGCCAAAGTGTCAGATGGTATGACCGTACATATTTTAGTAGCCGCTGCTGAAGCATTGGGTCATTGTGTGGAAGAACTTGTTATTAATCGATCAACAATTCATCGTATGCGTCAACAAAATCGGTCTGCAGAATACAAAGATATTTCTACTGAATTTAAAGAAAAGGTTTTTTTTTTTTTTTTTTTTTTTATTCAAATTAAATTTACAATCTGTCTTAATGTTAATAGACAATAAGTAAATGTGCTGTTAAGGTACAAACAAATTGTGAGTGTTACTTCATTAAGTGACCCTCTGTTTAGTGACAGTATAATAAAAATAAAAATCCAAACTACATACATACTAATTTACATAATTATTTGCTATTTTCTTTATGTTAAAATAACATAATCTTACACTAGTTTGTGCTAAAGTTATGTATTTACATTACGTGCATGCGTGCTGGTTTACAAGTTCAATATGTCTTTTCTTTTTAACCTTGTTGTAGTGGGTGCCTGTAGTAATGCCACTGCTAAAGGATTGGGATGGATCTCTAACCTGATTTTGTATCTTTCACTAAACTTTTTTATTTCATCTTTCACTTTGCATATTTTTAAATCTCTGTGAATAGTATGATTTGAAACATACCAAGGAGCTTTTGTAATTGACCTGAGAGTTTTTGATTGAACGCGCTGTATTATTTCAATATTTGAATTGCTTGCCGTGCCCCATATTTGTATCGCATAAGTCCAAATAGGTTTGATGATGGTTTTATAAATTAGCAGTTTATTTTCAAGAGAAAGAACAGATTTTTTACCCAGAAGCCAATAAAGACTTCTCAATTTTATATTAATTTGTTCTTTTTTCGCTTTTACATGATATTTCCAGGTAAGCCTTCTATCTATGTGTAACCCCAGGTATTTCACATGATCACTAACAGGTATGGCTGTATTAAAAATTTTGATTGAAGGACAATCACCTTTTCTTAGAGCAAAAGTAACATGGACAGATTTATCTGAATTGACTTTAATGTTCCACATCTTGAGCCAGTCTTCTAGTTGGAATAAGTAATTTTGTAGTATGTCAGAAGATTCTGAAGGCACTTTATTTGAAGTTAGGACTGCAGTGTCATCAGCGAATATTGCTATCGTAACATCGTTGTTTTTTGGGATATCCGCTGTGAATATCGAATAAAGAATTGGCCCTAAAACACTTCCCTGTGGTACGCCTGATTTTATTTTATACATACTTGAGTACTCATTTCCAACCCTAACATAAAATTGTCTATCTTTTAAATAAGATTTAATAAGAAAGAAAAAGGGAGCAGGTAAATTTTTCTTTAATTTGTAAAGCAGTCCGGGGTGCCAGACTTTATCGAATGCTTGTTGCACATCAAGGAATACACCTGAACAATATTCTTTTTGCTCTAAAGCTGACCTTATTTTATTAAACACTCTATGGCATTGTTCAGGAGTTCCGTGGTGTCTGCGAAACCCGTACTGTTGGTCCGGAATTATATTTAAATTTTCCAATACCGGTATCAGTCTTCGTAAGAGAATTCTTTCGAATACCTTTGAGAAAGCGACCAGTAGACTTATGGGGCGATACGAACTAACTAAGTTTTCGGGTTTTTTTGGTTTAGCAATCATAATTATTTCTGCACATTTCCAGGCTGTAGGAAAGTGCTGAAGCCTTAGTATGGCATTGAATATAATTGTAAGAGCTCGCATGGACTTCTCAGTTAGGTGCTTTAGTACTGCGTGGTCTATCTGATCGTAGCCTGGGCTTTTTTTGTTGCTACATTTTGCCAGTTCCTCTTTCACTTCTGATAAAATAATACGCCTTATTGGAAAATCCATTTGGCATGGAGTAACCAAAAAGTGCACCACTTCGCTTTCATCAGAAGCATTAATAAAATTAAATGGTGTGAAAACTTCATTTAAGTACTTAGCAAACGCCTCTGCTTTATCCTCATCTGACCGATACCATGAATTGCTGGAGTCTTTTATTGGAACCTTTCTGACTTTCGGGCGTTTGAGAAATTTTGTGGCATTCCACAGACATTCAGAGCGAGTTGCGTTAGGGCTAAGGTTGGTTAAAAAGGTTTCAAGGGAGTTGTTTTTTAACTGTTTAAGCCTTGTTTTTAAATATTTAGTAGCTCTGTTTAAAATTAATTTATCACTTGGATTCTGGGTCCTTTGCCATATTTTCCTCAACGATCGTTTTTCCTTTATTAGGGTTTTGATTTCCGCAGGGATAAAGGTACTGTTTACTACAAAAGTATCTTGTGGAGTTGAGATAAAACCTGCTTCTACAATGGCATTGTTAAATTGTTCAACAAAGCCGTCTAATTGGTCAGTGGTTCTTAAGTTAACACTAAGATCAATATTATTGTCTAACCAGTAAGAAAATGATGGAATATTAGTACGTGGAGTCACAATTTTTGGTTTACTTTGAAGAATTATAGGTGATGATTGGAGTACCGCAATTAAGGGTGAGTGATCAGAGCTTAGTTCAAAGTTTTCTTCAATTTTTAGCAAATTACTAGAGAGGCCTGAGTATACGACAAAATCTAATAGATCCGGAACTTTAGTGGGATCCGATGGCCAGTAGGTAGGCATACCGGTCGAGAGAACTGATAAATTCCTATTCATAATGCATTTAAATAGTTCGTTACCTTTCGGATTATTTAAGCGAGAGCCCCACCAAGAGTGCTTGGCGTTAAAGTCTCCTCCGAGTAAGAATGTCGAGCCGAATTTGCTAAACATATTTTCATATTCTATGCAACTGATTGTGTGCCTGGGTGGAAAGTATCCAGCGCCAATAGCTATTGATCGTGTGTTTGTTTTGATTTTTATGAGTGAAATTTGCATCGAAGGTGAACAAATTTCTTTCAATGGTTCATATTTAATTTTTGAGTTAATAATCACCGCCGACCCGCCTCGGGCTCTACCCCCAGGGTGGTTACAATAAACTATGTCGTATCCTCTAATTTTAAAAAATGATCTTTGTGAAAAATGAGTTTCGGAAACTAAAAATACATCTATACAATTTTTGTTAAGAAATGTTTCGATTTCATTAATATGGTTGACAATACCGTTGGCATTCCAAATAGCTATTCTTAAGTTTAGTTGCATACCTTGTTCAGTAAACTATTGATTATTGCTAATGAATTATTTATTTGAGCAGTCTGTGCGTTAATTATTTTCTCAATTTTTTCTAAAAATTGATCAAGGTTAGTTGTTTTTACAGCATCAGCATACGAGGCCATGTTGTTTGTTTTGTTGTTGAAAAATGAATTTTGTTTTTGCAAATTTGTGGATTCTGTGGCATTATAAACAAGCGGACTCTCCATCGTGCGTGCTTTGCTAGCATTATATTTGGTTTTCAGTGACTGGTGTACTTGACACCCGCGATAGTTAGCTGGATGTTCGTGCTGGCAGTTTGCACATTTGGCTGGAGCATTTCTGTCTTTGGTACATTCGGTAGTGTTGTGATTAGAGCCGCATTTAACGCAAGCATAGGATTTGTTACAATAACTTTTCGTGTGCCCAAACTCTTGACATCTGTGACATTGGACAATGGAATTAGTTTGCTTTGGTGGTACCACCTGAACGACTGCATTAACTAAGTATCTGATGTCATAAATGTTTTTGTTGTTCTTAGCTGGTTCAATATCGACGAAAAATAAGGGGAGTGGGCGTTTGTCTGCACGGCTTGTAATGTTGCTGACTCTTCTTACACGATGACCGAAATTTTCAATTTCTTTTTTAATGTCTTCTATTTCAGATGTAGGGTGAAGATTTTTAATCACCACCCGAAAAGAACGCTCTTGCTTGATCTGGTATGTGTGAAATTCCATATTCTTTTCATTCAAATATTTAACAAGAGAGCGGTAAGCTTCAATTGTTTTTGTAGTTATTCTTGTTTGTCCATCTGCTTGTGTTTTGTAGTAGAAATTAGCTTTGTTTATGACTTTGGAGAAAGCAAGTACCATTCCACTAATATTTGACACATTTGGTATTATGATTGGCGGTGGTCTGTTTGCTGATTCTTCGTTGCTAGTGGTTACATTGTTGTCATTGTTGCTGTCGTTTTCCTTATTACTAAGTATCTCAAACCGGTTTTCGTTGTTGTTGTCAGTATCGATATCCACTCTGGCTAGTTTTCGTGAAGATGAAAGAGGGGAGTTAGGGGCTGCTCTTCGTTTACTGTTCACTGTCTGCCATCCAGTGTCAATTTTCGACTGCTTATGCACTCAGTCAATTTTTTTTTTTTTTTTTTTTTTTTTTTTCTCAGTCTCAGTCAGTAAGAAAAATTCACTATGCGCACTTGTTATTCAGCCCGTTGAATCAAAATCATTACATAAAAGTCGCTATCTTTATATTTATAATAGTGCAATATTTTAGATAATCAGAAGAAAACACAAATATTACATCGAGCTGTCTGAACTGCAGTCTCTGACAAACTGCAAAGAAAAGGTGAGTTCCCAATAGTTTACAATGCACTTTTATTAATGTTAATTTATTCAAACACTTAACAAGGCCAATGCAAATGGAACACTAGTTGTTCATTTTGATGAGAAGTTCATGACAAATATAAAAGGTCGTAGTAAAGCGGAGAGAATTGCTGTTTTAATTAGCTACGATGGAACATCGAAATTTCTTGGAGCACCAAAGATACAGTCGTCGACTGGTGCAAATATTGCTGAAACTGTTTATCAGAGATTAGTCGATTGGAACATTGTTGAACTTGTTAAAGGCATATCTTATGATACAACTGCTGTCAATACTGGTGTTAAAAATGGAGCCGCAGTCCTTTTGGAAAAAAAACTGCAACGCAATCTCATGCACCTACCATGCCGTCATCATATGTACGAAATTATTTTGCGCAACGTTTTTGAATCAAAGATGATGTCAAACTCAGCTCCAGAAATACTCTTGTTTGAACGATTTGTGAAGGTCTGGCCAAACCTTAAGAAAACCTTGTTTAAAACTAGTGTTGATGATAAATTTGTGGCATCAAAAATAAGCCAAATGGAACGGGACGCTCTTGTAAGCTTCTTGCAGGACCAATTAAAAAAAATCGCATAGCCGCGATGACCACAAAGAAATGCTACAACTTGCTTTAACTTTCCTTGGTGCTTTAACTTATGTGCTCCAGGTACAACCAGCAACGCACGGTGGATGGCAAAATCAATCTATTGTCTCAAAATATATTTATTACGTGATCAGTTTAAACTTACAACGAGGGAATTGAGTGGCATCCGCGATATTTGTATTTTCATTGTTAAAATGTACATCAAAAGTTGGTTCGGAAGTACAAATGCGAAATAAGCACCTAATCAAGATCTTTTCTTTATTAAAGACGCTCTAAATTATACAGATACAGATTCAACAATTTCAGAAGCTATTATTAAAAAAATGTCTAACCACTTATGGTACATCGCCGAAGAAACAGTAGCGTTATCGTTTTTTGACTTATCAGTTACCCACGCAGACAAACGTAAAATTATAAAACAACAATAATAAGCAAAGAAACAGTTGTTCATTTAAAAAATTGCCGAAGCCACTCAAAATTGACAGATTTTCGAACTTACGAACTTAGCGATTTTGTTTCAGAAAAGACAAGTTTTTTTTCAATAATTTTGGGTTGTCTTCAGCCTTTTTGGGCGTGGATCCATTCCAATGGGAAAATAATTCAGATTTCGAAAATAATTGGACTTTTTGCCGCAACTTACAAGTTGTTAATGATCCCGCTGAAAGAGGAATAAAATTTTTGCAGGACTACAACAAAATTTTAACGAATGATGAAGAGGAAAAGCAGTTGGTACTCCAAATTGTTGAATCGTATCGCAAAAAATACAAATCATACAAAAAAATTGATTTAATGTAAAATATAAATTTAAATATATAATATGTATGAAAAAAAATAAAAATGTACAATATTTGCCCATACTGACCTATTAAATTTTTCAGGTGGCTTCCGGGCCCACTAAATGTTATCTTATTGACCCCAAATTTTAACTGTTTACTTTAAATACATAAAGGAACTAAATTTTGGCCGGGAAACTGTAACATAAACATTTTGAAATTTCCCCTTACAAATAAGGACACCCCTAATGCATAGGCATGCATAGGCCGCACGATAAGCACTTGTTTACAGCAAATAATACAATTAGACTTTAGACCTAAGCCACAAAACATGAATATGTTCTCAACTTAACGAATAATTTATAACCCATAGGATAATACGAAAACATGTTCATTTAAGTATGTGAATTTCTAGAATAAACATCTTATTCTGCAAAGGTAAATACATATTTTTTTAACTTTTCATAAGTATATGAATTAACTGGGGGCTCAACCGCTCTGCTGGGAAGAAGGAGATCGCACAACAGGACTTCGGCATCTTTAAGAATCTTCGAAGCGCATAAAGAAGGAAATCTAAATCCTTAAGCTGTTAATATTACGGATGTTCCAAACCACAAATCCTAATACTAGCGAAACTTCTACGCCAACAATATACCAAGAAGCCACGATGCAATACCAGAATGTAACAGATGTACAAATCTAAGTAATAAAGGAATTCCCTATTTTCCAAGGAAACAGAGAAGAATATACGATATGGAAGTCACATGTAATGAAAGTCATGGAACCACTCCAAGTATTCCAGAACACACCTCAATTCTACAATATCATTACAACCTTCAGAAGAAGAATCACGAGGCATGCAGATATGTTACTTGAATGCAACAACATACCTCTCAACTTCTACAGTATCATGGCAGCTTTGGACGCACTATATCACGACCCAAACGCACTGTATGAAATACAAGAACACATGAAGAACTTGGCACAACAACCAACAGAAGACTTGGACACTTATTTCCAATACACATTGGCACTGCACAGGAAGCTGATTAAAAATACAGTGGACCTTCTAAAAACAGAGTAAATAACAAATATATTGAACTAGAATCTATAACACAATTTATTAAAGGATTAAAAAATAAAAATTTGGCAACAGCCTTAACATCTAATCAATATCAAAGCTTAATGCAAACATACTTATACAAGTGCTAAACAAATCGAAATACGATTACAACAAACTAGTGAAAATAAAAACCTAAGACGACCTATCGTAATCCAAAAACAAAATTTAAATAACTTTTGGCAAAGACCAACTAATCAACATAGAATAATACCACAAAAGATAAACCTTTTTAATTTCAATCCACCATAATGGCAAAATAATAATTTAAACCAATGGTCAAGAAGCCAATATAAGCAACCTAATCATCACAATAACAACTTCAGGCAAAATCAATTCCAACCAAGGCAACAAACGAGGAACAATTACAATTATGCACAACCTCAAAGAGTATTTAATACATACCAACCTCCACAAGAACGCAAGGATGTTGACGAACGTCAAAGAAACAGTGGGTGCAAATGAAATCACTCTAACAGAAACATCGTTCCACAAAAGATACAAAGGATCAATACACACCAACAACCTGAACCTCAGCCAGAACAAACCTTCAGACACATGGAAGAAGCTGACGATACATCGAGTACTTTTTTAGGCTAAAGGATGGACTACCTTGCCTTACACTCAAGGACGAACGTCAAAGAAACAGTGGGTACAAAAAAAATTACTCTAACAGAAACATCGTTCCGCAAAAGATACAAAGGATCAATACACACCAACAACCTGAACCTCAGCCAGAACAAACCTTCAGACACATGGAAGAAGCTGACGATACATCGAGTACTTTTTTAGGCTAAAGGATGGACTACCTTGCCTTACACTCAAGGATGGTCCGACACAACAAGATGTTAGTATCATGATCGACTCAGGCGCTACAAACAACTACATATCAAAAAAATGCAGAATAGGTAAGAGTGTATCAATAGATCCTGTATGGAAAAAATCAATGCATGGATATTCCATCATGACTAGTAAAAAAATAATACATCTGTTAAGCCATGATTTACCATTTTTTGAACTAGAAGATACTAAAGATTTTGATATGATAATAGGATTTTGTGGATTGAAAAAATTAAATGCAAAAATAGATTTCACGTCACTACAATTAAAATATACAAATAAAAACAAAAATCAAAAAGTAAATTACACAAATGATAATAAAGATTATGACGAGGAGATTAGCGAAATAATTAGGAGAAATAATAAAACAGAAAAGTTACCATTTACCACAACGATAGAAGCAACCATTAGGACATAAAGTAATGACCTGTTTGGACGAAACAATACCAATATCCGTATGCAGATAACGATTTTGTCAATTAGAAATAAAAAAATTAATAAAGAATAATATAATACAACCTAGTAGAAGTCCTTATAACTCACTAGTTTGGACAGTACCAAAAAAGAGTATAGATGAAAATGGAAAACCCAAGAAAAGATTAGTGATAGATATTCAAAAATTAAATTCAAAAACTATAACAGATAGATATCCTATTCCGGATATAAACATGACAATACAATCGTTAGATAAAGCTAAATATTTTTCCACGATAGATCTAGAAGCAAGATTTCACCAAATTACGATAAAAAAGAAGATAGGAAAAAACAGCATATTCCATAAATGGAGCAAAATATGAATTCATACGAATGCCCTTCGGATTAAGAAATGCACACTCGACATTTCAAAGATGTGTTGATGATATTCTACTAGAATATATAAATAAATTTGCGTTTGTATAAATATATCGACGACGTGTTAATATATTCTTCGACACCTGAAGAACATATTAAACACACCCAAATAATAGTAAGCGCATTACATAAAGCAAATATGAAAATCTCTGATGAAAAATCACACTTCTTTAAAAATTAAGTCGAATATTTAGGACATATAATAACACATAATAGGATAACAGTAGATCCAAAGAAAGTAGAAACATTAGACAAGTATCCGATATTTCAAACCCTGAAAGAATTAAGGTCATTTTTAGGTATGGCGGGATATTATAGGAAATTTATACAAGGATATAGCAAAATAACAAAACCACTAACCATACATCTACAAGGAGAAAATGCTATAACAAGTAAAAAAAATGTCAGCTAAGAAAGAAATTAAATTAGATAAAGAAGCTATAAAAGCTATACAAATAATTAAAACAAAATTAAAAGAACAAGTTGAACTATTTCAACCAGATTTCTCAAAACCTTTTGACTTAACTACTGATGTGAGTAATTTCGCCATAGGAGGAGTTTTAACACAAGAAAAGAAACCTATATTTTTTATATCAAAAACATTAACAAAAACAGAAGAAAATTATTGTACAATGGAAAAAGAATTATTAGCAATAGTATGGGCTTTAGGAAAACTTGGGAATTATATTTACGGTATAGCAGATTTAACTATACACACTGATCACCAGGCACTGATATTTTCTATTTCGGACAAAAATTCAAATATAAAACAAAAAAGATGGAAACATTTTATACAAGAATCTGGAGCAAGAATAGTATACAAACCAGGAAATCAAAACGTAGTAGCAGATGCATTATCAAGACAAAAAATTAACACTTCAACAATAGAATCGATGCACTCGACACGTAGTTCACCAAACGAAAACTATACATATGCAAAACAAACGATAAAATCATTTAAGAATCAAATCATATTAAAGAAAACTAAACCAAATAAAAAAGAAACACAAACGACTTTTCCAAAGTATCACAGACATATTATGGAATATCAAAACACTGACTATCTAACAAAAACCTTAAAAGAAATTTGTACACCTAATTTCAATAACGCGATTAAAATCGATGAACAAAAACTATTCACAATAAAATCACTACTAAATAAACAGTTTCTAAACTACAAACAGACAAAAACAAGCAATTGGAAATTATAACAAATACACATAATCGAGCGCATAGAAATGAGAAAAATAACGCGATGGAAATTAGACAACAATATTTTTGGCCCGATATGGCGAAACAAAACAAAAACTTTGCACGAAACTGTTATGAACAAAAATACGAACGTAGACCAACAAAACAACTGATAGGGAGAACACCAGCACCAAATCTACCAGGGGAATCTATAAAAATGGATATATTCCACATAGGGAATAGAATATATATAACGGGTGATTTTTTTGAGGTTAGGATTTTCATGCATTAGTATTTGACAGATCACGTGGGATTTCAGACATGGTGTCAAAGAGAAAGATGCTCAGTATGCTTTGACATTTCATCATGAATAGACTTACTAACGAGCAACGCTTGCAAATCATTGAATTTTATTACCAAAATCAGTGTTCGGTTCGAAATGTGTTTCGCGACAAATTTTGTTCAGCGATGAGGCTCATTTCTGGTTGAATGGCTACGTAAATAAGCAAAATTGCCGCATTTGGGGTGAAGAGCAACCAGAAGCCGTTCAAGAACTGCCCATGCATCCCGAAAAATGCACTGTTTGGTGTGGTTTGTACGCTGGTGGAATCATTGGACCGTATTTTTTCAAAGATGCTGTTGGACGCAACGTTACGGTGAATGGCGATCGCTATCGTTCGATGCTAACAAACTTTTTGTTGCCAAAAATGGAAGAACTGAACTTGGTTGACATGTGGTTTCAACAAGATGGCGCTACATGCCACACAGCTCGCGATTCTATGGCCATTTTGAGGGAAAACTTCGGACAACAATTCATCTCAAGAAATGGACCCGTAAGTTGGCCACCAAGATCATGCGATTTAACGCCTTTAGACTATTTTTTGTGGGGCTACGTCAAGTCTAAAGTCTACAGAAATAAGCCAGCAACTATTCCAGCTTTGGAAGACAACATTTCCGAAGAAATTCGGGCTATTCCGGCCGAAATGCTCGAAAAAGTTGCCCAAAATTGGACTTTCCGAATGGACCACCTAAGACGCAGCCGCGGTCAACATTTAAATGAAATTATCTTCAAAAAGTAAATGTCATGAACCAATCTAACGTTTCAAATAAAGAACCGATGAGATTTTGCAAATTTTATGCGTTTTTTTTTTAAAAAAAAGTTATCAAGCTCTTAAAAAATCACCCTTTATAACAAGTATGTATAGGTACTCAAAATATTTATTAATGAGAGAAATAGCAGATAAAGTCAACACCGTAGACAAACTAGAAGAAATTCTCACACTTACATACCCATATTGTAGAAACCTACAAACCGACAATGAGAGTTTATTCACATCGATAACTTGTATGTCACTATACCGACGACTACATATAACACATAATCGTACGCCAACAGCTCATTCGACATCAAACGGTTCAGTTGAACGCTGACATAACACACTGATAGAAATCGCAGGAACATTAGCTAAACAAAATAACACCGATCCAGTTGCGGAAATATTTAACGCAGCATACGAGTATAATAGGACAATACACTCGGTGACAAAACAAAAATCAGTGGAAGTATTTTTCAATAGGAAGAATTATCCGGAAATAAAACAATTGATTGAAAAAAAAAACAAAGACAAAGTTTTAGAATATCATAATAAAAAAAGAACACAAACAATTTATGAAGCAAAACAAATAATTTACGCACTGTCAAAACTACGTACAAAAACGGAACAAAAATATTTAAAATACATAGTTATAGAAAACCGTGAGGACACAGTTTTAGTAGAGAGAGGAGGAAGACAACATGTCTTACATAAAGATAACATTCGTAACACTCCTATTGAATTTAATAATAAACATAAAAGCATACACAGTGAGCAATCTAAAAAAAAAAAATTATCTTCACCGAAACTGGCGACACATACCTATAGGAAGATACCGAATATTTATACCATTTATTTAATTTAACGACAATAATGGAAAAATATAAACAGATAGAATATAGATCATTTGGCAGGACACAGTAGGATATCATAAACGAGAATATAATCTCAGATTTAATTGAACAAACTATTTCACACTCAATACAAAAAAGATCAATAAACATTTTAGGGACTATAATAAAAATTATAACTGGGACTCCAGATCATGGCGATCTTATTGAAATAAAAACACATTTAAATGAAATAATAGAAAATAATAATCAACAAAGAGTCATTAACTCACACTTTGAACAATTAGTCTCAAAGGTTGATACTCAATCAATCTCAACAAGCCTGGTCATATCAGAAACTTTAAAGGAATTAGAAACCCTATTCGAGACTATAAATTCTGTAAAGACAGGAAATTACTTGTCTAAATCTTTAAATTTAAATGATATAAAACAAATAATAAAAAACGAAAAGTTAGATATTCCAGTTTTAAATGTAATGGAATACTCCCCAATAAATGTAATTAGAGTTAAGGATACATATGTAATCATTTATAAATATCCTTTAATAACGCAAACATGTAAATTATTTAAAATAACATCGTTAAGCTATCTACATGGCAAATATACATATATTAGACAAATATATAGCTCAATGTAATATAATATTAGATGGAAAATATGAAATTAATAACGAAACTATCTCAGGAGTAAACTTGATCCAGTTTAATGACACCATTAAAATATGTAAATGGACGAAAGTACACAAACATAGAGGATACAATAAAGCAGTTAATCCAACATGAAGGCACCATAACAATTGATGAAGTAATCAACTCCAATGAAAAAACTAAGTTTACGAATATCCGAAAGCTACATAAACTACTCATTCCAATTGAGGATCACCCGATCCAAACTTTATGCTACACAATCACAACCTTTGGAATTATAATCCTGATAATTTGGACACTACACAAATTAATCAAACTACGACAAGTTACTCAAGAAAGAAAGAAACTCCACAAACTTCAACAACTCACAGCCACCTTTACATTATCAAAGTGAGGGCATTTTATTTATTTTTTTTTATAAGAGAGAGAAGAGTTAATACCAGTATCAACGACACTTATACACAAGTATATGAGAAACGCTGATAAAGCCAGATCTGTCCTAGTCAAATAAACAAGAGTATCAAACACAAGACTTTGAACTCATACCACACAATACCCGAATGCAAGACATGCATACACAGACCTAAGCCACAAAACATGAGTATGTTATCAACTTAACGAATAATATATAACCCATAGGATAATACGAAAACATGTTCATTTAAGTATGTGAATTTCTAGAATAAAGATCTTATTCTGCAAAAGTAAATACATATTTTTTTAACCATTCATGAGTATATGAATAAATTCGCCCGTTTGTTTTTATAACATGCACTTTGTAATGATGTTTCTATCTTGAATATGTAAATATTAATTTATTTTCACATGTGTACTTTGTTGTATTGTAATATATAAATTCGGGCCACAGCACTGAACGTATTTTGTTTTTTCACCAAACTTGATTTTATGTTTTGCCACACCATATTACATTTAATTACGAGTATTATTATCTTTTTTAGTTCAGTTTTCGGTCACTTTCTAATGTATTTTTTGTAATGTTCTTTTTCAATAATTTTCAATTTTTTTGGAGATTATATCGTTGGCTTAAAAAATAATCTATACCAAATTTCGTGAATATATTTTGTCAAATGTGAAAGTTGCCCGTACAAAAACTTGATTCCGATCGTTCAGTTTGTATGGCAGCTATATGTTATAGTAGTCCGATATCGGCCATTCCGACAAATGAGCAGCTTCTTGAAGAGAAAATGACTTTTGCAAAATTTCAAAACGATATCTTAAAAAATGTGTTTCCAAAATGTTTTCAATGTCGGTCCGAACATATGTAGTATTATAGGATCTCCGACGCTTCCTTCTGGGTGTTACAAACTTCGTGACAAACTTCATATACCCTGTTCAGGGTATAAAAAGACCCGTTTTCAATTTAGTGGTTGATTTCACTTTCTAATTTATGATTTATTTATTTATTTCCTCACAACAAGAGTATAAAAATGCTCCAATTCTGAACAAAATGTTCGCAAAAAACGGGAAACTTTCGCCTCAAAAATAGGGTACAAAATATTGGGTTGTCAAAAAAGTCTTGCGGTAATTTTATTGAATTTTTTTTTTATTGAAATTGAAATGCATTTTTTATGACTCATGCCCAGCTCTTGACCGATGCTACGGCTGGTACTATGCCGGTCTCTTTCGACCAATTCAGCGATTTTATCGCAATTTTCGACGACAGGCCTTCCGGAGCGTGGCGCATCTTCGACCACCTCTACACCAGAACGAAAACGTTGAAACCATCGTTGTGCGGTGGAAATGGAAACTGTTTTGGGTCGATAAACTGCACAAATTTTATTGGCGGCTTGAGATGCATTTTTGCTTTTATCGTAGTAGTACTGTAAAATATCCCGTATTTTCTCTTTATTTTGCTCCATGTTTGCGACGCTATAACTCACGAACGACTTAAAAGAAACGACAATCAACACGTATTGCACGTTTGAAAATGAGCCTTCCAAAAAGGTATAGCATGACCCGATGCGACTAGAACTACGCGCTTTCACCGCCAATTAGCGAAAATACCGCAAGACTTTTTTGACAACCCAATATTTTATTTTATTTGTAATTTAAAGATACTCGTACAAGGTAAACATTCGCCAAAGGAAACGTGTTGTTCGGACCGATGTCGTAGCGCCAGAGTGGTTTTTTCATGTTGTCATGGCTGCGCAATATAATGTATACTCGTGTTATCAACAAATGTGATACTACTACTATTCGCTTACTCACTGCTAAGTCCAGAGTTGCTCCCATCAAAAAGCAATCGATTACCAAAATTATGTAGAAATTTTCTTTATTAGCAAAAATCTAACCACCAATTTCTCATAAATCTTTTTATTATTTGTTTTTGGACAAACTAACAAATAGTTTCCCATTGGCTGAAGATACATTCTGCAACACTTTCCACATTTACCAACTCATTGTAACCCGGCGGATGTTGCGTCTAGAGGATGAATCGTAGAGGAGCTTGTTGATTCAATATACTGGACCGGGGTTTCTATACGAAAAATCAAATAAATGGCTAAGGGCAAGTTGCATTGATATCGTCATAGACGTGGTCGAAAGGCAGATAAATCAGCATTCAATTCAATTGTTAGCTCCAATTACATTTTGGAAATCATCAATCAGCGGAGTAACTACACCAACAGCGTTCGACATAGTGCAAACCTTATTGAATCATCAACACTTTCACCCCAAGAGTTGCATCACGCCTTACTTTGTATACTTGATGTAAAATGTATTCAACATATGTATACATTTTAGGGCCTCACGAGAAATGGCCCATTGCGGTATTTAAATCCTTTCTTAGGGTATACCGAAGAAGTTCAAATACTCAAAGTTAAAAGTTAAAGAGTGGAATTGTCTCTTTACTGACTTTTGTAGGACGCCCAAAGAGGTAGTTTAAGGTTATACCTACGTTGGCAGTTTATATTTTGTCTCTAAATACTGTACAAATAGCGATATGGAAATGGGGAGATGATCGCTCTGTATGGTTCATCGAAAGTTTTCCAAGTGGCCGTGATAGAAGTGGCTTATACAGTATTTTTCGGATATAAGAGCCGAGCGAAATGCTCAAAATTGGAACACTTTATCCGGGGAAGTCTTATATGAAAACCCCGGTTAAAAGCACTTTTGGGGCTTATATGAAAGTCCCGCTTTATGTACCTTTTGAAGCTTATATAAAAATGCACATATGAAACAACTACTTTTTTAAGCTACGAATATGTAAATATTTATTAGATACTTTTTAAAAGTACTTTAGTATACATACATGTGTATGTATTCATCACTACATAGTGAAAAGAAAAAAACAAAAGTAATATTCATGTAAAAAACAAAACATAAAAATGTAAGGAGCAAATGAGATCTTTGTCGACCATGCTTGAAAAAATTTTGCACAGAACGAAGTCTTAAAAAATTACATTATTTTGAAAAAAGAAGTCTTAAAAATTACGTTTAAAAAACCAATTTGTTATTTTAGTTTGGAAAGACATCTCATTATGGAGAATGTCTCCTTCCATGCTTTCTATTTCAGCAATGTATTTATTTTTTGGCAGGAAGTGGGCTCTGAGGCTGTGAATACAATGCAGAACTTCTGCAAGTGACGCTGTTTTTAACACTTCCTCAGTCTCCTCTTCATCTTCAGACCCGTCGTTATCAATTTGCAGTGGATCTGCTTCTGTATCAACAATGGAACTGACAATTTCCTCATCAGTCCAATTGCCATAGCACACAATGTCGTCATCACATACAATATATGTTTCAAATGAGCTTTGTGTATTTGCACCTGCCAGGCTCTTAACGATTTTTTCTACTTCAGCACTTGTATCTTCAAATTGCTGATCAGTGGGTGTAGTTATAAATTTTGCCTATCAAAAAAATAATAAAAAAAAATTAATGAATATAATAAGCAAAAATTGTGAAATTTTAACGAACGTACCTTTTTGAAACAGTTTTGAATTGATTCAGGTTTCACCATCCAAAAGCTATGTTTAATCATATGAATAACTTGAAATATATTGAGTGATTTTTCAAATTCAGCCACTGTTTGTCCGCGTTCAATTGCAGCAACCTGTTTCCGAATAATACTTTGCCTATAGTACGCCTTAAAACAGTGGATAATTCCTTGATCCAGAGGCTGAGTTATTGCAGTTGTATTTGGTGGCAAAAACTGAAGGTTAATGTTTGTCAAAGTGTCAGAAATCTTATGACAAGCCGCATTGTCAACCAGCAGAACAATTTTTCGATTCTGTTCTCTCATTTGTGTATCCAACTTATTTAAAACTTTACCCCAAATCTCCTGCGTCATCCACGCTTTCTTGTTAGAGTAATACTTTAATGGCAAAACTTTATTTTTAAAGCATCGCGGACTCTTTGACTTTCCAATGACAATGACTTCCTTAAATTCTCCCGTGGCATTGCAAATAAAAAGAAGCGTTAGCCGGTCCTTAGAGGTCTTGAACCCTTTCACTGTTTGTCCCTTATGTGTAAGCGTTTTTTGCGGCAATGCTTTAAAGAACAAGGCACTTTCGTCTGCATTGAAAATATTCACCTGATCATAGTTCGCTATAATATGTGGAAGAGTTGTGCTCAGAAATATTTCTGCATTTTCCTTATCAGTGGAGCGTTCTTCGCCGTGAATATTTCTTAACTGAATGCCATTGCGCTTCTGTAATCGCCAGAGCCATCCTTGCGTTGGCGTAAAATCTTTTTTTAGCTTCACTGCAAGCTGCTTGGCTTTTTCCAGCATTAAGTTTGAAGAGATTACTGCTCCAGAGGATCTCAGTTGATTAAACCATATCATTAACGCCTGCTCCACCTGGGCTTCTTTACCTTGCCTCATTCTTTTTGCAGACAATTTGCGCGTGGACGATTTGTTAGCAATTTCGCCTGCGTTTCTTAAAATTTTATTTAGTGTACTTGAAGAGCACCCATATTTGGAACACAGTTCAGGTTTTGATATGGTTTTACTTTCAGCGATAACTTTAAGTTTCTCCTTTATGGAAAGCGTCTTTCTTTTGTTACCAGCCATCCTGTAAAAAAATAAACGCTACTAAATTTTGCAAACTTAAAAATTATTTCACTTACACTTTTGCCAAAAATTTTACATTTGCCGCCATTAATCAACAAACATATGTTTTTACAGATTGCCATACCGCAAAAAAAGAAAAAAATCAAATAAGTGTAGCCAGATTTTTCTTTTTTATATCCGGGGATTTTTGTACGTATTTCTTTAAAGGGCTCGCACATTTTCAATGTTATAAGCGGGTAAACCTTTTAAACGGGGAACACATTAACCGGGGATTTTTCTGTATATTGCTTATGTGCAATTTTTTGTGACCTGCTTTTATTTCCTTATAAGCGGGGAAATCTTTTAACCGGGAGGCTTATATCCGAAAAGTACTGTAAATGCTTAAATCAATGTGTGTTTGAGTGCAACGCGTTCAAAATGTGTAAGTGATTTATCATTAAGAACATGTATGTAGATTGTTATTTTGTACAAAAAGGGGATGGTTTTACCCCTCTTGTTAAAGTGTGGTGAGTCTCATCAAAAACATTAAGTCCCCAAGTAAAGAGTGATCCATTTCGAGGTTCACTAATTTTTAATTTAACAGGAAATATTTAGTATAATTCGAAAGAACATTATTTCATATTTATTTTTTGAAGATTATCTTTATCAAATGTTGCCGCGGTGACGTCTCAGATGATCCATCCGTTGAGTCCACTTTTCGGATATTTTGCTTGAATCGAAGAGGGATTGCCCGCACAGACTTCACACTTTATATATTCCACAGAAAAAAGGCCAATTGTGTGATATCACACGATCTTGGTGTCCAATCGACCGGCAACGTGAACGTGAAATTATTTACTAACCGAATTTATTTTCTCAATAAATTCATCGATTGATGCAATGTGTGGGAAGTAGCGTCGCCTTGTTTAAACTAAATGTTTAAACCAAATGTCGCTTCAATTTCAGGCGTCAAATAGTTATAGCACGTCGGATCTACTTGAAGCTTTTCAAGATCCCGTAGAGAGAAGCGCTGTCGCTTGGTAAGGACGAGCGGCTTCAGTTCTTGTACAAGCTGTATTTTGTATAGTTTCAATTTAAGATCTCGACATAAAAGTCGTTCCATACGTCCGAGTTGCTGCGAACGGTGCCGAATCGACTCTTCACGGCCTTCGTCTACACCCTCAGCTACGGCTGCTATATTCTCTCCATTGCGCGCTTGATATCGCCATTCGGTAAATATAATCCAATAAGGAATACTGGGTTTCAAGATGGATGACGTTAACCATAAGCGAGGCGCTCGAAACATATTCTTTATAGATCGTGAATTTTCGTAATAAAATGTGACAACAATACCGTTGAGAGCGAAGCGAATGAAAGAAAACAAGGACAAGTAATAAACACGTGTGAACTGTTCAGTGGTCAATTACTCAATAAACGGAATGAAATTTCGCTTGCAGAAACGTTGAGGAAAAGCCTTTGAGGATCACATTCTGTCTTCTAAAAGTGTTTACAAGTCGTATAACAAGTTTAAAGCCGGTCGTGAGAGTGTTGAAAAAAATGTGGTGTCAAATCGGCCAAAAACATCGATTGATAAACATCACGTCAAACAAGTCAAAGAAAGGGTGCTTGAATATCGTCGATTAACTATTAGAGATATTGCTGATAGTTTGGGCATATCATTCGGATCGGTGCAGACGATTTTTAAAGAAGAATTGAGCTGGAGAAGAGTCAAATCTCAAAAGGAAATTATTATCTGTGAAACAATGGTTTCTGACTATCAAAACATAATAAACTACATCATAACTGAAGATGAGACTTGGACCTCTGCTTATGATCCTGAAACAACCGATCAATCAAGCGAATATCGTGCTAAAGGCGAGATTAAACCGAAAAAAAAAAAACACGTCAAAGTAGCTCAAAAATCAAGGGCATGTTGACAGTTTTCTTCGATTCGATTAATTGTCTCGCACTCACCTTTCGGAAACTTGTATATAAAAAAAAGGGCAACACACAATTCCGCCAAAAGAACTCACAAATGTATTTTATTAAAACTTTTTTTGGATTTTACAATTAACTTTCAAAATTCTCCAACGGTATTTCGCTGAATTTTATGTATAACCGAAATATGAAATTTACTCGAATTATAAAAGTTGAGGTTGGCGCAATATTAAAAGTTAGCACTCGGGGTTAATCGCACGGCTGGTCGTTAGCGGATCGCAAAAAGAAGTGAAGATGAACTTGTTTCTCCGCCCCTTTTGGTTGAGGTGAAAAATGTAGTGATAATGTCGTTATGTGTGATGTGGATTGTAGGTGGTGTAAAGATGAGTGTGGTGAAAGAAGCTAGTGACGTATGTATATTTTAATGCGGGATTATTGTTGTGGTTAGGTGTTCGGTGTTGGTTATGTGTTGTGTGGGGCAGGAGACTGAAGCTCATTTAGCCATCCCGGCCCCCCTAGGCGAATATTTCAGCGTAGAAGTCGTTGCAACTGCTGGAGCGTGGCTACAACGTTGCTTAGGCCTGAGGTGCGGCGCGGACGGGGCGTTTGTTGCTGGCGTCGTGTCGACGTCCCATTCTGTTGCCGCTGGATACGGGTGGATGATGTGGTTGGCTGTCGGCGCGATCGTTCCTTCCGGCTTATTGGCTGTTGTCGTACTGCACCACGATGACGGCTACCAGATTGTTGACCGATGTCGGGTCTGGTGGTTCGGTGCAGCATGGTGTGGTGAGGCCACATACATATCTGGCACACGTTTCCCGAGGTGCACTCCTGGGTAGTGTGGGTAGGTGCCAGACAATTGAGGCAGTGGCCGTGTGCCTGGACGACGCGCAGCCTTTGCTGTGGTGGCAAACCTTTAAAAATGGCGCAGTGCATCAACCGGTGCGGTCGACGGCATATTGGGCACCTGATGCGCTGCGGCTCTGCTGCTGATATGGGCGTTGACGGCAGTGCTCTGTTTCCCGGAGGACTCGTTGATGTGGTGGTTCGGGGAGCTGCGACTGGGCCAGCCGCAACTGGGGCTGCCGTAACTGGAGCTGCCACTTGGCGTGGCACGTGGATAGTCGAGCGAATGGCTGGCTTCGGAGCGAGTGGCATGTCTGCATCCATGTTTATTTGTATGGAAGAGTGTTATTTTAATTGTAAATTTGTTGCATGAAGTGGATATAGGTATGGCTGCCACGTTGTGGCAGAAGTGGAGCGTCAAGTTGATTGACCATTATATTGTTTTGTTTGTTATTTTAAAATATTTATTATAACGGGTTTATTCGAGGGTTTTTTCGTTTACGTTTCGATGTTATCGGCTGTCGGTAAAAAGCATAGTTTCACGAGCGGTCTTGTTAACTTCCCGGATTGAGTACGGAGATCGACTATGCGAATATGACCGTCGGAGCCTTGGTAAAGCTTCTCTATGCGGCCGAGCCGCCATTCGGTAGGGGGGAGACACTCGTCCTGAATCAGGACACAATCTCCAATCTTTGGCGCATTTTCTGTATTTTTCCATCGGTACCTCTTGTGGCGCCTTGATATAGTCTTCTTTCCATCGGCGACTGAAATTATGATGGAGAATTTTAATTCTTTCCCATCTATTTAGTAAGGATAGCGACTCCACTCGACGGCTCAGGTGTGGCCAGAATGGGTGCTCCTTTTAGAAAATGCCCTGGAGTTAGGGCTGTTAAATCGGAGGAATCTTGCGAGAGAACCGTGAGGGGCCGTGAGTTTAGAACGGCTTCGACTTTAGTTAATAAAGTAGTGAATTCTTCATAATTAAATTTGTAGCTGCCAGCTATCTTCTTGAAGTGAGATTTGAAGCTCTTTACAGCTGATTCCCACAAACCACCCATATGAGGAGCGCTTGGGGGTATAAATTGCCAATTGATACCTTGCGGGGCGTACTTTTGTACGTTGTCAGGTGATACTTGTTTAAAGAAATCCACGAACTGTTTATCTGTGGCTCGTTGAGCTCCAATGAATGTTTTGCCATTATCGCTCATGATTTTGGATGGGAAGCCACGTCGAGCGACGAAGCGAGCAAATGCCGCGAGAAAAGCCTCTGTCGTCAGATTAGTGCATAGCTCAAGGTGGACTGCCTTTGTCGTGAAACATACAAAGACAGCCACATAGCCCTTCATGAGAGTGGGAGATCTTAGCATGGACGCCTTTATTTGAAAAGGCCCAGCAAAATCGACACCTGTGGTGGTGAAGGGCAGAGGGAAATTGCAGCGTTCAGGTGGAAGTGCTGCCATAATCTGCGTTCGCATTTTTTGCTTATGCATAGTGCAGATCTTGCACATGAAAATGCATTTCTTGATTTGGGGCTTCAGACGTGGGATGTAATACTCTTGTCGTACCATATGTTGCATGAGGCGATGTTCGGCGTGTAGCATTAATATGTGGATGTATTTCAGGAATAATGTGGCAAATGGAGACTTCTCAGGTATGATTATGGGGTGGCGTTCGTTATATGTAAGGCTGGCATTAGCAAGCCGGCCGTTTGCACGAAGCAGACCTTTCGTGTCTATAAATGGGTTTAGTACTAAGAGTGAGCTCTTTTTGTCAATTGGCTTCGATTCTCTTAGCAACCCCAGGTCGCGGCTGAAGTAGCGCGCTTGGGTTGATGCGATAAGAGCGACCTTTGCTTTTTGTAAGTCTTGGTGCGTCAATGTACAGCATTGGGGGCAAGTTGCTCCCTTTACCTTAAGTTTGAGTCGCTCTGTGAATTTGAGAATATAGGCGACTACTCTGAGTGCTCGGGGGAACGATGAAAATCGTTCAAGGATGTCATTATCATCCAATATTGTGTGGTAGGTGTCGATTTTTCGACTTTCGGGGGCAATTATGTTGCGCCTTGGCGATTGTGGCCAGGAATCGGGAGATTCTGTTAACCACCGGGGGCCATTCCACCATAGGGTGGTGGTGGCGAGATGCAGGGTTTTGGACCCTCTTGTACCTAGATCAGCAGGATTGTCAGCACTGGCAACGTGTCGCCAAGTGGCTGATCCTACTAGGTCAAGTATTTGCGCCGTTCTATTAGAAATATAAGTCTTCCACGCGTGTGGTGGTTTTTCTAACCAGGCTAGCACTATTTCGGAATCAGACCATAGATATAATTTGTATTGTGCCATGTTTAAGTAGGTCTGCAACATGGAAACTAGCTTTGCTAGTAGCAGAGCGCCACAAAGTTCAAGTCGTGGTAGACTTATGGTTTTTAGAGGCGCAACTTTTGCTTTTGCCACTAGTAGGTGGCTTGTAGTTGCAATATCGCTTTGTGTGCGCACATATATAGTGGCACAATATGCCTTTTCAGAGGCGTCGCAGAAGCCATGTAGATCCACTTTGTATTCAGGGGAATAGTTTACCTACCGTGGAATTTGTATCAGCGAAATGTCGGTCAGATTATTAGCGAACTGGGACCATCTTTCTAAGCGAAGAGGTTTCACTAGTTCGTCCCAGTCGGTTCCGTCTAGCCATAATTCTTGAATCAGGATTTTCGCTTGTATCATAATTGGCGAAAGCCATCCTGTGGGGTCGAAAAGTTTTGCCACCGAGGAGAGAATTTGGCGTTTTGTATTGGCGGATAATGCGGATATGGACTCAGTCGTGTATGAAAACTGGTCCGATATCGCATTCCATTGGATGCCCAGTGTTTTTGTTGTACTTTCCTTTTCGAATATAAGGAAATTAGCATCCAACAAATTGTCGTTTGGTATGTTCTTCAAGATATTTGGGTGATTAGCTGTGATCTTTTTTAGGGGAAACCCTGCGGTGTTGAGGGCTTTTATCACTTGTGATAAGGACTCGTATGCTTGTGAGAGGCTGTGGCTTCCAGACAAGATATCGTCTACATACGTTTGCGTTTATAAGACTTTTGTTGCCAGAGGAAATTCTGACTTTGTGTCTTCTGCCAGTTCGTGGAGTGTACGGATGGCTAGATATGGGGCACAGTTTACGCCAAAGGTAACTGTTTTCAATTTAAAGTCGCGCGACTATTGGCAGATTTTCGGAAAACAATCCGTTGGAAATCTTGATCATCTTTATGAACATTTATTTGTCGATACATTTTTTCGACATCCCCATTGAATACGTATTTGTATATACGCCAGTTCAATATGAGGAGCATTAGATCTGGTTGGAGTGTGGGTCCCGTAAATAGAATGTCATTTAGGGAATTCCCCGAGCTAGTGGTTCTGGAGGCATTGAAGACAACTCTGACTTTTGTTGTTTTTTTTTGTCAGGCTTTACTACTGCATGATGTGGCAAGTAGAAAGAGTAATATTTGCCTCTTATGATTTTTTCACATGGGCTTACTTCCTCCATGTGGTCTAAATGGAGGTATTCTTCTAAGACCCCATCATAATCATGTTTGAGCTCACCTTTTCTAAGTAGATTTTTTTCCACACTTAAAAACTGCTGTATTGCAGAGGTGCGAGAGTGACCTAAGGCGAGTGTGTCTGGAAATTGTTGTTTTAGTGGTAGTCGTACGACATACCGACCATTATCTGATCGAGTAGTTGTGGCTTTGTAAAAGTCTTCACAATACTGATCTTCTGGTGTTGTAATTGAAATGGGGGGGAGTTCTTCTAACTCCCAAAACTTTCTCAATTGTGAATTGAGGTACTCATTTGAGATTTCCTCAACTTGAGTTGTCATTGCTGTGACTGGTTCCGCAACTAGTCCACTTAGGACCCATCCGAAAATGGTATTTTGCGCCAGTAGTGTTTTAGAAATTTTTTCAACACCTTCTAGTATAATTTGCGATATGAGATCGCTGCCTAATAGAAGGTCTATTTGAGCGGGGGTGTTGCAGTTAGGATCTGCTAGAGTCAGATGAGAAATCTTATCCCAATGCTTGCTACTTATTTGATAGCTTGGAAGCGTGTTTGTTAGTTGCGGTAAGACAATAGCATTTGCTTGAATGCGCTTATCCGCTTGGGGGGAAATTAGGGTAATGGGGCATATTTTGTTAGAGTTTTGTACTACTCTTCCGCCCATTCCCGTAATTTCATAGTTGGCATGTTTTGTTGGCAATTTTAATTTATTTTGGGCCTTAGACGCTATAAAGGATCGTTGGGACCCTTGGTCTATTAAGGCTCTTAGTTTGAACAGTTCTCCTCGATGTTCGATGGAGACAACTGCTGTGGGTAGTAGTACTCTACTATGATTATCGCTGTGTAGCGTTTGAGTTTTTAATGCCTTTGAGCAGCATGGTGTCTCTTCGCAAAATTCGGGATTTTGTGTTTCGGGAGTTGCGGTTGCAACTAAACCCGTGGCTCTTTTTGAGAAAGCGCTACTTTGAGGTGTGTTGGGAAAGTTATTTAAGTGCAGCATAGAATGGTGCCTTTTGTGGCAATATACGCAGTTGAATTTGCTTTCGCAATTATTGAGATAGTGTGAGTGGGACAAACAGTTTGTACAGAGTCTTTTCGATCTGACAACGTTGTTCCTTTCATTTATATTAAGTTTTTTAAACTTTTCGCAAGATTTTAGCTTGTGCCCTCCTTTACACAGTTCGCATGACGTTAATTTATTTTGTTCAGATGTGAACGATTGATTTTTAAAAAAGCTTCTGTTTAAACTGTTGTTGTTACTAGCTCTAATGAAACTTCGATTTAGGTCGTGTTGAACGTTTTTGGTTCTGACCGTCTTTTTATCTACCCTTTCCGCAATTTCGTATTGGGTAGTTAAGAAATCTTTCATCTGTTGCCACGTTGGGCATTTTCTTCGTGATGAGAGCGATTGCTCCCACAGAAGCAAAGATTTTTCCGGTAATGCCGCGGAGCATATGTTTACCAGTATGGGGTCCCAATTGTCTGTGGGAATATTCTGTGTCGATAGAACCGACAAACAATTTGAAACAGTGGATTGAAGTTTTATAAACTCCTCACTTGTTTCTTTCTGAATTTTTGGTAAGTTCATTAATATGGTGACTTGTTGGTCGACCAATATTCTTTCATTCTCGTATCGTTCTTTTAGAGCTTCCCAAGCCAAATTGAAATTGTAGTCATTTAATGCGAACTGTTTGACTATTACGCCTGCTTGACCTTTGGTTTTGTATCTGAGGTGATACAATTTTTGCGCTTGAGATAATTTAGGATGGTTTATGTACACGGCCGTAAACATGTCCCGGAAGGACGGCCATTGTTCATAACCTCCGTGAAATGTTTCTGTATCGCATGCTGGCACTTTAAGGTGAATGCCTGAACTCGCCTCTTGGCTTTGAATTTGTGGCAGCTTTACTCTCGGTTGTGGAGTAGGTGCAATTGCTTTAATTAATTTCAACTGATCGGAGATCATGGCTTTTGTCTCTTCATATTGGTCAAGGCAATTTTCATATTTGGCCTAAGCCGAGGATTTGAAATTTTCGGGTAGATCTGAGTCGTCAGTTTCTACTATCGCGTCATATGCAGATTGGAGACGTGTCCAGAAATTGTCAATATTTTGATTTTTGATTTCTAGTATAAATTCAGATGTATGTATATAAAAAACCCGAAAACTCTTCTACGCAAATAAGAGTTTTTATTTCCGAATTTACGATTTTTTGTATTAAAATATGCGTATGTCGTGTTACGCAGTTTTTTAGAAATGTTGAGGCAATAATATGATAAATTATTGTATAGTTTATATGTGTATATATATATATATATGTATGTGTATATATACTTTGTTTTCGGACTATTCGAACGCCCTCGTATGATAAAATTGATATATTGTATAATATGTAAGTATATATATATATATGTATGTATATATGTATATATATACTATTTTTTTTTTTTTTGGTTTTGGTTGCGGACTTTTTCGTATGCCCTCGTATAAATTTTAATATATTGTATAATACATATATGTATTTGTGTATATATATGTGTATATATGTGGTGGCAACCACATTACCAAAATGCAGCCCTCACGAATTTCCTTTATTACTGACGTTTCCACTGTCCTTCGTGTCAGCGCCCGCTTTGTCTGTAATGCATACAGAAGATATCCTTCTTCTTTCTTTTGCGCTTGCTAAGCACACACGTGTTTCAACGACTCGCGAAACTTAACCAATTCCTATAACCAAGTTGAGAAACGAAATAAATAAAAGTTTTAAATTAACCACTCGACATAAAAAGTTTTATTTAAGTTTTGCAATTAAGTAATCGCTTCATATATTTATATATGTATATATATATATATATATATTTTTTTTGTTGTTGTTTGAGGACTTATTCGTATGCCCTCGTATTCACTTTCGTAGTTACAGGCGTCAATACTCTTTGTATATGTGCCTGGCCTGTATGTATGCGCTATAATATAATAAAAAGTATGCAGCGAAGACAAAAGGAAATATTTGCCAATGTAAGTATATGTATATATTTGTTGTTGTACCGGACCGCTTATATATTAGTAAATATCGATAAATGCCTGATAATTATTGCAAATATTCAAATTTGATTATTTTATATTTAATACTCCCCTATGGTGCATATGTATATATTCAAGTATATTTACTTGTATATAATGATCGTATTGTTTTTGCGGTCTCTTGTTATTGCGCGACACGAATCAAAAGAGAGTTCACCATGCACAAGTGTTCACCTCTTTTTACAAATATGTTATTAAAATTTTTAACTTCGTATAATACTCGTATAATAGGGAGTCGTTTTTAGTTAATATGTATGTATGTATGTTCGAATTGATTATTACTTTTCTTTCTCTTCTTGTCTTTTTATTGGCCTTTTGCTTATTTATTTTTGATATACTGCTTGCTGTTTTGAGGAACAGAAGGAGTATTGCGGAAAATCTTGCAAGTGAATACTTGAAATTAAATTGTTGTTTGATTAGTTTCTTACGTGTGTTCGTAACACAGGGGTAAGCAAATAGGCAAATAAAAGTTTTTTTTTTGTTACTGTTTTATATATATAGATGATATATATAATTAAAATTTGCGCCGTTTGTGCCGTTCAAACGGATTATCTTAAATATAAATCCGTTTGTTATCATACATATGTACATACATATAATAAATATAAATGAAAACGATACACTTACTTTATCACGCCTCAAGGGGTTTTGGGGGAAAGTAAGATTTTGGAGCAGCGCTATGCCCTGTATGCTCCGGTTCTCCCGCGCCTGTGCGCCGGTTTTTCTGTCCTGTTGTCCCGCCGCTGTGTGTTCCGGTTTTCCTGGTGTGTGTTGTTATTTTGTTGAATTAATGTTTTTTGGCCGATCGCGCCCGAATTATGTATTCTGTTAGATTTTTATAACGCGGCGCGCTCGTTTGATTTTATTTGTTACTTTTTATGTAATTTGTTTAAAAACTTAATTTTTTTATATATTCATATATATATGTGCGAGTACATGTTATTGTTTTAAAAATGGACTTAGTTTCTGTATGTGTATATGTTAATATTTCTTTTTATCTTCTTTTTGTCACAGCACTCCGTTTTACTTCACTTTAATTTAGTTTTATTCTTTTTATTTAGCTTTTTATATGTTTTAGTGTCACTGCACTTTTTATGTTTTAAAATTTTTAATTTGGGTTTTCCCTTTTTTTTTTTTTTGTTTTATTTTTAAATTTGATTTTTTTTTTTTTTCCTATAGTGCCATTCTGTTGGCTCGAAGGACCATGTTCTTTTCGTTTAATTGCCTCGCACTCACCTTTCGGAAACTTGTATATAAAAAAAAGGCAACACACAATTCCGCCAAAAGAACTCACAAATATATTTTATTAAAACGTTTTTTTTGGATTTTACAATTAACTTTCAGAATTCTTCAACGGTATTTCGCTGAATTTTAGGTATAACCGAAATATGAAATGTACTCGAATTATAAAAGTTGGGGTTGGCGCAATATTAAAAGTTAGCACTCGGGGTTAATCGCACGGCTGGTCGTAAGCGGATCGCAAAAAGAAGTGAAGACGAACTTGTTTCTCCGCCCCTTTTGCTCCCTTTTGGTTGAGGTGAAAAATGTAGTGATAATGTCGTTATGTGTGATGTGGATTGTAGGTGGTGTAGAGATGAGTGTGGTGAAAGAAGCGTGCTAGTGACGTATGTATATTTTAATGCGGGATTATTGTTGTGGTTAGGTGTTCGGTGTTGGTTATGTTTTGTGTGGGGCAGGAGACTGAAGCTCATTTAGCCAATCGTGGTGTGGTGCATTATTAAATCCTTCCTCCGGGTCAAACTTTCAACAAGGAATATTATTTGAGCGTTATGCGCTATTTAGGCGAAGCTATTCCCCTCAAGATGTGGGCCGAAAACTCTTGGTTTTTGGGGGCCTGATTTGGCCCCGTGTGACTTCTGGCTTTTCAGCAAACTCAAAAGGCCACTCCGAGGACATCGTTTTGACTCAATTAAGGATATAAAAGCTGAATCGAAGAAGGCTCTGACTGCCAACACGAAGGAGGATTTTGCCAAGTGCTATGACGACTGGAAAATTCGTTGGCATAAGTGTATTGCAGAGGGAGGAAATTACTCTGAAGCAGATGAAATGGATTTGCAAGAATAAATAAAGATTTTAAAAATATCAGTAGTAACAGTAACAGTAGTATGTTGTTACTAATTTTCATTTAAACAATATGTAGTTTAGAAAAAATAGACGTCCCATTACTTTGCTATACGTACTTTTTTCCGATTGGTGCGCCGGTAAAATGTAGAGCTGAACATATGATAACAAACAAAGAAAGCTTGGGCGTGGCTGGTTTATACACATATGAGAGTTCATGGGAAGATAATTGGAAATAAACTGTTTCGCTCATAGTGGCATTGAATGAGCGTTACCATATAATCTTAATATTTTCTTCACATTTTAAAATAAAATACTTGCAAACTAAGATAATAGAATTTGTAGCATATTATTTATGTAAAACACAATATATTTTAAAATCGGCAAACTTCACTTCCTCCGAATTAAATATTTCGACAGACATTTTACGCTATAAACTCTTCTCCTGCTGAATTTATTGAAAAATAGTAATAGTATTATAGCCAAGTTTTAAAACGGTCGCTTTCTTATGGCGAATAAACGTGGTAACAGTGACTATCACTTAATCCGTAAACTTAACATCGCCGTTGGTCTCTTGTTAGGTAGCATTGGTATTACCGAAATGCTCTTTTATGAATTTTACACAGTATTGTTATTGGCGGTAACTAATTCACACTTTTCAACGCACCTAACCAATTTTCTCCAATCATTTTACTGCTATCTTTCATTACATATTTTCGATAAAACGTCAACTATAAGCACTGAATCCACGTATTCAGTACCTAGGGGCTTGAACAATTTTGGTTCGGTTCAAGTAATTTTTAATCACAAGCTTTGAGGTGCGCCCTCAAAGCAACTCTTCGTGCGAAGTTTTATTCCGACATATGTATTAATTGATTCTTGATTTATGCACTGTAATAGTATTGACAGACGGCAGCGTTAATCCGGATTAACTGCATTGATCGGGATTAAATCAGGAGTAAGTGAAGATAACTCCGTTGCTAACTGCCATTTAATCCTCCAAGTTTTAGAGAGTAAGCTGCATTTTCTTTGGCAACATTCTTAAAAATAGCCAATTTTTTCTATTGTGAATGAAAAACAAGCAACACTGACAGCCGTTTTTCAAATTTTCAATAATAAAACAAGAAGTTTTATGTTGCGTTGTGTTATGTTATGATGTAGTTTTAAAAATATCATGTTCATATGTTTTTGCAATAAAAAATGGTTTTATAAAAATTGGTCGGCCAACCATCGCAACGTTTTTCTTCTATCCATTTTCATTGAAAATATTATAAAAATGGCAATCGGCTGTTTACGAGAGTTTCATACTCGCATAGCTGCCGTCTGTCACCTACAAATTTTGATCTGATTAATGCTGCTGTCTGTCTGATTTAATCCATTTTTACACTGTAACATATACCAGCAGAATGTCTCATACAATATCGGTCGGGCGGGACCCGAGATATGAGATTTCACCTTAAAGTGAGCGGTGGCACCCCCATTCGTCAATTTTGCTCACGGCTTCTTTAAAACCCTGTCATACGATTTCGTGGGTAAATTTAATGTTTATTACGTATTTAGTTATGGATTTTTCACTCTTTTTGTGGTGTTTAACAGTACCATTATATGGGGGAGAGTCAGTAGCAGTGCTTGTAATATTTGCGGTAGGCGAATTTGGTTGTTGTAGCTTTAGTGGTTAAGAAGATATGTATATTAAACTTAAAAGAGGCGAGGCCATGCCCACCATTTTGAAATCTTTTGCTCCTGCTGCTGCCATCCCTTGATCCAAACCAGGGTTTTATATCATAATTAGTTAATATGCTTTATACGTTTTTGGTTCATGACATGGTGGGCGTGGTAGTGGTCCGATTACGCCAAATTAATGTTTGCAATGATAGCGAAGATACCGCAATGGTTTATGGCAAAATACAAATAAGATAAGTTGAATAGATACATCACGAAACCTTGAAAAGGCGCATGATTGGTATAACTCAAACTAGGCCATTCCATAAGCTGTTTTTGATTAAATTATAAACAGTGGCGAACTTCAATTCTTTGAATCTCTATTGCAAAATTTTAACCAATTATTCGGCTATGTCTGTTGTCTTAACGATTAAGTCAAATATATATTTGATAAAAAATGTGTCTTGAATATACATACATATATGTATAATTTTAATTACAATTAACTTTCTCCATTTCAGAAAAAAACATCTAATAAGGTTTGGAAACTGCACCACGAACTTTATAATCGATGAGCAAGCCTGCACACTGCAACAAAATCAATTGGGTTCAATACTCTAATGAAGATTTCTTGTTTGTTTAAACACTTCTTGGATTATATTTTTCTGGTTATAAATAAAACAAAAATTCGAACATTATTTTCTTTTATTCACAATATTTATTAGATTTTATTTAACCATTTTTATTTTAATTTTTAGGTGTTATTTCCACTGCAATTTGTTGTCGCCTAAAGGAGCACGTGAAAACCACTGGTTGTACCCAGGAAAATCGAAAAAAATAATTTTGCTGAATCTGCTTAGGTTGTATGGGATGTTGTATTATGAGTATATGTTTTGATTTCGGTTGGTGGGTAGTATTTGCGGTTTGTCATCATATCTTACATGAACGTCTCAGCCTCTTAGAAGGTAGACTGGCTCCTATTGAAAAGCAGTGAAACAGAGAATGATGTTGCCTATGCGAGTTCTGATACCTCCGCGTTTATTTTCTTGCCTTTTGTGTTATCGGCTCTCCGTTGCTTGAAAGAACAAACAGTTTAACAAGCGGTCAGGTTTACTTTCGTAGATTTACTATTCCCTTGAGACTGTCGGATTCCCAATAAACTTGTTAGATAAATTCAGTTGGTCAGTCTCCGACTATCACTCATCGTGAACAGTTGCGTTTCTAACACAGTGCGTTTGTTTTCAATTCTGTTTATCACCGCTATTCGTATTAGAACACGTGCATTAGCTGTTTACTTATCTAAGCCGCGCTTAAAAAGTCAGTGACACAAATCAACAATTTGCCAATATGCCCCCCGGGGCTTCTAACCTCGGAGATAACAGGTTTGCCCTGCTTTCTCCGAGCTCCAGACCTAAACGAAAAAAAGCAGAAACGACTCCACTGGATGTATTCCCAGAACTACCACTAATGAGCTTATCGTGTTTTGCCGTACATAAAGGTATACTAGCCATTAGCAAAGATGTCAACACTATATCCGAGCTTCGCGACGGCAGTTTACTTCTGCTTCTCAAAAATAAGAAAATTGCAGAAAAGTTTTTGTCAGCTAAATCTCTTCCGGGAGTGTGTGATATCACCGCAAAACTTTACGATAACTTGAACAGCGTAAAAGGAACCATTTTTGCTCCATTCCTGACTCATTTCCCTGAAAGCGACATTATAGAGGGTCTTAAGACGCACGGCGTAACTTCTATATATAAGTTTAATAGAATAATTGATGGTATATCTAAGCCTACTCTCAATCAATCATTTTATAAATATCATCTTCCCGAAAAAAATTGAAGTCGCATGGAGAATCCTTTCTGTCCGTCCATACATCCCAAATCCCATGAGACGTAAGTCGTGTCAAAAACTTGGCCATACAACAAAATACTGCAAAAATTTCCCAATATGTAACAATTGCTAGCTCCCTCCCCACTCCCCTACCGAATGTATAAGAACAATGTGCGCTAACTGCTCTGGAGAGCATCCGTCCTCCTCAAACGCTTGTCCAAAATTTCTACAAACTAAAGAAATACTACGTATTAAAACTTTAGAAAAATGCAGCATGCACGAAGCAATAAAAAAATACAATCCCGGCTCCCCTTAACCGCTCATCATTTGCCAATGTGTTAAAGACTCCCGAATTCAACAAAAACGAAAAACCACAAACAACTGCAGACTCAAACGAAAATAATTCCACTACCAACCCCGCAAACTCCTCACAAACCACCAATAACAACTCATTACATACATACTCAGCCAAACCATCGTCTTCCGCAAAGAACATCTTGTCTCCACTTAACTCTCACACTGCTGACCTTTATCCGCAATCATTTAACAAAAACCCAACAGCAACCAACGCAATCGTTGATAATCCACTCTCTCAAAATAATTGCAATATGTATCTATCTGACTCTCCCAACTTAACAGACATACTCTCGTGCTATTGCACGGCACTTTCCTCTCCCCTTCCTCTCCCCTTCCTATCCCTCTTTCCTCTCAATCTCCAACTAATAAACACGATGACTCAATTACGCTTTCCCCATCTTCGCAACCAGCAGAAACTAATAATATGGACATTTCTAACTCATAATATTTTTAGCTATATACTTAACAAAAACAAATACCAGTTTTCTTTTCTCTTTTGTGCATATGTTTGTAGCTTTACAGTGGAACATAAACGGATATTACAATAATTTCATCGATCTTGAAATATTAATTAAATCACACAATCCCTCTGTAATTCTTTTAAATGAAACCCACCTCCCCTACATGGTCAACGCTCGTACCCCTTTGGCCTATGTTGGTTACTTTCATAATTTGCCACATATTTTATCTAGTAAGCAAGGAATTGGTATCTTAGTGAAGAAAAATGTTCCGCACAAATGTTATCCTCTCCAGTCCCGCATCTCTTCCTTGGTATTAGAAATTCAATCGCCCAATAAAATATTCATTGTCTGCGCCTACTCCCCTCCTGATCAAGCATTTTCAACCACTGACTTTAATAGTATTTTTCCGTCAACTGATAGTCCTTTTATTTTTGCAGGCGATTTTAACACCTGGAGCCCTATGTGGGATTCCACTTCGCTTAATGCTAAGGGCCGTGTAATTGAAGATTCAATCCTTGCCTCCAACTCCTTTGTCCTTAATAACGGCTCCCCGACTCACTTCTCTACTCACAAATCCTTCACCCACCTTGACTTCACCATATGTTCGATTTCCCTTTCTACCATGTGCACTTGGCTAGTAATTGATGACCTCCATGGCAGTGATCATTTCCCCATTATTACCAGACTCCCTTCAAACCGTTTTCCTTCAATATTTCGCCCGAGGCTGAAATACCAGACTGACTCTGCTGATTGGTTAAAGTTCCAAGATGCGTGTCTACATGGTTGCAGCTCCTATCCCATTTCCCTCAACGTCAACGCGTCCAAAAAATCATCAGAAGTGCGGCTAATCTATCTATCCCACAATCAGGTAACAAAACTCGTAGGCGGGCTCCATTGTGGTGGAGCGCTGAACTTTCAACTTTAAGGCAAGCCAAACAAAGTACATGGCATGAATATAAGCGTGAAAGATCTTCCTCCAATCTGCTCCAGTACAAAAAAGCTAATGCTAATTTTCGCCGCAAAGCCAAACTTGCGAAAGCTGCCTGCTTTGAAAAATTTACCAGCAACATTAACTCGTCATCCAACCCAAGAAGTATCTGGGCCGACATCAAAAGTCTATCTGGGATGGCTTCTTTTTCTACAATATCTGCCTTAAGTTCCGCTCGCGGCACTCTTCTATATCCTCTAGATATAGCTCAAGAGTTCGCCAACTACTTTTCTACGGTCTCCTTTGATTGCAACTTCCCCCCTGAATTGATTTCAAATAAGTACCAAACAACCTCATCCCGGTTTCCACCCAGCAATCTTTCGATCTCTGCCAAGTACTTAGAAAAAGACTTAACGCATTTTGAGCTGGTCTCTGCCCTTTCTTCAGTAAAAGGCAAAACACCTGGCCACGATAGAATTTCTTACCCCATTATCAAGAACCTTCCCCTTCCTATCCTTTCCCGCCTTCTTAACCTCTACAATAATATTTTTTCTACAGGCATTTACCCCCAAGCTTGGAAAACCAGCCTCCCAGTCCTCAACCTGGTAAATCTCCCCTTGATGTCTGCAGTTACCGCCCAATCTCCCTTCTCCCGTGTTTAGGCAAACTGCTAGAAAAAATGATTGCTGATGATTTCATTCATCATAACCAAGTTGCATTCAAAAGAGGGCAGGGTACTATCGACTCACTTGCTCATCTTGACCACTACATTTCTAATGATTTGTCAAATAAAAATCACATCTCCTTGATGTCTCTTGATTTTCTAAAAGAATTCGATCGAATAGGTATTCATATCGTACTAAGACAACTAACCAAATGGAAAGTGGGTCCGCGAATCTTAAATTTTATAAAATCTTTTTTATCCCATCGTAAAATAAGCGTCCTTATCTCGAACACCCGCTCCTCTATCCTTCCCCTAGATAATGGCACTCCTCAAGGACCACCCTTATCGGTGATTCTCTTCATTATAGCGTTTGATGAACTTAGCGAATTACTGTCTAAATTTACCACTATTGAGTACCAACTGTACGCTGACGATGTTCTGGTGTATACCAAAAAGACTGATCAAGCAGCAGTTCTAAGAACCTTCTCCGATCTCTCCAAAATCTCCTCCTGGTCGTAAACTTCCGGCGCTTCAATTTCTCCCAGCAAATCTAAATTGTTGCACATTTGTAGAATAAGAAACTGTAGCACCCATACCATAACTTTTTCCGATGTAACTATAAATTGTACAAATAGCCTTAAGTTTTTAGGTATAATACTAGACTCTAAGTACTCTTTCGCTCAACATTGTCAATATGTAAGAGATAGACTAATGTCCAAACTATTAATAGTTTAGTACCTCTCCGCAAAGCGCTCATTTTTCGGTCCGGCATTGTTGATTAACGTAACCAGGGCACTTATTGTCTCAACTATACAATACGGTTTGGAAGTTTATGGATATCACGCAAAAAATAAGTTGAAAATGCTGACTGCCCCTTACCACGCTGCAATTCGAAGATCGCTGCGCGCGGTTTGCAACGACTCCCTTAAATAATTTATTTGCAGAATCTGGGCTAAATACAATATTCGATGACGCCGAAGATTCAGTTCGCAAACTCTACGCTAAGCTGATGTTTTCACCGAACGCTCTTCTTAGAAAGGACCTACAATTAGCGATTTCGCGCAAATGGCCACCCAAAGTGCAATCATCCGTTTACTTATGTATCAAATTCGCAAAGGATAACGGCCTTCCACTCCAAAGGCCTCATATTCGCAAAAGCATTCATCCGCCGTGGCTGTTTAAAAACGATTCTTTTATCAATGAACTTGTCCATCTGCGGAAGGCGAACACTGCCAACGATGTATACAAGGCAAATTTCCTCGAAGTGGCAGCTAAATACAAATCCACTGGATAGGATCTAATTTTTACCGACGGTTCAAAATCATTACAGACTTCATTTCCTGTCGTGAAAGAAAATAGAGAAGTAATTACTTATGGTATTTTATTTAACCCTAACTTGGTCACTATTTACATATGTAAATATTCGATTTTTAAAATAGCTCTTATTTTCACATTTTCGGTCCTATAGAATTACGATTCGGACTCAGTGACTATTTTTTGATGTTTTTCCTGTGAATAGAAAAAAATAAAAAAATAAAGTTAATTTACCGTAACTTTTTTCAATTTTCCCATTTTTTCTTCATAATCGGTCACTATTTACACATGTAAATATTTTTTGTTTTCGCGTTTTTAAAACAATACAATTTATTTATTTATTAAATTATGTGCTTATAAATAAGAAAAATAAGGAATACATAAGAAATTGCAAATTTAGTTTTTTATACATAGATTGCATTTTGTTTGCACTTTACTGTGTTCGATACAAACCGGTTTTTTGCACTGGCCACAAACTTTGCGTGTTGAACGCTTCCTTTTGCCTTCTTCTTGATAGCACATATAGCAAGCACCTTTTATTTTCGAATGCCCACGATCATATTCGTCTGGGACAAAATCATAATTCCTTTCGCTATGCAATGCATGAATAGGTACACCAACAATGAACTCAATTGCACTCTTTGTTGGAAAATATGAAATGACACGAGGAATCTGGGATCTTTTCAAAATTGTTGGCATACAAAGTTGTTCTGCTAATTGCTGCAAAAACAAACGACGTCCACCTGTTTTTATGAATAGTACAAATATAAAACGTTCCTATTTACTACAAATGTTATGAAAAATAATTATCACTTCGGGATACAAATTGTGATGGAAAATTTTCTGTATATATTATATAGGTCGCAAGTGCTGAAATGTCCAGAATATTATAAAATAGAGCAAGTGGCCAACGATGTGTTTTGCGTTTTGTGGAATACTGCCGTAGCATATGATCCATTACGTCAACACCTCCTTGCATCTCGTTGTAAAATAAAATAACATTGAGTTTTTGCTTTATACCCGAGATGGTGTCGTCACATGGCATTGTAGAAAGTAAAACAACGGCTTTGTTCTTTTTGGGAACATAGGAGCAAATTGTCTTGTTTTCTCCATATCCAAATATGCTCGAATGTTCCAACCTTTGCGGGAAGGGCTTGAACTCCGAGGGCAAGCATGCTTTGGTTTTTTTCATGGTTCCAACCAAAGACAATTTCCAGCTTGCAAGTGCATCTGCAAGTGGAAGACTTGTAAAGAAGTTGTCGCATGTGACATTTCTTCCAGTATTTTTGTACTGTTCAACCAAATCTTTAACCACTCTTTCTCCTTGGTTTTTTTCTCTGTCACTGCCCGATTTACCAGTATAAATTTGACCAGTCAGAGGGTAGTATGATTTCGCATCACATACCCACCATAGCTTTATGCCGTATTTGGCTGACTTGGATGGAATATACTGCGTGAACTTAGTTCGGCCTCTAAAAGGAAAGAGCTGTTCATCTACAGTTATGTTTTCGCGTGGTCTATAGTTTTGGCGCAAATTGGCGTTAAGCATTTCGAAAATTTCGGAAATTGGTGCAGCTTTGTCTGTTAAAGATCGCTGCTCTCTAGTATTTTGTTGATCAAAACGAATAAATCTTAAAATTAGTTTGAAACGTTTCGCTGACATATCTGCCCGATACAAAGGAAACGCATTTTTTTGCCAAAGTGCTTCAAGTTTCTCATTGCTGGCATTATGACTACCAATAGCTATTAGTATACCATAGAATGTGTTAAGCTCCTCTTCTGATACATCTTCCCAAATATATTTTCTAAAGATGATGTCAAACATATTTCTGCATGCGGATAGAAAGGCCATAATAATTATAATATTAACTTACCTTGCACTGCTAGCGCTTTCACTCGCTTCTAGTTTTTCGTACTCAGCCTTGCCTCTTCTCTTCGTATTTCGGCAAACAACACTGTGATAGGTTTTATCAAAAAAAAAAAAAAAGACAAGACCAAATTCGACGGTTTCTCCCTATTTCAGGTCCTACGAATCGAACTGCATCATTACTTTTTTGAGTTACAATCATGGTTTCATACAAAAATTTTTCTTGAAGTTTTTCATCAAAGTGGCCCATTGTAAGAGAATATGATATGGATTAATGCTCTTGGTAACGCAATGGTCATTGCATGGAAGTTGCGTTGTATGTTAGCAAAACTTCAAAAGACGAAACCACTTTCACAAATTGATTTTCGATCTGTTTGTTGACTTACGACAATAAGGAAGATTACGAGAATGGAGATGAAGATGAGGACTCTGGACATCCATCGAACCTCTCTTGGATCAACGAAAAGGTACACGCCGTCATGAGACGCTGTAAGTTATACAAGAAACATACTATTTTTACTTGCAAACAGTGTTACGTTTATTTACATACTAAATGTTTTGATGAATATCATCAAAATTTTTAAATTTACGTCCCTACAATATACATGTATTATATAAAAAAAATACATATCTTTTAAATAAAAGCAAATAATTTGAACTAAAATCATTAAATTTTTCTTAAAGAAAATAAAACAAAAAAAATATATTTTTTCATACTTGACGGTTTTTGGCCAGCGGTCGATTTTTCGACCAGTTCGTATCAAGAAAACGGTTGGTCAAAAAAATTTTTTTTTTAATTATTCTTAATTATGATCATAAAACCACCACTTCGAAAGGAAATTAAAAATTTACTGTGATTTCAAGTAGCGGCCGAAGATGGGTTAAATCAATGGTTCGAGATACACCGCCGAGATCTATCTGCATTCAGGATTATAATGATCGCTTCAGCAAACACAAGTTCACTCACAAATAGAGCACACACCCTCAATACAAACAAAACGTCAGTATGTGATTAGACCAGGAATTTTATTCGGCCGTAATAACAAGTGTTAATATAGATGTGGACAATTAAAGACAATATGTACAAATAACAAGGACAAGTAAAAGAGTAAATGGTAACGATAAAAATACAAGTCCTAGATAAAGATAAAGTCTTGTTTACTTTGGAAACACCTTGTATGTTTAAAAGATTTAAAGTACGTAGTTTTCGAAATGTTACTCTCTCAAATCAAATAATTAATCTAACTAGACAGGAATATTTGGAATTCGTAAATTTTTATAGCTGTTAGCAACATTATGAATCAGACAGTACCTTTTTAAGGCGAATATACAGGCTGTCCTGCATTGAAGCAAAATGTGGTCTCACTAGTACGCCTTTTAACTAATAGTGGAAACAGGATCTACTCATAATTATATAAACAACACATGCCAAATAAGGAAATCAATGAATGTAAAACCATTTAAAACTAAAACTTTGCATGGCTATTTACTCACAAATTCAAAAAAGTAACTACTGTGTTGGTTATCATTTAAACTTCCTTGATTTTAGTCGATATGATCCTTGGAAAACCAGGATTACGCCAAATGAAGGGCGAGATAAATTTATTCTATTAAAACTTAAAATTAAAAAAAAAGAATTGGACCAAAAATTTATTATACTATTAATAACAATGAATTCAAGTATCAGGTAGAAATAACTCTATAAGTAAAACGTTGACTTTCACAACAACTTCAAGTATCCATTAGGACTGAATTAGATCATCCGATATAGAAAAAACAATATCCAATTTTCGTTGCTGAGTACGATTTTGATTTGAAAGAAATTGAGATACTGTTAAATGATAAAATAAGTAGTTCGTCGAAGCAAAAGCCCATATAATTCACCTATATTGACTGTTTCAACAAAAGGGAATTTTTAGAAATCAACGGATTAAGTAATGCAAACGTGACGAAATTTCTTCTGTTAGACATATCATACTATAAAATATTATAGGATAACAGTTGACCATAAAAAATTTCGACTATAAAAAATTAGCCACAACCTAAAAATATAAAAGAATTAAGCTATTTTCGAAGATTTGTTAGTTATTATAGAAAGTTTACAAAATATTTTGTCAAAAGCATAAAACCATTAATTCCTTATTCTTTTGAGAGGAGAATTGAATGGTAACAAAAATTAAAATGCGAAGGTGCTCGTACATCTGGATGTTGTAGTAATAGAAGTTTTAGGTAAAATAAAAATGCATTTGAGGAACAGGTTGAACTTTTTCAACCAGATTTCTGTAAACCTTTTAGTTTAACAATAGATGCAATTTAATTAATTTCGGCATTGTTTTGATATTTTCCTGTCATGATTAGGGTTCTGCGCACCGTTTCGCGCATGCAAACGTCAAGTGATCCTTTTTCACAGGGTACTTACCCAAAATATGTGGAAAATTTGACGAGACGGCTTAAGGTTTTACTGAAAATCAAACGTGGATATATCTAGAATTACAGTCTTCAAAATGTCCTGTTTAACTCATTGAAAATTTGGCTTTTGTTTCAAAAGCAATTCGCATGTACTACTCAGAAACAATGATGTCACAAAATATCTGGAATATTGGTAATAAGAAAGTGAAACATCTACACCAAACCTTTTTTCCGAACTTTGTGTGAAAAAGCTGAAATGTAGACTCTTGGTTGGTTTTCAAATACGGCAATTCGTGGGAGATACAGATTTTATTTATTTATTTATTTATTTAAGTCTATGAACAATAATTCTTACAGACTAATGGAGAATTAAATTACAGTTAAATAGGTAAATAACTTAAACTAAAAAATAGAATTGAGGGTATTGACGAAGGATACCCTAGAGTGAGAAAAATCTAGAAGAATTTTCTCCGAAATCGAATTAAACTCCCGCATAGCACGCTTGAGAGGAGCATATCCAGCGAAATTAGTACATAACAAAATGGGGAAAAAGATCTGAGACAACGCTGAGGAGTATTGAAGTTAATTTTCCGTAGTAAATAGGGACAATCAATATCTCCATTAATAACATTGTAAACAAATTAAAGGCAGATTATGGACCGTCGATTTTCCAGCAATTTAAGATGTAAAAGCAATAAGCGAGATGTATACGATGGTATTGGGTCAACGAACTTTAAGGAGCGGAGAGAAAATTTAAGAAAAATCTTTTGAACACGCTCGATCCTATTAATTGACGAAATGCCAAATGAACACTGCGTACTCCAAAATGGACCGAATAAAACATGTATACAGCAATTTTAACGTGTAGGGGTCGGAAAATTTTAAAGCATTTCGACGGACAAAGCCGAGCACAGAGAATGATTTAGAAGTGATTTAGTTGATGTGATTACTGAATGAAAATCTGTTGTCAAAGATTACCCCAAGATCTTTGATTTCAGTAACACATTTTAAGACGTAATTAGAAATATTGTAACTTGAAGATAAGATGCTACGTCCCCTACCATAAGAGATCTGAGAGCATTTATCTAGATTCAGAAGAAGCTTCGATTTCATGCACGAATCATAAAAAGTATCAATATCACACTGAAGTTTGAGTACATCTTGTGGGTTTTTGATTATTGCAAAAATTTTTAAGTCATCTGCATATAACAGGAAAGAGAAGCAACAGGAGACGTCATTGATAAACAGCGCAAAGAGAAGTGGATCCAAAACGCTTCCTTGTGGCACTCCCGATGACGCAATGAATGAATCAGATGACACTCCATCGACACTGACACCGCATCGTCTATTGTGTAAATATGATTTAATCCACTGCAAGAAGACCGAGTGAAACCCTAAAGATGATAATTTTTTAATTAGAATATTGTGTGAAACTTTATCAAAGGCCTTAGAGAAATCTGTGTAGACACAATCTACCTGAAATCCAGCGGAGAATGCGGACATACAATAATCGCTAAAAACCGCTAAGTTTGATACAGTGGAGCGTCCCGAGACAAACCCATGCTGATTGACATTAATTATTGATTTTAGTGCAAAAAATAATTTATTTTTAACAGAACACTCAAATATTTTCGAAATAGTAGAAAGTTTAGAAATAGGTCTGTAATTGGAGACTATATCCTTTCTACCACCTTTGAGAATAGGGGTAATGCATGTCAATTTCCAGTCAGAGATAAAATTCCCAGAGGAGAGAGACTTATTAAAGATAAGCATGAGAGAATATACCAAGGCAGTACAATTTTTTACAAGTACAGGCGGAAGCCCATCCAAATCCAATTTGGAAGAAGACTTAATATCACTAATAGCCTTGGCAATATCATCCTGTGAAAGACAGAGTGAACCAAAATTTATGGATGGGAAATTATTAGCCGAAAAAGTAGTACCGGGATCATCGTGAACATAATTCGATTTGAAAAATTCTGCAAACAAGTTGGAGATTTCGCCAGGAGTGCATGCTGACTTATCACCCCAGCGTAGAGTAGAGGGAATGGCCGAACACGCTCTTCTAGATTTTACAAAGTTCCAAAAGAACTTGGGGTTCGACTTAATTGCAGACTCCGTACTAAAAATAATCCTTTTATAGAGAGACTTATCCAGTTCATTAAACAGTTTTGTGTAGTGCTGATATTGAACAAAGAAAACATGAGATTTAGTTGAAGAGAATTTTCTCTAGTATTTATTTTTAATCGTAAAATAATCGATTTTTCGAAATCGATCTCCAGTAGTCGACGTCGATTAAGACTCGGTTCTTGACATTCGAAAAATCGATTATTTTACGAGAAAACTCGATTCTCGAGTAGAATCGGGATCGAGTTTACCATCCCTACTGGCAGCCATCGGGGCACATATAAAACCTCCGCACAATAACCACCACAAAAAAAATGATTTTTTTTTTCTATGTAATTTATATGGAAAACAGAAAATTTGAAATAGGCACCTCTTAATATTAATATTAGGAGCTCATCTTTTGAGTGACTTTTTTTTACTCATTTTCGAAAGTTTTGAGCCTGTTTTTCAGTTGAAAAAAAAAAGGTTGCCTCAGAATGGCACACCCTAATTTGTATGTTATTTTGTTTCATATCTTCTGGTTTTTGTAATGTAAAATTAAAAAAAAAGAATTAAAAATTAACGAGATCAAATCTTACAAAATCATTGCTGGTATCATGAATTGCGAGCACAAATGTATTCAACCCCGATCTTATATATGGGGCAGTGCCTTCAGTCATGGGTTTTTTCTATCTCCGAAAAAAGTACTAGAGGTAATTTAAAAGGAAGGGAATTTTTAATTGAAAGGAATGGTGCGAAACTATTTAGTTTATAAATGTGGACATTGGGATGTTGTAGCTGTTCAAAAACGAAAATGTACGTTGGTACCAAAGAGCCCCACTTAGACGGGGTGCAGCAATATATTCAGTTTTTATATTATAGTATTTGTTGCGTCAAGCGACATATCTACAAATTTATACCTAAAATAAAAATAATAAATGAATTATAAAATAATGAATTATAAAAATTATAAAATATTGAATTGTTATAAATTAAATTAAGAAAATCTATTATAAAATACTTACCCTAACAATGTTAAATATACTCACCTTAATCTATTACCATAATCTGTTATAATATTGAACGAAAAGTTGAAGATTATTATACTTACCCCTTATTAATACATATTTATTTTACCACTAGTTTAAGCCGTTAGTTTTAAGATTTATACTATGTTCAGACCGAAAACTTCAAAGATTAGATTACATTTAATCATTTCATAACCCAACAGTGTTCTCACTGTCGTTAGAAAGATCAAAAAACAGCTGTTATTGTCATTCAAGAATTCACATCGCTTAATATTTATCAAAAGAAAAGATTGTCATATGGTATTTTGAAATAAAAGCCGTCTTTTTTTTAATATTTTCCATATAATAGAAATAATAGATGCATTTTTTCATTCGTTAAATCAATTTCCAGGTGAAATTAGATTCATTGCTTTAAAAAAAAATTGTTTGTTTACATTTTTTTCCCTTTGTAGAGTCTAAATCAGCTGTGATAATGTAACAGTTTTCCAGTGCTGACTAGTATTTTTCCAGTGCTGACAAGTAGATTGCGCAAAATCAGAGTCGCACGGACAGATTTAGCGTGGATCAGTTTCAAATCATTTCAATGAAGTGATTTGGAACTGTCATTTTTGTATGGCGAAATCTTGATAAATTTTTAAGATTAGTGGGATAATCCATTCAACAGCCGAAATCGTGTGATTAAGTGTCGGTCTGAACATAGTATTAGGCTTAGCAATTAGATTAAGAAATAAAGAACTTCTATTGTAAACGAACCGTTGAACCGAACGCACGCTTTTTTTCGTTGATCGTAATTAATAAGTTTTTCTCGTGACAGGTAATTGGTGTGATTTAAAATTGCGCACCCCTAACTACTTTTCGTGTTTTAAAAACGCTTGAAACTTTTCAGTATTCTACATATTGGTTTGTCAAAAAAGTCTTGCGGAATTTTTATTGATTTTTTTTATTGAAATTCAAATGAGTTTTTGTTGACTCATGCCCAGCTCCTGACCGATGCTACGGGTGCTACTATGCCGGTCTCTTTCGACCAATTCAGCGATTTTATCGCAATTTTCGACGACAGGCTTTCCGGAGCGTGGCGCATCTTCGACTACCTCTACACCTGTATAATATGTTCAAATATATTAAACATGCATCATATTGCAGAATATACGATATGCAACGTACATTCTTATATGATACACATGTATTTACATAGTTATTAATGATAGTTTGGAAAATTTTATAAATATAAAGGCTTGAAATATAGAGAAAAAGTCAGAACGAAATATTTCTCACTAGATGACGTGTCTATCAATTTTAGTCCCCACCAAAGATAAAATTGTATAGTTCGCCATCATTTGGTCTTATGAACTATAGGGCTATTCAGAATCCGGTGCAAATGGTCTTGCATATTTGCAATTGCAAATGAGCGAGCATATTTTTGCTTTTACACTAACAAAATGTACAGCGATGCACCTGCTACACCCTTGCAAAGAGGCAACACTAGAACGCCATTGTATTATTTGCAACACTGGTTTACAAATTATCAGCTGTTGTCAAAAATAAAAGCAAACAAAGAAAACAGATGGAGCAAACAGGTTTAAACAAAAAAAGAATTAAACGTGAAAAACCAAACAAAAAGTGGAGTGATAAAGAAACCCAGAGTATACTGGATTTCTTGCAGGAAGCTCCAGAAGTAGAGGTAAGTGATTTAAGTGATTAATTTCAACGATTAATGTAACAATAATTTTAATTTTAATAGGCACCAACAACTCAAATTTTTTTAAAAAGCCCATTGAGAGCACAAAAATAGACGCAACGTGGGATTTAATACGGTGAAAAGTGCGACACCTGAAGGCTTCATACAAAAAAGCAAGCGATTGGCGAATGTCAACAGGAGCAGGCCTTCTTGAGTCTGATGCCGGGACGTCGAGTGTTGAAGGTAAGCGTAATGAATGCGACAAAATTTTGTCTAATGTTTATATTTCAGGCAAAGTGTTGCAAATGCGCCCACACTTTAATCAGCTTGAACATATTTTTGGGGAAAAAGCCACAAGTGAATTACCATTTGAAGTGGTTGATAGTGGTAGTACGTCCATAATGAATGAAAGCGCGGCCAGCCAAATACTGGTCATCACTTTTTCTGATGTCGGCGAAGAAATTGCGTCTCCAATTGATATTGCCAATATTGAAAATCTACCACCAGGCAATGTAAGTGAAGTGATTGTTCCTGAAAAAACAAAAGATGTCCCAAAATCATCTGCTGCAAATCTTGTTGCTTTTCAAGTCGAGCGTAAGTAAATGTTTAAAACATGAAAACATGAAGATCACGCTTTGAATGAACGAAGAATGCTCCTCAGGCTCAATAGAATCTTCGGTAGTAGTTGATGGATCTGAACCATCGTCGAACGAAGTGGAACCATTATTAATGAAAGTGTTGTGGAGAATAGAGCAGACAAGAAACCAATCAGCATAATTTATGGGTTTTTTTGTTTTTGTTTCCTTACCTGCTTAAGGCTTCCAAATCTTTCTTTTAAAAGCCCAAAACAATGCTCTACTTTAACCCGGTATTTGCCGTGCCGCTTTCTCCCGACGAACCCAATCGAAACAGCATATTATATTGGTCTCTATCTACTTTTAATATTTGGCGGAATCGGTCTTTGTTCAGTGTTGTCAAAATATTATTGCGCCAAAAGTCTGACTTATTGTCGCCGACATTCCATAATAGCAGATATATCGTCAGCTAATTCATTTAACACTGCATCCACTGCGTCATCATCACTTTCGATTTCTAGAAGAAAACTGTTATTAACTGAAATTCTGCATCAAAATATTTCTTACCTTCAATGTCCATAATTTCCTCAGCAGCTTCATCAATAAAAGCGTCAGTTAATTTTTCTTTAAAACTTTTTTTCAGCATAATTTCTAATTTGTGCGACAATTTTGTTTACAAACAATATCAGCTGTGAATTAATGGCATTTGCAAGGGTTGCACAGAAATCACAAAAAAGACGTTTACCGATCAGCTGTGAATTAATGGCATTTGCAAGGGTTGCACAGAAATCACAAAAAAAGACGTTCACTGTTGATGGTAAATATTTGCAATTGCATAATTTTGCAAACTCAAATGCACCAGATTCTGAATAGCCCTTATATAGTAGCATATACATTTGCGCATAAGTAAATCAATAACACAACAGAATGCGCAGATCATTCGCAATAAAATTCAACAAATAAAATTTTCAAAAAACTGGAACAACGAATAAACCATTTTAAAAATTCTGTAATCCTTCTTCTTGTTCTTCCTTACTGTTAACAACAGCGCTCCAGTCGTTTCTTCTATTTGCAATGTGGCGCCAATTGGAAATTCCAAGCGAAGCCAAGTCACCCGGCAGGTACTGCGTCGCATACTTTCAGAGCTGGAGTGTTTTCGTCCATTCGGACGACATAACCTAGCCAGCGCTGTTTTTAAATTCGCTGAACTATGTCATAGCGCCGTATATTTCATACAGCTCATCGTACGTTGAATGCGATATTCGCCGCGACCAATGCGCAAAGGACCATAAATCTTCCGCAGAACCTTTCACTCGAAAACTCTTTACGTCGACACATAAGATGCTGTCATCAACCACGCCTCTGCACCATATAGCAGAACGGGAATAATGTGCATGAGGTTTTATGCTTTCTTTCGTCCAGAGAGGACTTTATTTCAACTGCCTACTCAGTCCGAAGTAGCACCTGTTGGCAAGAGTTATTCTGTGTTGGATTTCGAGGCTGATGTTGGTGTTGATACTAGTCCAAGAAAGCCGAAATTATCTACGACTTGTACCCTCTTATAGAAGATGGTACCTTCTCTGTTTAGTTCTGCAGCTCGAATTATTTTCTCCAAGATTCGATTGAAGAAGTCGCACATTGAGAAATCGCCTTGTCTGAAACCTCGTCTGGTGTCGAACGGCTCAGAGAGGCCTTTCCGATTCTCACAGAGCTTTTGATATTGCTCAACGTCAGCTTACAAAGCCGTATAAGTATTCGAGGGGATACTAAATTCAGACACAGTGGCATAAAAGCAGATCCTTTTCGTGCTGCTGTCAAAAGCAGTTTTGGAATCAACGAAGAGATGGCGTTTGTCCCTTTTCACGGCGCACGGTGAACTGAACCCACACTGATAAGGTCCAATCAGTTTATTGACGGTGGACTTTAATCTTTCACACAGTGCGCTTGATAGAACCTTGTAGGCAATGTTGAGGAAATTTATCCCACAGTAGTTGGGGCAGATTGTGGGATCTCCCCAAAACACACTTGAATTCCAATAGTGGGGCATGCTTTTGTCCAACCATATTCTACAAAGAATCTGATGCATGCTCCTTATCAGCTCTTCACCAACGTGTTTGAATAGCTCAGTCGGCCCTCGCTGCTTTGTTGTTCTTCAGACTGGTAATTGCTATTCAAACTTCTTCATGGTCGGGCAATGGAACGTCTGCTCCATCGATATCGATTGGTGAATAGGGTTCGCCTTCTCCTGACGTTATACTTTCACTGTCATTTAGCAGGCTAGAGAAGTATTTCCTCTATAATTTTTGTATTCTCTGCCATCTGTCACTCTTCTCTGTATCTGTCACTACATCCCCTCGGGGGATTCTATAAGAGTAAGCTCAGGTCTTGAAACCTTCTGTTAGTCACTGCATCTTTTCGTAGAATTTTCAAGCATTACCCCCGTCGGCCAGCTTGTCAAGCTCTTCATACTCACACATTTCGGTTTCTTTCTTTCTTTGTCTACAAATGCGTCTCGCATCCCCTTAAGCTCCCGGTATCCATCTCATCTCGTACGTGATGCTGTCGATTGTAACGTTGCAAAATAGGCAGTCTTTTTCGTTTGCAGCTGTACGTAAAGATCTTGAAATGCCCTCAATCGTAATCCTTAATGCGTTTGCCATGGTCGACATCAAAAGAGAGTTCTGTCGTCTGAGGTTGTTGATTATTTTTAATTGGAGGCGTTTTTTACGTGCTGGAAACCAAACCCAGCGCACAACCCTTAGTAGGGATCCTATTATCCCAATGCAAGATAATGAAGGCAATGAGGTTTTTACACAAACAGCATTTCGTGGTCAATTTAGACAAACAATATTTTATTGAAACAAAATAATTGTATTGACTAAACTGAAAGGTACCATTACACAAAAAATTATTAATGCCCTCAAAACTTATGAAGAAATAATTTTCCATTTCATAAACAGACCTGGAAAATCAACAACTGACCAGATATTCACCATGCACCAGATCTTCGAACAGACCCGTGAAAAGAGGATCGACACACACCACCTCTTCGTCGATTTCAAAGCTGCTTTCAACAGTATGAAAAGAAGAAGTTTTATGCTACGATGTCTGAATCCCCGTATCTCCGCAAAACTATTAAGGGAAGGATCTCTCCGAGCCTTTCGATACCAAACGAGGTTTCAGAGAGGGCGATTCCTTTTCGTCCGACATCTTCATTTAGTTCTTGGGGAAAATAATACGAGATGCAGAACTAAATAAGAGAGGTACTATCTTGAATGAGAGTGTACAACTGATGGTGTATGCCGATGATATTGATTTCATTGGCTTCAACAACCGCACCGTTAGTTCGACTTTCCTTTCTCCAGAATGAATAAAGAACCGAAGCAAATGGGTCTGGTGAATCGAGACCAATACTAAATATCTCTTATCATTAAAAACACAGTCGCCGCACTCGCGACTTGGCTCTCAAGTCACTGTTGATAGTCATAACTTCAAAGTCGTAGATAATTTCATCTGTCTTGGAACAAGTATTAACACCAAAAAACAATGTCAGCTTCAGAATCCAACGCAGAATAACTTTTGCTAACAGGTGCTCCTTCGGACTGAGTAGGAGTTGAGAAATAAAGTCCTCTCTCGACGAACAAAGACCAGTCTCTATAAGTCACTCATTACTCCTGTCCAACTGTATGGTGCAGAGGTATTTTTTGAACTTTAACTGCCATATTTTTACTTTCCATTAGGTATAGCCAAATATAAAATTTTGCGATACTGTAACAAATTATGGCAAACAAATGGTGAATGGGTCCTTAAAAATTATGGTCCGATTTCATAAAGTGCTATGTGAGACTGCTGTGCGATTCTACCCATTTTTGTGGTATATTACCTCACACATCACATCAAATTTGGTTAAAATTGGTTCAGTGCTTTCTGTGATATAGAATTTCACCTAAGGACAGTGTATTTTCTAATGAGTTATCACATTTTTTGTAGTTTTCAACATAAGCTGATCGAACTAGATGTGTTCAAGCACCCAGATAACGAATAAATGCACGCCAGTTCCTTCAGCGAATATTTTATCAGAAATATAGATCAATCTGTAATATGGGCTATTGAAATTCGGAGCATAATCTTTCCGGATAACAGTAAGCCTATATGTCAAAAATGAGTTCAATCAGAAGAAACTTCCCTTACCCACCATATAGATAATAAAAGGTTTTTGAACTTCCGAAATATTTTATATGGTACCAATATGTGAGTTATCTTAATTTTCACTAAGATAAAATGGATAACATTATACTGTACTGTGTATTACTTTTTATGTTTCAAGAGTTGGTAATACTTGTATTGCTACCTCTAAAAACCCAAAATTGTATTGTAAATTTTGACATTTTTGCTGGTATGAACACTCAGAACGTTTTGATAAGTGTTATTTGTGCTCTTTACAGTAACTTAGAAAGAGCAAAAAATGAAATTAAATCTCGAAAAATTTCGCGCGACTATTATGCAAAAATTTTCGAAGTAAATTAACTCATGAGGAGTGTTTATGAAGAGAATATAACTCAATCTTTTACGATTAAGCTCCATCAAGGACCAGTGTTTATTGGTCAGTTGTGGCCAACGCGCAAAGTACCATAAATCTTTTGCCGAACTTTTCTCTCGAAAACTCGCAACGTCGACTTATCTGTTGTTGTCATCGTCCAAGCCTCTGCACCATATAGCAGGGCGGGAATTATGAGTAAATTATAGAGTTCGGTTTTTGTTCGTCGAGAGAGAACTTTGCGTCTCAATTGCCTACTTAGTCCGAAGTAGCACCTGTTGGCAATAGTTATCCTGCGTTAGATTTCCAGGCTGACATTGTTGGTAGGACTTCAAAGTTATGACTGTAAACAGTGACAGCGGGTGTTGAGGCCGATGATATCAATATCATCGGCATACGCCACCAGCTGTACACTCTTATAATTATTGTAACTGCTCGATTAAGTTCTGCAGCTCGAATTAGGGATGCTCGATGAACATCGATGTTCGATAATCATCGATATTGAAAGCAAAAACATCGATGTTTTAATATCGATGTTACCATACGAAAAATATCGCAACATCGATGTTAACGGAATCGATCATTGATGTTAACTTACGGCCTCACGCACGACACGGACGTCATCCAAAGCAATGCAGCTTACGGGGCATCTCGACAGGATAGAATATATAGAATACTAGCTGCATTGCCGTGCCCATTGCCTGTGGAGACTCCACATTGCTCATAGCTTACTAGATATAGAATACTATCTAGTTTGCCATGTATAGTAAGCTAGAAGCTGTCACTTCAGCAGTTTGACAGCGCACTTTTCATTTCTATGAAAATTTTGAAGAGGCAACATATTCCCACGGCATTTTCAATTTGGCAATATGAAAATTAGAAGAGCGAGTATTAAGACGGTTGTGTTATATTATAAAAATAAAGTACATGTTGAAAATAACATTTTTTCAAAAAATTAGTATTTAGTATAATATTGTTAATTTACAGAAAAATTATGAAAATTGGGTTGGGAATGAGCGAAGTCTTAAATTTAAAAAACTTATACAAGCATAAATCAAAATATTATTGCGCATTTTAAATTTATTATTTCAATTGGTATATAAATTTTATGCCACAATTATTATATAGTAGTCCAAAAATATGAATTCTTATTTTTCCTAGAAGTAGATTTGTAAAAAAAGAATCTTTCTCCTTTTCTTATTATCTTATATTTCCCAGAAAGCTCTTCAAAAGCTGGTTCTACTCTTTATCAACAAAGAAACCGATTAAAAGGTTCTTCTTTACCAAAATTACTTTTGCTTCAGTCAATTAATAAAAAATATTGGGATATGTAATAATTTGATCTGTTGCTTAATAAATTTCGAATTTATATATTGTGTTTTGTTTCTTTGTCAATTATTAATGAAAAATTATCGATGGATCCAACATCGATGTTCGGTTTTTGATAAATATGGAACATCGATGTTGAGCTTTCGATTATGACATCGATGTCAACATCGATGTTTTTTGAATATCGATCATCCCTAGCTCGAATTATTTTCTCCAGCAGCAGATTGAAGAAGTCGCACGATAGGAAGTCCCCTTGTCTGCAACCTCTCTTGGTATCAAACGGCTCGGAGAGGTCCTTCCCGATCCTTTTGTTGTTGCTCAACGTCAGCCGTATTAGTTTAGAGGGGATACTAAATTCAGACATCGGGGCATAAAGGCAGTTCCTTTTCGTCTAAATCTAGGCTTTAATCTTATACTCGATGTTGAGGAGGCTTATCCCAAGGTAGTTGGCGCAGATTGTCGGGTCTCCTTTTTTATGGATTGCGCATAGCACACTTAAATTCCAATCGTTGGGCATGCTTTCGGCCGACAATATTGTACAAAGAAGTTAACACGTGCTCCTTATCAGTTCTTTGCCGACGTGTTTGAATAACTCGGCCAGCAATCCATCGGGGCCCGCCGCTTTATTGTTCTTCAGGCGGGTAATTGCTATTCGAGCTTCTTCATGGTCGGGCAATGAAACCCCTGTTCCACCCTCATCGATTGGGGAATCGGGTTCGCCTTCTCTTGGCGTTGTACGTTCACTGCCATTAAGCAGGCTGGATAAGTGTTCCCTCCATAATTTAAGGATGCTTTGGGCATCGGTTACTAGAACACCTTTGGGAGTTCTACAAGAGTATGCCCCGATCTTGAAACCTTCTGTAAGCCGCCGCATTTTCAAGCTCTTCATACTCACGCATTTCGGCCTCTTTCTTTTTCTATCTGCAAATGTGTTCCGTTTCCCTCTTCAACTCTCGGTATCTATCCCATGCCCCAAGTGTTGTGGTCGATCGTAATGTTGCTCCTTGTCGTACCGGCTGTTCTTTTGCATTTTCCGAAAACCAATGGTTTCGGTTGCAGCTATACGTAAAGAGTTTGAAATGCCGTCCCACAGTCCCCTTATACCGAGTTGTTGACGAGTGCTCTCAGAGAGTAAGAGTGCAAGTCCCACTGGTCCTTTATACCGAGTTGTTGACGAGTGCGCTCAGAGAGCAGGAGTGCAAGTCGAGTAGAAAATCGTTGGGCTGTCTGTCGTGATTGCAGCTTCTGGACGTCGAACCTTCCTTGTGTTTGTTGGCTTGCGTTTTTTGCTGCACAGAGGCGGGAGCAAATCTTGGCTGCAACAATGTAGTGGTCCGAGTCGATGTTAGGACATCGGAGCTTACGCACGTCTAGAACACTGGAGACATGTCTACCGTCTATCACAACATGATCGATCTGGTTGGTGGCTTTTCGATCCGGAGAGAGCCAGGAAGCTTGATGTACTTTCCTGTTCTGTAATCTAGTACTACAGATAACCATATTTCAGGCCCCGGCGAAGTCGGTCAGCCTCAACCCATTCGGGGATGTTTCGTCGTGGAGGCTTAATTTACCGACCGTAGTGCCAAAGATACCTGCTTTGCCCCCCCCCCCTGGCGTGGAAGTCACCAAGCACGATTTTGAGATCGTGGTGGGGGCAGTTCTCATAAGTGCCCTCCAAGCGCTCATAGAAGGCATCTTTGGTCACATCGTCCTTCTCTTCCGTCGGGGCACATCAGCGATATGTTGAAGAACTTCGCTTTGATGCGGATTTTGGCTAGATGTTATTTCACCGAAGTGAAGGACAATAGTCGGTGACGGAGTCTCTCTCTCACCACGAGTCCCACAAAAACTTGCGCTCCTTTATATGGCCACTGTAGTAAATGTCACAAGGACCTACTCGTCTCTGTCTGTGTCCCGTCCATCATATTTCTTGGACGGCGGTGATGTCAGTCATTATTTTCACGAGGACATTGTCCAGGGCACCTTCCCAATTAAGGGACCGGAAATTCCAGGTGCATGCCCTCAATTCGTAGTCTTTATTTCGTTTGCCATGGTCGTCGTTAAAAGGGGGTCTCTCATCCGAGGCTGGTTGTTACTTTTCATTTGGGGTGTTTTTTACGTGGCGGGTCCCAAACCCAGCGCACAACCCTATAAAATATTTAAATAAACTAAGAGGTCAAATGTTTTTGACACCTCAAGAAGCGGTTGATGCCTCCAAAATTCAAGTTTTGGAGAGTGGCAAAAGTGATTCGAAAAATTGATTCAAACGATTACAGAAGTGAATAGATCTTAATGAATTTCGATTACTGGAAATTGTTTTTGTTCTTGAACCCCGAAATAAAAAGGAAACTCAACGTTCTGTATGTGAGTTAAATATTTATAAAATTGCTTGAAATGCGCTCTCAATGTCAAAATTAACTTATTAACACTTAAGGCTGTCTACAGAAGGCCATTACTAAAATCCAATTCAATTCAAATTATTATTATTTTTTAATTTAAAAGAGAAAGATTTTGAGAATTTCCTTCATTATATGATTTTAAATTGTGTGTGTGATAGAGCAGTTTTTGCAAAAACCGGCTTGAAAGATATTCGTGTAATTTTTAATCAAAACACCATAAACCGAAAACTTATAAGGTGCCATAACGTAGCACTTAATCAAGATATATAGCAGAACTCTAGTTTCGCACCTGGCACCTGGGCAAAAAAATTTTGACATAGTAGGCGTGGCCACGCCCTCCAATAAATTTACCTCCGAAACCATCAAAAGTGTTCATACACCACATTTCTCATACCACACTGTTTAAATTCCATTTGATTCTCTCACTTTTCAGTGTACAAATCAAGAAATAATTAAAATGACGGGATACACAGTTGAAATTCAGAGAGAATCGTCTTCTAACAATAGTAACCCTGTGTACCAAAAATGCATTGTATCGAGTCAATACTTCCCTGAACCCCCATATACCTAACATAAAGATTTTCGGGTTGACTGTATGCTGCATATGTATTAGGGTGTCGATTATTTTACGAGAAAACTCGATTCTCGAGTAGAACCGGAATCGATTTTACCATCCCTACTGACCGCTGTCGCGTGCATATTAAAACCTCCGCACAGTAACCACCACAAAAAAAATGATTTTTTTTCCATGTAATTTATATGGAAAACAGAAAATTTGAAATAGCCACCTCTTAATATTAATACTAATCATCTTTTGAGTGACTTTTTTTTAAACATTTTCGAAAGTTTTGAGCTTGTTTTTCAGTTGAAAAAAAAAGGTTGCCTCAAAATGACACACCCTAATATGTATGTATATCCGCCAATATTTGAGTAATCTCAATGAAAATTACAAAGCGTGTTTTGCTTGTAACAGTATTTCTTTGTGCATAACGTAAATAAAATTGGACGAAAACCTAGCCCCATATACATAACTAATATCAGGATGTTCGAATATCCAACTTAATTTACTTCATATGAGGTATCTTAATGAAATGCAGGGAATTCCGTTAGTATGTGGCATAATAATGGTCAATAGATAAAATTGGGTCGATACTACACTAACTCCCACATACTCGTACTATGTATAAAGACTTTTATTTCTCTAACAAACCTTATGCCGAATAGTCGTAGTAGATACAAGGTATTTCCCTGGCTTTCATTCCTGAAAGTTGCAAGAGTATAAAATATTCGGTTGCACCGAAACTTAGCCCTTCCTTACTTGTTTCGTTTTGTTTTAAACGCTGAATATTACTGACGTTGTTGAAAAAATAAAAGACATGGCAATGTTTGAATTCCGATTGAGCATTGCAAGAGAGCTCTGTACTTCTATTGAAAACCGATCCGTAGCTCCCCCGTCATCCGCCGCACAGCCAACCATCAACAGTGATATTGGTAAAACAGCTGTTCATGCAGTAACCAATGTGAGATTTAGCAAAATAAATCACTTGGCAGAATGAGGGAAAAAATGTCATCTCTTTACCTACCCGGTAATATAGCTATAGCCTTGACCTAAACCTGATACGTATGTAATGAATTTAGCCTCCTCTGTTGAGGAATGAAGTTATTATGAAATTAATAAAACAAGACTATGGTACAACAACATGAAACAAGTATTGAAGAGCTTAGTTCGACGTTCAGTGTACGACGATATCGTAAAAGCATTAAAACCAAAGAGAAAATGGTACTAAATCATCCCGAATGGAATTTAGATATTTTAGCCAATACTACATACTGTTAACATGCCACACCCACATGCTCTCTGGGTACATACTATATTATATGGAGTAAAGCCAGCTCTATGGGTTTCAAGGTACCTCATCAATATATATTGAGTAAATTCAGTCGGATGTTCGAAAATGTGATATTAGTTATATATGGGCGTCGCAACACCCACTTTTTATTGTGATTCGTTGTGCTAAGGAACACCTGTATTAAGAGATAAGTAAGGTAATCTACCCTGTTTTTTGACATTTTTGTTCATAGAAATTTTTATTCTACAATATAACTTTTTTCACATATCATGAAGTATATCATGGAGTGTATAAACAATTTTTTTCGGAATTTTTTGATGACATCTGTCGGAGAAATGGCTGGGTGAATGAGATGCGTTTTTTCACTGGCGGATACCTCAATTTACTCTTAAAAAGTACTTGAGTGATTATCGTCCCTACTAGAATCATGAAAAAATGTTGATGAATTAAAAAGTAATTAACGTTTTTTTTTTACTTTTCCCGTGTTTTTTTACATGAATTTTGTCATAACATTTTCAATAAGTTGTAAAAAATTATGAATCTACTAGGGAAGATAACCAGGCGTTTTGTGAACATTAAAAACAAAATTAAGCAAATCGTTTAAGTAGTTCGACCGGAATCAGTCCGCCAGTTTAAAACAATGTGTTTTGAGAAAAACGCGTTTAAAGTGCCAGGTGTGCACTCCGAGCGCTCCGAACACCGAGCGGTATTATTATTTTTGGGCCTTTTTCGAAACCTTCCAATGGTAAAGTGAGTTTCTACATTAATTCTAAGGGTACAAGGGAACAGAAAATACAAAAAAAAAAATTTAAAAGAGGTTAATCTGCTGACCCCTTAAGATATCTTAATTTTTATACTCAAATTATTGCTTGCGCAGACGGACAGATAGACCGTCAAACGGATTTCCCTTATACTCCTGATCATATATATATAAGAAACAGGACTGTTAAATAAAAACAACAAAAAATTCATATTTTTCAAAAGTTATATTTTTTACTTAAAGTAGTTTCCATGTGCTTCGATACAGCTTTAAGCCCGGTCAATTAGCATTTCAAATGAGTGTTTAAGGTCATTTTTCGGAATGCTCTTGAGAATATCGGTCGTCGCCTTTTGGATAGCTGAAATGTCCTGAAACCAGTGTCCTTTCATGGGCAAATGAAGTTTTCCAAATAGGTAAAAATCACAGAGTGCTGGATCAGGTGAGTAGGGTGAGTGATTAATAGTTAATAGGCAACCGATGACACGGCGCATTGTGGTCGAGCACGACGAATGCGTGACAAAAGACCCTTCATAGCACCAAGGTAAAACACAGCATTAATCGTTTGGCTAGGTGGGACGAACCCTCGGTGTACAATACCCTCGGAATCGTAAAAATCAGCATTGTCTTTATTTTGGACTTCTGAAGACGACTTATTTTCGGTGATGGCTCTCGTCCCCACGACCTTCTTGGAATCGCTTAAACCACTCATGCACATTACTTCGGGATAGGGACAGATCACCATAAACTTGTTTCATCATTTGAAATGTTCCAGTGAACGTTTGCCCAAGTTTAAAACAAAATTTAATATTTTCTCTTTGTTCAAACTGCATTTAAAAAAAAAATGCTGTCACTTTCTGATCGATAACATCGTTTGTAGTTATCCAATCGTCTTAAAATTTTTACGAAAGTGATCAAACTTATTTAACAAGTTCTGTTTCTTTTGCGACAGACCTTGTATAAATATATATCCCCTTAATAAACTGTCAGGTCAAAAAAACTATAAAACTCTGTATTAACATGTTACAAGGATATAAAAATCATGATAAAATTCGTCTGACAAAAGAAGTGTTTAGCTATATTAAATGCTTTGCTTTAAATGATTACAATTTAAATCCTATTTTATTTGTAATTGAATAATAATAAAAAATTAATTAAACTTCTTATCCATCAGCAATTAAGTGCTTCTTATTATTTTGTATTAAATATCAATACTCAAATGTATAATATCAGAAAACATTTCAGCAAATACATTTGAATTCCCTGTTCTCTATAAATTAAATTTTTTCAGTTTAAGAATTTTATTCATTCCAGTTGCTACACATCGAAAATTCAGGTGGGTGATTTACTCTCTATATTTTAAGCGACTGTAGAGCTAGGCATCTTTTTATCTCTGGTTAGAATTCGCGGGATGTAGGGAAATGGAGTCATATGTAGAATTTCAGACCAGTCAGGAAAATTCTTTGAGTCTTACATATGGCTGAAGCAGCTCACGACTTCCTGTCTTAGACCAAGTGTCCTCTGAGTAGCCAAAGAACATCCGTTTGAAGGCGAGCTAAATTGAGAAGACGAACCATCTCTGCCCAGGATTGTGCGCTAAAGAAAAATGAAGAGCAACAACAGCTTCGGTCGAGAGATACCTTTTTAATGACGACCATGGTAAATGCATTAAGTATTACGATTTAAGAGCATACACCTGTGATGTCCGGTCCCTTAACTAGGTAGGTGCCGCTACCCAGCTGGTTGAAGAAAATATAAAGGCTGTCATCAATGCCATCCAAGAATTGCGATGGACGGGACAAGGACTGAGACGAGTACGACCTTGTAGCATTTACTATAACGGGCATATAAAGGAGCGCCTATTCGGTGTGGATTCGTGGTGGGAGAGAGACCCCGTCGCCTAGTCCTGGCACAATTCGCGCCAACTACCGTGGGATAAATCTCCTCAACATCGACAAGGTTATATCAAGCGTACTGCGTGAGAGATTAAAGTCCACCCTCAACAAACTGATTTGACCTTATCAATGTGGCTTTAGATCTGGAAAATGAACTAATCAGTAGATATTAGCCATACGCCAAATCTTGGAAAAGGCTCGTGAAAAGAGGATCGACACAGACCACCTTTTCTTTAATTTCAAAGCTGCTTTGAACAGCACGAAAAGCACAGTAGTAAAGTGTATCCCCACAAAACTAATACGGCTGCGTAAACTGACGTTGAGGAATACCAAAAGCAACATCAGGATAGGGAAGGACTCTCCGAGCCGTTCGATACTAAACGAGGTTTAGACAAGGCGACTCCCTATCGTGCGACTTATTCAATCTGCTAACTAAATTGAGAAGATATCATCTGCTATAAAAGTGTGCAGCTGCTGACGTACGCCGATGATATGGATATCATTTGTCCTAACAACCGCGCCGTTAATTCTGCTTTATCCAGAATGATTAAAGAAGCGAAGAAATGGGTCTGGTGAATCGAGGACAACACTAAATATTTCTTGTCATCAAACAAACAGTCGTCGCACTCGCGACTTAGCTCTCAAGTTACAAGCAGATGCATGGAAGATGTCAACGTTAAGAGTTTTCGAGTCAGACGTTCTGCAGAAGTTCTTTGGTTCTTAGCGCATTTCCAAAGGCGAATATCGCATTCGATGGAACGGTGAGCTGTACGAAATATACGGCGATATTGACATAGTACACCGAATTAAAAAACAGCGGCTATGTCGTATCGTCCGAATGCACAAAAACACTCCAGATTTGAATGTATTTGACACATTAGCCGCCGGGGAAGCAGAGGAAGCGGAAGCCCTCCACTCCGTTGAAAAGGCCAGGTGAGAAAGATCCTGGCTCGGAAAAGGCGGAACGACTGGCGCGCTGTTGTAAACTGGGCAATAACCGCATGCCAATTAAGAATCGACGATATCTTATTTTTTCCAGGGTTTTTATTGATATTAGTAAATTACAACATTTAAATAGTGGTCTGAAGAAGAATTATCTGTGCAAAATTTCGTGAAAATACCTTTTCAAAACTTTACCATACAAGGTCTTGAGATTGATCGATTAGTTTGTATGGCAGTAATACTTTATCCGTGGTTCGATTTTGGCGAATCTGACAAAACAGAAAAAAGTTGTGGGTTTTATGAATCATCACAAATTTAAAACAAACGAAGAAGGGGGAAGTTCGGGTGTAATGGTGTAATTGAAATTTCGAACACTTGAACACTTTCTTTTAATAAACGATTATTTTATTAAATGTTTTCCCTTTTTTCGAATGGGTTTGAATTGCAGTTGGAGGGCGCCGTAGAAATGTCGCCCAGGGCGCTGGTAGTGTTAAAACCGGCACTGATTATAATCTCTCCAAGCGAGAAAATATTTTGAGGTGACAAAGCTTAACATTAAATCAAAAATGTTGCAAATAACTCCAAGATTGTTATCTTGTGAACATATATTAAAGGTCATAGTTTGTCCATTCCTATTCCTTTTATTACTGTATTTTGTTTCATTGAAATTTCGAACACTTGAACTCTGGGCAATATTGTATTATAAATAAAGAAGAAAGGACTAGGCTCGGCTGTAATCGAAGACATTGTAATCAGTAGCGGTGTTGGGTAGGGCGCCGGTCACTGCTCTTGCTCATAGTTCGAGGTCTGCTTAGTCGTAAATTCCCTAAATTAAGCGGATTTTTTATGTTAGCAACACTTGAATGGAACGCACTATTCAATCTGTTCAATCGGAGTTCATTTTACGGAGAATCCCCAATCATAGAAAAACACATTGTCTATCTCCTTTTAACTTTTTGGTTAAAAAGAGCTAGCGTTAGTAACCAGACGGTCCATGTTCCATTGCGATGCTATGTTCGTCACTATCCGTTTCTACTATCGAGTGACATTAGTTTTATCTAAAAAGTTGTGTGGTGTAAAAGAATATACTTATTTGTTTTTTGTCGGATTATTTAATTAGGTAAGTACTTTTATCTATTTGTAATTATTATATTAAAGAGGTAACATTTGTTTGTTTAAATGTTTGGCGTGGGATGGCGGAGAAATAAGTGGCTTCTAAAAATGTAATATTGGTTATACATATTGTTATACATAATTGCAATACCTATAATTTTTTGTAGAAAATACATTATTTTATTTTACATTTTCAAACTGAAATATATCAGAAAGTATATCAATTACGACATCTTGTCAAAAAATATTTGTTGTTTGTAATTATGTATGTTATTTGTCGATTGGCGTACGTTTTACGCAAAGTGTATTCAACAAAGTGAACTAAGTATTTGACTTACGCTTATTTGACAATAAAATAGTAAACAATTCATGTATTTGTTTATATTAACCCGTGTGTTTTTTTTTTTGATCTTGAACAATATGAAGCCACTTGCTTTACATACATACGAGTATATATGATAAATATAAACGTAATAGAAATAGAGACAACCAATTTATTTGTTTTCAACGTTATAATGAATTCATATTTATTTTACAAACAATTACATACGAGTAAAAAACCAAAACTACAGCACAGCATGTATAGCTTCCGATCAGTTGTTAAAATTTTCGCGCAAACAAGTTTGTCTTGAGACCTAATCAGTAGTAAAAACGTAAAATTTCTAGTTATCAAAATATGAGGGTTTATTACTTTTTTTCTTGAAGATTGGGAAGTAAGTTTAATGAGGGTACTGCATCGGGGCTTAGTCGTCTTCTTTTAAGGGGAGATTCTTTTATTTCCTCCGCCTTAAAATGTAGCCCACATATTCTCGATGACAAACTGAGTTGTACGCCACATACTTTTTCCCATTCCTTCCGTTGCGATTTGTCAGTTGGAGCACAAAACATTGGTAAGTTACTTCCATGAGTTGTTTTGCATAGGCAACAAGTATTCGGCATTTTATTCAGTTATTTAAAAAAATATTGTTTTTCGTTTTGAAATTTGCTTACTTTTGAATTTCCGAATTTGAATTTTTGAATAAATGTAAGGGTTAAGTCAATGACAACATTCATGTCAAATAAGCGTAAAGAAAAATTAAATGTCATATACTTAGTTCACTTTGTTGAATACACTTTGGTTTTACGTACACCCAAAGTGTATTCAACAAAGTGAACTAAGTATATGACATTTAATTTTTCTTTACGCTTATTTGACGTGAATGTTGTCATTGACTTAACCCTTACATTTATTCAAAAATTCATATTCGGAAATTCAACAGTAAGCAAATTTCAAAACGAAAAGCAATATTTTTTTAAATAACTGAATAAAATGCCGAATACTTGTTGCCTATGCAAAACAACTCATGGAAGCAACTTACCAATGTTTTGTGCTCCAACTGACAAATCGCATAAACATCTGTATACAGTTTCTAATAGTTTGGCGGGGTACTGGTTACGACGTATATACTCTTACATATATAGTTACAATAAAATTTGTGAATAATGTTGCATTTATACACGTATGTAATTGTTTGAAAAATAAATATGAATTCATTATAACGTTGAGAAGAAATAAATTGGTTGTCTCTATTTCTATTACGTTTATATTTATCATATATATGTATGTATGTAAAGCAAGTGGCTTCATATTGTTCAAGATCAAAAAAAAACACACGGGTTAATATAAACAAATACATGAATTGTTTACTATTTTATTGTCAAATAAGCGTAAGTCAAATACTTAGTTCACTTTGTTGAATACACTTTGCGTACACCTATGTGTACACCAAAATACGACATTCTAGGTACTTAAAATTTTAGCCTATGCCAAGCTCCATACAAAAAAGTTCGAAGTCTTTTGAAAAAAACGAATAATAACTCAATTATTTTTGCATAAAAAACCTAATGTACGATTTAAATCTGTTTAAAGTTGTTTGATTTGTAAATTTTATTGTATTTATCTATTTTTAGAAATTATTGGACCTAAAGGTTTAATTTGTTGCAGATTTTATTGATATACAAAAATTGATTAGTACAAAATGTCTGAAAACGTTGAAAAAAAAAGAAACCATCTGGGTCAGAATATAGAAAACGGAAAGCAGAACAAGAGAAGGAATTTCAGAGAACAAAAAAGTTCATGAATATAGATAAATATATTACAACAAAAAATGAAGACCTGAATATGCCATCTACATCTGGAATACAAATTAATGTATCGGTAGCGCAGCCTCTATCTGACAAGTCAAATCAGATAACTGAAGATTGTGTTGAAGAGATTGTGGACAAAGTTTCCCAAAGTGAGATGATAAGCTGTGGTACTATTACAAATGCTGCTCCGGATGACTTCATTGGTGATGTACAACCAATACAAATTCTAGATGACGTTAGAACTGTTATCGCCAATATATCGGATCCTGCTTCTTGGCCAGTCACTCGAAATGGCAAAATCATTGATCATATAATTACTAGTGACCCAATGCAAACTCATATTGATAATTATCCGAAGAATGATACAGGCCGACATTTCTCTAATTCCCATTTCACAAAAAATCTTGCAAACAATGAAACAATTCAGCGCCGTTGGTTAAATTACTCCATTTCTAAGGATCGAGTTTATTGTTTTTGTTGTAGACTATTTGATAGTAGCTCAACGTTGAACTTAGTAACTGAAGGATACAACTACTGGAAACACTTGTCTGAAATGTTAAAAATTCATGAAAATAGCACTTTTCATAAGAAGTTTTACCTTTCGTGGATTGATGCTGAACTACGATTAAAAATAGGAAAAACAATAGACAGCCAAGAGCAACACTTGATTAGAAAGGAAACTACAAGATGGAATAATGTTTTATCTAGATTGATGCATATCACACTTTATTTAGCCGAAAACAATATGGCGTTCTGAGGTACTTCCTACAAACTATATACGCCAAACGCCAAATAACGGAAAGTTCTTAGGCTTAGTACAACTACTAGCCAAATTTGATCCAGTCATGCAGGAGCATTTGCGATTAGCTATGAAGGATGATATTTCAGACCACTACTGTGGAAAAGACATTCAAAATGAATTAATAGAGCTGATGGGTGAAAAAGTGAAGTAAAATCATATTACACACAAGTAATCAAAATATTATTCTATTATAGCTGACTGTACTCCTGACATTAGTCATGTAAAACAACTTTCGCTGACATTATGATTTGTTGATTTATCAGACGATAATGAAAAAAAATAAATAAAAGAGCATTTCTTGGAATTTATACCTATCAATAAGTCAACTGGTGAAAGACTGACTGAAGTTATTATTAATGTTTTAAATAAATACGGACTAGAATTGAACGATTGCAGGGGTCAGGGTTATGACAACGGGGCGAATATGAAAGAAAAAAATATTGGGGTTCAAAGGAGAATTCTCGACATAAACCCCTTAGCTGTTTATGTGCCGTGTGGCTGTCATAGCTACAATCTAGTACTATGCGATGCCGCTAAGTCATCCGTAGGATCAGTCACTTTGTTTGAGGTACTTCAGAGGTTCTTCACATTGCACTATAGGTCAAATGAACGGTTTTTGAGGCAAAAAATCAATTTTTGAAGTGTACTATTTCATAAAAAGGATAATGGCATTTTGTAATAAACATTCTGAAATACCCAAAAAAAAAAAAAATTAGAGTCAGGTGGCAACCCATGTCTTAAAGCCAAGCTGTCAAAGTTGTAGTTTTTTTTGGTTCGTTTTGTTTTCTTACATTCACCTTTATAGTGCCTAACATTTAATCCATTGTTTAACAAAATATTATAATTGTATACAATTTTTATAAAATGGAAATTATTAATTCAGGTATGTAAAAAAAAATGTTATTAATAAGTTTCATAAAAATGTTGTTGTTGTAAATTTTTTGTTGCATCAAAGTGTGTCGTATTTACTGTGGAGTTTTGGTTATTGACCTGATGTTTCTTGGAGTAGTACTTTGTTTATTGGCACGTATTTGTTGAACAATATATATGTGGAGAAAGGTAATGATGTGTACTTTCATGTGGTTGTAATTTCAACTGCAGCCAACTGCAGCCCAACTGCTCTAAATTATTTATATTTTCCTTTTAAGATTCCGTAAAAATAAAAAATACGGATATAGTTAAATTTTGGTTAGATAATAACCGAAATGCTACGATTGTTGTCAACTGGATTTTCAAGAAATTTAATAGAAGTGTGGATGACGAATGTATGGCATCAATCAAAAAGAAAATTAACAATTTTTGTGCAACTGCTACCCAAAAGTGGAACAAGAACCAAAGATGTGCGAAGAGATTTGAGAACAACGAAAGTTTATGGCTATCAAATGTAACTGAATTTAAAATTTCTGAGAGTGATATCGCAAACAAAAGAGGCCGCCCTCATGTTGGATACAGCGAGGGAAGTGCGAGGCAAAAACGAAAACTTGCTTCCGAAGTATCGTCCGTACAGGGTCACGATACCAAATTATTGGTCCATGCTGCTTCAATATCAACTTATGCATCAAAAGCAAATGATTTAAACTTTGTTTTAAAGGAAGCAGCTTCATCTCCATCTAGGGCTACAAAAATGAGAAAAACTTTAACCTCCAATGACAAAAAACCTTTACCACTATCCCCCGAGGAAGCATTACTATTTTTGATAGAAAATAATTTAACAAAGCAACAGTACATAAACATTCGGGCAATGAGCAAGTCACGAAACTGTGATATTTATCCACATTACCAAAAAATTCAAGAGTGCAAACTGCAATGCCGACCTGATGGACTATCGGTAACGGAATCATCAGCACAAATTCCTCTGCAGAGCTTGGTTAACCATACAGCAACAAGAATTTTGTCATACCAAGAAGAAGTTTTGATGCAAATAGAAGAGTTGAATGATGTCAGATTGGTTTTAAGTTATGGCTTCGACGGTTCCACAGGACAAAGTTCTTTAAAACAAATATTCAGCAGCAATACCCCAGAAAGTTTAGATAACTCGCTATTTGTGACATCAATTATACCACTAAAATTAATCACGTCGCATCATGAAACCGTTTGGATTAATCGTACACCTCAATCTGTTCGTTTTTGCCGACCACTTAAAATTGAATTTATTAAGGAAACGAAGGAACATATTTTGAAAGAAAAAAACAATCTGGATATGCAAATAAAAAACCTTGAGCCCTTAGAATATTTTTTAAATGGTAGAAAAATATCAGTAAAATATGAATTTATAATGACTTTAATTGATGGAAAAGTTTTGAACGTACTTACGGAAACAAAGTCTTCTCAGTCGTGCCCAATATGTAGTGGAAATCCGAAGCAGTTTTTGTCAATAAAAGATTTAAGCTCATTAGTGTTTCAGCCAAAACCAAATTCATTAAAATATGGCATAAGCCCATTACACGCTTGGATTCGATGCCTAGAATTTGTTCTGAATCTTTCATATAGACTTCATATTAAAAAATGGCAAATTCGAAATGCTGAGGACAAATTACTAATGCAACAAAGAAAAAGTGAAATTCAACAACAATTCTGGGAGAAAATGGGTCTTCATGTCCATAAACCGAAAAGTAATGGAAGTGGATCAACAAACGACGGCAATACTACGCGAAAAGCATTTTCAAATCTAGAATTATTTGCTTCAATAACAAACGTTAACATCGAGTTTTTAAAACATTTACAAGTCATACTAATTGCAATTTCTTGTAATTTTGAGTTAAGTGTCGAAAACTTGAAGAGTTTTTGTTATAGAACTGCCGAAATATATTTTGAATAATATTATGAATGGTACCCAATATCAGCTACGTTACATAAAATTTTAGCACATTCTTCGCAAATAGTACAAGCCTCAATCGTGCCTCTTGGATGCGCTGGAGAAAGTGCTTCTGAGGCGAGAAATAAATTTTATAAAAAGGATCGCATTGAGCATGCACGAGAAGACTCTAGAGAACACAATATATCTGATGTTTTTAACAGAGCCATGGATTCTTCTGACCCATTCTTATCCAGTATATGCCTAAAGAACCGTCATTCAGCAAAAAAAAATTGCAACTTCCAAGAGAAGTTATTTCTCTTTTAAAGATTCTAGATGTTCCTGAATATCAATTGCCGACTACGTCAAATGCTATCGCAAATGAAAATTTTCCTGATTTCGAATGGGAGGCAGAGGATCTATCTCTTTTTAATATAGAGTTAGAAGTTGATGAAACAGGGGACAATTTTGAAGTAAGAGTTATTTATAATATACTAACTTTTATAAAATTTAATGTTCTCTTTTTAGTGGAATTAAATCTTGATGGCATTGGAAGCACAAATTAACTTGTAAGCCGATCACTAGCAAAAGAAGACTTATTTAATTTCATCGTTTTATGTTAATAATTTTATTAGTAAATAAATGTTATTTCTAGCAGAATGCTCCATTATCCAAGGACCGTGTTTTCTATTAATTCTCCCACCGCTAAGCTTACTTTTCCGGTCAATGCAAGTGGGCATTATAATAATTTTAACGTGGTAAACAATATAGTTACTAGAAGTGGGCGTGATTAGGGCGGATCGACTTGAGATTTTTATCGAAGAGTAAGATGCCCATCGTAGTCACCTGTTCCAAATTTTGAAGCTCTAGCTGCTTCCTGTGATTTCTTGCCTCAAAAACCATTCATTTGACCCATAGTGCATTGTTTTCAGCTTCTGTTCATTGATGGAAAATTCTAACCGATCACTTGGGACTATACATATACTATAAAAAAGCTCAGCGACACACGTTGGTAAGAAAGTATAAGTAGTGTTAAAGCAGCCCGTTATCAAATTAGTACTATACATAATGCTTTGATTACTTTGGCTCTTGGAACTCAGAAAACTGATGTTCAAGTGTCTCATGAGGCTACTACTCTGGCCGAACAGCTAAAAGATTTCATGTTCATAGTCTCATTGGTTGTTTGGTATGACATACTTTATCAAATAAATACTGTAAGTAAATCTCTACAGTCAACAGATATGGATCTTGGTAAATGTACAGAAATGTTGAAAAAATGCTGCAATTCTTCGAAGACTACAGAAATACAGGCTTTAAAGGCGCTATTTTAACTGCGAAGGAGTTGGCCGAAGAACTAGAAATTGAACCTATATTTCGAGCTACAACAAGAATTCGACATGTTAAGCGTCAAGCTAGTGAAATTGCACGCAATAACCCTATAACTTCTCCAGAAAAAAAAAATTGAGGTTGAATTTTTAAACTGTCTTTTGGACACTACATTAATTTCAGTCTATGAAAGGTTCGAACAGTTAAATGAGTACACGGAATCTTGGTCTTTTTTGTACAATATTAAACAGATTACAGAAAAAACCCGACCTTGTCAAGCTCTGTAGTGATCTCCAATTAAAATTAACTGTAGACTCTAAATGAACTTGTAAGTCTGATTTCCTTTTCATCAAAGATTGCAACTTACAAGAACTGTATCTAAATGTATGGATAGCATTGCGAATATTATTAACTATACCTGTAACGGTTGCTAGTGGGGAGCAGAGCTTTTCAAAGCTGAAGCTGATAAAAACCTATCTTCGATCAACAATTTCTCAATCTAGATTGACAAACTTAGCAACTTTGTCAATTGAAAACGAAATTGCTGAAAACATCGACTTTGACAACCTTATAAAAGAGTTCGCTGATAGAAAGGGCAGAAAAGTAAAATTTTATTAGTGTTTTTGTAATAAATGGTTATTTTTTATAATAAATAATTATTTCTTTTAATAAACGGTTATTTCAATAAATATTTTCCCTTTTTTCGAATGGGTTTAATTGCAGTTGGAGGGCGCCGTAGAAATGTCGCCCAGGGCGCTGGTAGTGTTAAACCCGGCACTGATTATAATCTCTCCAAGCGAGCAAATATTTTGAGGTAACAAAGCTTAACATTAAATCAAAAATGTTGCACATAACTCCAAGATTGTTATCTTGTGAACATACATATATTAAAGGTCATAGTTTGTCTATTCCTATTCCTTTTATTACTGTATTTTGTTTCATGTCAACGATATTCATACAAAAATCAATCTAATTAACTAAATAATAATACGTTACATAAACTAAACTAACGGGACTTATTTTTATATATTGGGTATCCGGGAAAAAAATCAATCAATGTACCGGAAATCATAAATTAGGAATATGGGGCTTATATCTATTTCTATCATATTCAGGATTAAACCGAAATATCATAAACATATCCACTTCCTTTCATTAAAATAAAACAGATATTAATCAAAAGAATTACACGAACGTAAATTAGGCGAATGCGGTGGTTGCGGCACGAGATTAGTTGAAAATCTGGCGAAATGACCACGAATAACCAATGCAGTATGAAATGGTGCATAAGAATTCACTTTTAGAGCCTCACAAAACGACGCGTATCTCAAATACTAATGAATATTTTGACGAGAAATTTACAGAAAAGAAAATTGTCGATTCGAAAAACACGCGAAGTATAAATTAAAAATTCTATTTGATCGCGCTAAATTTTAATGCACTGCAATTTCAAAATATGAACAGCACATAGATTTTCAACTTAAACAACAAAAACTAAATTAAAGAAACAATTCCGGTCCAGGGAGATGATATATAATCACAATTTCTTCCATTAGACATATTTAAAATTAAAAGTGGCTCAGTTATGTCACAGTCTTACCACATTATAATCTAATCTAATCTTTGGCATCGAGTTAATATTACGGATGTTCCAAACTATAAATCCTAATACTAGCGAAACTTCTACTCCAACAATATACCAAGAAGCCACGATGCAATACCAGAATGTAATAGATGTACAAATTGAAGTAATAAAGGAATTACCTATTTTCCAAGGAAACAAAGAAGAATATACGATATGGAAGTCACATGTAATGAAAGTCATGGAACCACTTCAAGTATTCCAGAACACACCTCAATTCTACCTTCAGAAGAAGAATCACGGGGCATGCAGATATGTTACTTGAATACAACAACACAACTCTCAGCTTCTACAGTATCATGGAAGCTTTGGACGCACTAAATCACGACCCAAACGCACTGTATGAAATACAAGAACACATGAAGAACTTGGCACAACAACAGAAGACTTGGACACTTATTTCCAATACACATTGACACTGCACAGGAAGCTGATTAAAAATACAGTGGATCTTCAAAAACAGAAATAAATAAATATATTGAACAATAATCTATAACACAATTTATTAAAGGATTAAAAAATAAAAATTTAGCAACAGCCTTAGCACCTAATCAATATCAAAGCTTAATGCAAACATATACAAGTGCTAAACAAATCGAAATACGACTACAACAAACTAGTGAAAATAAAAACCTAAAACGACCTATCGAAATCCAAAAACAAAATTTAAATAACTTTTGGCAAAGACCAACTAATCAACATAGAATAATACCACAAAAGACAAACCCTTTTAATTTTAATCCACCATAATGGCAAAATAATAATTTAAACCAATGGTCAAGAAGCCAATATAAGCAACCTAATCATCACAATAACAACTTCAGGCAAAATCAATTCCAACCAAGGCAGCAAACGAGGAACAATTACAATTATGCACAACCTCAAAGAGTATTTAATACATACCAACCTCCACAAGAACGCATGGATGTTGACGAACCTCAAAGAAACAGTGGGTACAAACGAAATCACTTTAACAGAAACATCATTCCGCAAAAGATACAAAGGATCAACACACACCAACAACCTGAACCTCAGCCAGAACAAACCTTCAGACACATGGAAGAAGCTGACGATACATCGAGTACTTTTTTTAGGCTAAAGGATGGACTACCTTGCCTTACACTCAAGGATGATCCGACACAACAAGAAGTGAATATCATGATCGACTCAGGCGCTACAAACAACTACATATCAAAAAAATGCAGAATAGGTAAGAGTATATCAATAGATCCTGTATGGACAAAATCAATGCATGGAAATTCCATCATGACTAGTAAAAAAATAATACATCTGTTAAGCCATGATTTACCATTTTTTTAACTAGAAGATATTAAAGATTTTGATATGATAATAGGATTTTGTGGATAGAAAAAATTAATTGCAGAAATAGATTTCACGTCACTACAATTAAAATATACAAATAAAAACAAAAATCAAAAAATAAATTACACAAATGATAATAAAGATTATGACGAGGAGATTAGAGAAATAATTAGGAGAAATAATAAAACAGAAAAGTTACCATTTACCACAACGATAGAAGCAACCATTAGGACAGAAAGTAATGAACCTGTTTGGACGAAACAATACCAATATGCGTATGCAGATAACGATTTCGTCAATTCAGAAATAAAAAAAATTATTAAAGAATAATATAATACAACCTAGTAGAAGTCCTTATAACTCACTAGCTTGGACAGTACCAAAAAAGGGTATAGATGAAAATGGAAAACCCAAGAAAAGATTAGTGATAGATTTTCAAAAATTAAATTCAAAGACTATAACAGATAGATATCCTATTCCGGATATAAACACGACAATACAATCGTTAGGTAAAGCTAAATATTTTTCCACGATAGATCTAGAAGCAGGATTTCACCAAATTATGATAAAAAAGAAGATAGCGAAAAAACAGCATTTTCCATAAATGGAGCAAAATATGAATTCATATGAATGCCCTTCGGATTAAGAAATGCATCCTCATTATTTCAAAGATGTGTTGATGATATTCTACGAGAATTTATTTATTTATTTATTATTTGTAAAATAATATAATTATTATTATACATTAAACATAAGGAGCACTAGCTACTGAGGCTTTCAGCTCACGGTTTTAATATCAACGACTTAAATAATAAAGATGGAACCTTCCATTTAAGAATTATTTACAAGCAATATGTTTTTATGAACTAAAAATATATGTTAAAAATAAATTTAAAAAGGAAGGATAACTTAAATATATTTCTTTAACTTTGTACTAGATAGGTATTCAGATATTTTAGTGATGTTAACAATAGAAGTTATTTTCAATAAATCAAGAGCTTTATTATTCTGAAATATACTGGTCCTTGCTGAATTGTAGAAGGGGCATTCATCCAGTGGATGTGTTATGGTTAAGGACTACTCGTACAATATAGGCAGGATAAATTACGGTTTCCATTTAATAAGTGGGAATGCGTTAATGATGTATGACCAAGACGAAGGCGAACAAAGGCTTTTATATCTTGGCAACGGTCTGATGGTGGATAAGTAGGTTTTTTGCCCTCTTGGTTGCAGATGGCGTAGTGGTGTTGCACATTCTTCCAAGCATTAACTTTTATAGCTTTTTGTTTTGAAGCGATTAAATGGACTATGTCGTTTTTTTCGAGTAAAACCGGCGTGTCCAGGGATCCACATAATTTTTATGTTTGTGTTCCCAATTAGTATGTTTCTACTTTGCGCAATGAGGTAGGATTTGTTAGATGCATTTAGGAGAGCTGAGATTGTAAACTTGCTATCAGTACATATTAATGTTTTTAAGTTAGAGTTTAACCTAGAGTACTAGGGATAGCGCATTATAGATAGCTGCTGCTTCTGTGGTGTATACTGAGCTGTAATTGGGCAGGTGTCCAGCTTTTAAGCTGCATGATATGGTGCAAAGATTTGCTTTATGTTGCTTTTGGCACAATTGCCGTAGATAGGGAGACCATAATCAATCTTAGATAAAATTAAAGCTCTTGTAATATTGATGAGAGAAGAAATGTGAATTAAACAGTATTTTGATGATAGATATTTAATTATATTAAGCCTAGAAATTAGTTGCTTACGTAGATTTGTACAATATTCCTTAAAAGTAAGTCTCTTATCGAATACTAAACCTAGGAATTTAAGACTATTTACAATATTTACATTATTATAGCTTAGATTGAAGTTATTACATTTGTGTTTCTTACATATATGGAATAATTTGCATTTGTTTATAGAAATATTCGCATCTGAACAATTGGACCAATTTGAAATATCATTAAGGATTTTTAAGAAGGTATTTTTTACAGTATTTAGATTATTTTTCTTGGAGAAGATCAGCACATCATCAGCATAAATAATATGCGAAACGGGTTTATATTTAGAGATTATCGTACTGATTTCGTTAAATGCGATTACAAATAGTATGACAGATAATGGTGATCCTTGTGGTATTCCGTTGTGCATATAGTACGTGTTCGAAAAAGTGTTATTGATTTTAGTCATGAATTTCCGAGTGGTTAGGAAAGATTTAATAAAGTTAAATATTTTTTCACCAATTTTCCACTTCTCAACCTGTCGTAGAATAACATGAGAACCAACTCTGTTGAAAGCTTTTTCGAAATCCAAACTGAAAGTGGATATGTGGTTTCTTTTCGATAAAGAAGTTTTGGCGAAATCATCAAAATAGAGTAAAGCATCCATGGTGCCTTGCCCTGCCTTAAATGCCACTTAATTATGACTGAGAAGGTTTTTATTTAACGTGAACAACGAGATACGTTTTGATATGATTTTTTCTTATAGTTTGCCCATGCAACAAAGGAGTGATATTGGCCTGTAACCAAGAACATCTGTAGACACTACATTAGATTTAGAAATCGGTACTATCACCGCATTTTTCCAGCTTTGAGGGTAGACGCTTTGACATAAAATATTGTTGTACAAATTAATAATTCTATTTTTGAGACTTAATGGACAGTTTTTTAGCATGGGATATGAAATCCTGTCTCCACCGAGAGTCTTGCCTGACATTGAAGATAAAGTGAATTCTGCGATGGTTATGTCTGATTCAGTAATAGATGGAGGTGCGTGATCTTTACTGTACCTTCTTCTGAGAAGTTCATTTTTATTAGATAAAAACGAGGGATGGAAGTTTGAATTGCTCGAATAATCGGACCATACAGAGGCGAAATGATTAGCTATGTCTTTTGAGTCAAAAATTGGCCCATTTGGAGTGTTCACGGAGTTTACACATATATTTAATTCTGCTGTCTTCTACTTCTTTCCTTACCATAGAAATACCAAGGTCTTTATGGATATTCTCATTACGCATGTACCATGGTGAACACGTGATTGATCTAAGCATTTTCGATTGTCCTTTGTAATATATCAATATTAGTTGCACAGGTCGTACCCCACAGTTGAATGCCATACATCCAAATCGGCTTTATGACCGCATTATATAAAAGCACTTTGTTGTCTAGGCAAAGTTTGGAGTTTTTATTTAATAGCCAATTTAAATTTGCAGCTCTTATCTTCATGCAAGTTATTTTACTAGATATATGTTTTTTCCACGTAAGTCTTCTATCTAGGTGAATACCAAGATAGGTTACTTCATTCGCTTGGGGTACTAAAATATTGTTAATTTTTATTGCCGGACACATTTTTGGTCTAAGCGAAAATGTAACATGCTTACACTTTTGTTCATTTACTTTTATACGCAGTTACCTAGCCATTCTTCGACAAACTTTAAGTGCTCGGCTAATATTCTTGATGCTATTATGTGGCATTTGTTACGGCTCACTATAGCTGTGTCGTCCGCAAAAGTAGAAGTTAATACATTGTTAGCTGTTGGAAGATCTGCTGTATATATTGTTACAAAAAGTAGTTTTAAGTTGTATTTGTATTGCTATATGCATCCCTTATTATGAACAATAGTTGTAGGTATATGGAATAGCATTTGTCGAAACAATAGACATCTGGCGCCGCACTGTCTGCTTGTCGAAACAATAGACATCTGGCGCCACAGCCGTCTGCTTGAACAATTGCAGAGTCTGGCGCCGCGGCTGTCTGCTTGTCTGCTTGCGTCTGGCGCCGTATAGCATTATGTTCTGGTAATTTCCAGACGCAATATTCTAGAAGGACACGTCGGCATCAGCGAGAAGTGCGTGGCTATATAAGCCGTGGCAACGCCAACGTAATCAATCAGTGCTAAGAGTAAACTGCTATAGTGTAGACGAGTTGTGAAATAAAGAGTTGTTGAATTAAATTAAACAGTGTTGATTTTATTTGTCAATCCAGAGATACGAACCTAACAAAGTAAACTAGCAAGAGTAAATTCGTAACAATTGGTGTCAGAAGTGGGATTGTCAAATAATCCAAATTCAAGATGGTTAAATTCGGAGAATTGAGGATTCAGCAATTAAAAAAGGAACTGGAGGAACGTAATTTGCCGATAAGCGGGCAAAAGGCGGATCTGCAGGCACGATTACGTGAAGCAATGGAAGCGGATGGAATTAATGTGGACGAGTTCGAATTTGTTGGGCCAGAAACTTCTACAAAGGTAGAAGAGAAAGTAGAAGAACAACGAACATCATCAAGTATAGACATGAACACGTTGTTAGTGGCTATTAAGCAAATGGCAGAAAATGTAGTGCAAACAGAAAATCGTCTGGCACAGCAAATGGCAGAAAATGCAGTGCAAACAGAAAATCGTCTGGCACAGCAAATAGCCGAAAATGCAGAAAATGCAGTGCAGGCAGAAAATCGTCTGGCACAGCAAATAACGCAAATAGCTGAAAATACATCACAGTTAGAGTCTCGCCTTACACAACAAATAACTGAAAATAATACGCAGTTACAAAAGCGTTTGGTACAACAGATTACAGAAAATAATACACAAGTGCAAGAGAAATTTTCAAAATTTGAAGACGAATTAAGCACAATAAAAAATGACGAAGAAAATTTAAGATCAGAATTTCTTCAACTGAGTAATCGTGTGCGAGAACTGCAACTACATGGCCCTGCACCATCAACAAATAATCAAAGATTGAAGGCACCCACATTCGATGGAAGTATTCCATTTCAAATTTTCAAACTTCAGTTTGAAAAGACAGCAATGGCCAATAATTGGAATGCAGCGGACAAGGTGGCGTCCTTGTTTGTATCATTGAAAGGACCTGCGGCAGAAATCCTTCAGACTATTCCAGACTGTGAACGGGACAACTATGAGGCATTGATGAGTGCGATAGAAAGACGATATGGTAGTGAGCACCGGAAACAAATATACCAGATCGAACTGCAAAATAGGGGTCAGAAGATGAACGAGTCATTACAAGAGTTCGCAACTGAAATCGAACGACTGGCTCATTTGGCAAATGCAGATGCACCTGTGGAATACATTGAGAGGGTAAAAATTCAATGTTTCATAAATGGAATTCGTGATGTTGACACCAAACGCGCCACATATGCATTGCCAAAAAGAACGTTTGCTGAAACGGTTTCGCACGCCCTCACACAGGAAACAGCTTCCCTACTAAGTAAACCAGAACACAAAGTACAAAGAGTTGAAATGGAACAACCGGCGCTGATGGAAGAAATATTGAAGACTCTGAAGACAATTGCTGCACCGCGAGTAAATACAACAGGAAGATGTTTCAACTGTGGAAAAGCGGGTCACTTTGCCCGAAATTGCAATATAAAAGTATACCCATCAAAACGGAAACAACCAACAGATAACGAGGACGGAGCATCCACATCTCACAAGTCGTTAAACTAAAACGGAACAGTTCAAAGGGGCGTGAGCTGGTTCCCACAACTATTTGCCCCGCCATCTCGATATCAGAAATAGGTCGCCATGACAACAATCTTACTATCAACGGCATCGTAAATGGACGACTGTCAACGCTTACTTTGGATACTGGCGCCACACATTCAATTATCCGACAGGATGTGGTGAGAGGAACGGTTGAACATTAGTTGGTTGCAAGCTTCGAACGGCCACTGGAGAGGAAGCAGCTGTTGCGGGAAAAGTGTTCTGCGAAGTCATAATTGGTACCCTGGAAGTTAATCACACCTTCATCGTAGCAGAAATCACGGATGAAATTATAATGGGAGTAGATTTCATGATTGATCACGGGGTTACTTTGGATTTAAACAAGCAAATGCTGTTTTGCCAGAACATGGAGATGCCTATAAACACCGGATATGTGACCAACGTTGAAAGTAAGACGGTGATTGTTGATGATAATCAGAGTATTCCACCAAAATCTGAGGCGATTGTATGGGCTAAAGTGAATGGAGGAGGTGGGACTGAAGAGTTGTGGATTGTGGAACCAACAAAAATAGATACACCCATATTGGTAGGAAGAACGCTTGTGAAAACTAGAGAAGACGCCACCATTCCGGTCAGAGTAGTGAATGAATTCAACACGCCTATAAGTCTGAAGAAAGGAGCAGTAATTGGACAGTGCCAGAATATAAGTGCAATAGCACGATGCGAACGGTCACAACAGAAGCCTACTATTGAGCCACAGCAGATAAGTCCTACACTCCTAAATAATTTGCTGAATGAACTGCATGGAAATGAAAAATTAAAAGCAGAAAAACTATTAGAAAAATACGCATCCATATTTGCAAACGAAGGAAACACAGGAAGAACCGGCATTGTCAAACATCGCATAAATACCGGAGACGCTAAACCAATCCGACAAGCTCCGCGTAGGGTTCCACTAGCAAAACGTGAGGATGCTAACAAAATTATTGAAGACATGCACAAAAACGGTGTAATCGAACCTTCAATAAGTCCATGGAGCTCACCTATCGTCTTAGTTAAAAAGAAAGATGGTAGCACCCGTTTCTGCGTAGATTATAGGAAGTTGAATGATGTTACAAAGAAAGACAGTTATCCTCTACCAAGAATCGACGATACATTAGACACCTTGTCTGGAGCGAAATGGTTTTCTGGATTAGATCTACAAAGTGGATATTGGCAACTCGAGATCGATGAATGTGACCGTGAAAAGACCGCTTTCAGTATGGGCGACGGGTTATGGGAATTCTCTGTGATGCCATTTGGGTTATGTAATGCGCCTGCAACGTTCGAGCGACTGATGGAACATGTGTTAAAAGGACTCAACTGGAAGACATGTTTGGTGTATCTTGATGACATTATCATCATGGGAAAAAGTTTTGAGGATCATCTGAAAAATCTAGAGGAAGTCTTTCAGCGAATAGCATCAGCCGGATTACGCTTGAATCCCAAAAAGTGTTCATTATGGAAGAAGCAGGTCACATATCTCGGACATAAAGTGTCAACTGAGGGGATTCACAGCGAGGAGGGAAAAATAAAAGCAGTTAAAGATTGGCCTCAACCCACCAACATACATGAACTCCGCAGCTTCCTCGGCTTATGCACGTATTACCGCCGTTTTGTACCTGGATTTGCGAACGTGGCTAGAAGTTTACATGATTTAACAAAGAAGAATCGCCCGTTTGTATGGCAGTTGGAACAAGAAAAAGCGTTTGAGCAGCTGAAAGAACTACTTTGTACGGCACCGATGTTAGCTTATCCAATACCTGGAAAGAAATTCATCCTGGATACAGATGCGAGCGCTTATGGAATTGGAGGTGTCCTGTCTCAGCTCATCGACGGACAAGAAAGAGTAATTGGGTATTACAGCAGAGTGCTCGGGAAACCAGAGAAAAACTACTGTGTGGCGCGAAAAGAACTACTAGCTGTGGTGGAATGTGCAAAACATTTCCATAAGTATTTGTATGGACAACGATTCTTGCTGAGGACTGATCATGCAGCATTAAAATGGTTATTACAGTTTAGGAATCCGGAAGGCCAAATTGCACGATGGATCGAAAGATTACAGAATTACGACTTCGAAACGGAACATCGAAAGGGGATTCACCACAAAAATGCGGATGCATTATCACGTCGCCCTTGTCCACTGGAATGTAAACATTGCTCCAAATCAGAAGGAAAAGAAGGTATAATCGACGTGCGATTACTGAATATAGAACCTGAAGATGATTGGGCTCCTCACCGCATCAGAATCAATCAGCTGGAGGACCCTGATCTTGCAAAGCTGATAATAGCCAAAGAAAATGGGGTACGACCACCAAAGGAACAAATAAGTAGCGAGAGTCCAACGGCAAAAGCATATTGGGCCCAATGGAACAGCATAAACCTCGTTAATGGATACCTTCAACGTACCTGGGAAAGCGAAGATGGCAAACAGTCTCGTCTGCTGATCATAGTACCGAAGTCCATGATCCCGAAAGTATTGAAAGAATATCACAATGGACCTAGTGGAGGGCACCTTGGAATTACAAAAACTATAGAGAAGATTAAACAACGGTTCTACTGGATCGGTTGTCGAGATTCCATAGCAGAATGGATAAGTAATTGCGTAGAGTGCATGGCAGCTAAAGGCCCTAAAGCCAAAAGTCGCGGTAGGCTACAACAGTACAACGTGGGATCACCATTTGAACGAGTCGCAATGGATGTTGCAGGTCCGTTCCCAACCAGTACGGCCGGAAACAAATATCTACTGGTTGTCATGGACTATTTCAGTAAATGGCCAGAAGTATATGCCTTACCAAACCAAGAAGCGAAGACAGTAGCCGAAGCGTTTGTAGAAAATTGGATAACAAGGTTCGGAGTGCCCGTCGAATTACACTCAGATCAAGGCAGGAATTTCGAATCTTCCATTTTCCAAGAAGTCTGTACATTATTGGGCATCCACAAGACACGGACAACAGCGTTACACCCACAATCAGATGGGATGGTAGAGAGATTCAACCGAACGCTCGAAGAACATCTGCGGAAAATCGTTGATAAAGATCAACGGAATTGGGACAAGTGCATCCAGATGTTCCTGCTGGCGTATCGTTCAGCGAAGCACGAGACAACTGGTTACACGCCAGCAAAGATTATTTTCGGATCTGATCTGCGACTGCCTGCTGATCTTAAGTTTGGAACGAATCCTACAGCTGTAAGAAATAATGGAGATTATTGTTCTGCCTTAAAGGAAGAAATGAATGAATTGCATCTAATGGTAAGACAGCATACGCATCTGATGAGCAATAAGATGAAGGACCGGTTCGATCAAGCGGCAAATTCAAAAGGTTTTGAAGAAGGTGATCTGGTCCTGTTGTACAATCCACTTCGAAAGAAAGGCTTGTCCCCGAAACTGCAGACAGCGTGGGAAGGACCATATATGGTGATAAAAAGACTTAATGACGTGGTATACCGCATACAAAGAAATGGGAAAGCACGATGTAAAATGATATTAGTACATTTGGAGAGTCTCGCCCCATTTGGTTCAAGAGGATTTGTGCCTAATCGGGACGATTAGGCTTTAGTGGAGGGCAGTGTTACAAAAAGTAGTATTAAGTTGTATTTGTATTGCTATATGCATCCCTTATTATGAACAATAGTTGTAGGTATATGGAATAGCATTTGTCGAAACAATAGACATCTGGCGCCGCACTGTCTGCTTGTCGAAACAATAGACATCTGGCACCACAGCCGTCTGCTTGAACAATTGCAGAGTCTGGCGCCGCGGCTGTCTGCTTGTCTGCTTGCGTCTGGCGCCGTATAGCATTATGTTCTGGTAATTTCCAGACGCAATATTCTAGAAGGACACGTCGGCATCAGCGAGAAGTGCGTGGCTATATAAGCTGTGGCAACGCCAACGTAATCAATCAGTGCTAAGAGTAAACTGCTATAGTGTAGACGAGTTGTGAAATAAAGAGTTGTTGAATTAAATTAAACAGTGTTGATTTTATTTGTCAATCCAGAGATACGAACCTAACAAAGTAAACTAGCAAGAGTAAATTCGTAACAATATGATGTATAGTGTTGGGCCTAGAACACTGCCCTGGGGTACACAAGCCCTTATCTGTCTTTCATCAGATATGAAATCTCCCACTTTTACCATAAATTTTCTATTTTTTAAATACGATTCCAATGTTTTATATAATTTTGAAGGTAGAATATTTTTTTTAATCTTGTATAAAAGGCCCTCATGCCATACCTTATCAAACGCCTGAGCTACGTCTAGAAATATAGCTGAACAGTACTCTTTGTGCTCAAATGCTTTTCTCATTTCGTTAGTAATTCTATTTACTTGCTCAATCGTGCTATGTTTTTCACGAAACCCAAATTGGTGCGTTGGTATTACATTATTTTCGTGGAGGAAAGGAGTCATCTTTGATAGTAACAATTTTTCAAATATCTTAGAAAGACAGGGTAGAAGACTGATCGGTCTGTATGAAGACGGCTGTGTTAAGTCTTTCCCAGGTTTGTCTATCAAGATGATCTGCGACTTTTTCCACGAATTTGGATAGTGTCCGAGATTAAGAATTGCATTGAAGAGCAAATTTGGTAACTCAATTAGCATTTTTGGGTTAATATTATCATGTCCAGGTGATTTTTCCTATTTTCCCCGAGATAAGGCGGCCCTGGGGCCATAATAAAGCAAATACTCACAAATATGCACTGTTTTTTACGCGAGTAACCGCACGATAAAATAAAACGAAAGCACGTGCACATATATGCAAAGAGGAATATGCGAATAAAGCGTAAAAAACCGCGATTAAGAAAACACGTCCACTCAATGAGAGAGATAGTCGAAGATTGATTCTACGAGAATATATAAATAAATTTGCTTTGTATATATCCACGTGCTACTATATTCTTCGACATCTGGAGAACATATTAAACACATCCAAATAGTAGTAAGCGCATTACATAAAGCAAATATGAAAATCTCTGATGAAAAATCACACTTCTTTAAAAATCAAGTCGAATATTTAGACATATAATAACACATAATAGGATAACAGAAGATCCAAAGAAAGTAGAAACATTAGACAAGTATCCGATACCTCAAACCCTGAAGGAATAAATGTCATTTTTAGGTATGGCGGGATATTATAGGAAATTTATACAAGGATATAGCAAAATAATAAAACCACTAACCATACATCTACAAGGAGAAAATGGTATAACAAGTAAAAAAAATGTCAGCTAAGAAAGAAATTAAATTAGATAAAAAAGCTATACAAGCTATACAAATAATTAAAATAAAATTAAAAGAACATGTTGAACTATTTCAACCAGATTTCTCAAAACCTTTTGACTTAACTACAGATGCGAGTAATTTCGCCATAGGAGGAGTTTTATCACAAGAAAAGAAACCTATATTTTTATATCAAGAACATTAACAAAAACAGAAGAAAATTATTATACAACGGAAAAAGAATTATTAGCAATAGTATGGGCTATAGGAAAACTTAGGAATTATATTTACGCTATAGCAGATTTAACTATACACACTGATTACCAGGCACTAAAATTTTCTATTTCGGACAAAAATCCAAATATAAAACTAAAAAGATGGAAACATTTTATACAAGAATCTGGAGCAAGAATAGTATACAAACCAGGAAATCAAAACGTAGTAGCAGATGCATTATCAAGACAAAAAATTAACACTTCAACAATAGAATCGATGCACTCGACACGTAGTTCACCAAACGAAAACTATACATACGCAAAACAAACGATAAATTCGTTTAAGAATCAAATCATATTAAAGAAAACTAAACGAAATAAAAAAGAAACACAAACGACTTTTCCAAAGTATCACAGACATATTATTGAATATCAAAACACTGACTATCTAATAAAAACTTTAAAAGAAGTTTTTACACCTAATTTCAATAACGCGATTAGAATTGATGAACAAGAACTATTCACAATAAAATCACTACTAAGTAAACATTTTCTAAACTACAAGCTCTTTATAGCACAAAATCTAGTCGAAGACATAACAGACAAAAACAAGCAATTGGAAATTATAACAAATACACATAACCGAGCGCATAGAAATAAGGCGATAGAAATTAGACCACAATATTTTTGGCCCGATATGGCGAAACAAATCAAAAACTTTGCACGAAACTGTTCAAATTGCTATGAACAAAAATACGAACGTAGACCAACAAAACAACTGATAGGGAGAACACCAGCAACAAATCTACCAGGAGAATCTATAAGTATGGATATATTCCGCATAGGGAATAGAACATATATAACTAGTATGTGTAGGTACTCAAAATATTTATTAATGAGAGAAATAGCAGATAAAGTCAACACCGCAGACAAACTAGAAGAAATTCTCACACTTACATACCCACATTGTAGAAACCTACAAACCGACAATGAGAGTATATTCACATCGATAACTTGTATGTCACTATACCGATGACTACATATAACACATAATCGTACGCCAACAGCTCATTCGACATCAAACGGTTCAGTTGAACGCTTACATAACACACTGATAGAAATCGCAGGAACATTAGCTAAACAAACTAACACCGATCCAGTTGCGGAAATATTTAACGCAGCATACGAGTATAATCGGACAATACACTCGGTGACAAAACAAAAATCAGTGGAAGTATTTTTCAATAGGAAGAATTATCCGGAAATAAAACAATTGATTGAAAAAAACAAAGACAAAGTTTTAGAATATCATAATAAAAAAAGAACACAAAAAGTTTATGAAAAAATAATTTACGCACTTTCAAAACAACGTACAAAAACGGAACAAAAATATTTAAAGTACATAGTTATAGAAAACCGTGAGAACACAGTTTTAGTAGAGAGAGGAGGAAGACAACATGTCTTACATAAAGATAACATTCGCAACACTCCTACTGAATTTAATAATAAACATAAAAGCATACACAGTGAGCAATATAAAAAAAAAAAAAAAATATCTTCACCGAAACTGACGACACAAACCTCATATATGAAGACACCGAATATTTATACCACTTATTTAATTTAACGACACTAATGGAAAATAAACAGATAGAATACAGATCATTTGGCAGGACACAACAGGATATCATTGTTTAAGAGTGTTGCTTTAATTTGCAAACGGAAGCACAAACCACTTTTACGATCGCCAAATAAAACGCCAACTTATATAAAACGAACAATCGTTTTGATTTAATTTTTATTTAGTATACAAATGTCTTTTACACAAGTAAACGTTTTATAGTTATTAAAAATGCGGATGCCGATGTTAGCGAATTGGATGCCCAAAGAATTTATCGCGCAGGCTCGTCGTCGTATCACGTTAGTATCAATTTTCGACCGTAGCGCACAGGTTCGATGTACGATGAAGTAAATAACCAAAAGCTGGCGTCGACGCGACTCAACGTGGGAAGTATCAATAACGAAAGCTGAATGTTAATGTTGACGACCAAATTGTGTATAACCAAGTGTAGTCTCCTCTCCTCTTGTCTATCCTTTTTGTCACAGGTGTGGTGAGTTGCGTTGAAGTGTCATCAGCTGTGGTGAATTGCGCGGTCGTATTAGGGTGCGCCAGTTTTTCCCAGGTTGAGTGAGGGGGGAGGTTTAACTCATTTAAACATCCTGGGCCCCCTAGGCGAATATTTTGCCTAGTATTCCAAACATATGTTGTTGTAGGTATTTTGCCGTACTGCTGATGGAGTAGCATGGATTTAACAGCAAAAGTATTTAATATTGGCGTTGTAATATTGTAATATTTACATATTTGAATGTACATGTACGTATTTGAATTTTAAAATGCAAATAGATGCTTAAGAGAAGTAACTTTATTTTGCGGGTTATTTATTATTTGGCTTTTCTGTGTTATTGACAATTGTTGCAATTTTTTATGATATTTAATTTATGATCGGCTAATGAAGGATAGTAACTCCACGCCTGGCTCGGATATGGCCAGAATGGGTACTCCTTAGCCCTGGAGTTAGGGCTGTGACAATAGAGGGATTTTGCGAGAGAGTGTCCGGTAATTGCGAACGGCTTCATTAGAATTATAATTTTTTAAGTGGGATGTTCAAGTTGTACAACAAATTCCCACCAACTACCCTTATGAGAAGCGCTTATGTAGGGACGATAGGAGAGATATCTGCTTCTTTTAGTTTTTTTTTATTTATTCTATTTTTAGAATTTAGGAAACTATTTTTTAAAAATATTTTATGAGAATGTCGATTTTCTATCCCTTTGGGACAATTTTTTTTTTTGCATATTGTGTTTAAATGCGTATGCATTAATTTGCCAAGTAGTAGCCCGCCACCGCTCTAGGATTTGTGCAGATTTTTTTTTTTCATTACTGGCGAAAGCCATCCTGCGGGGCCGAAAAGTAACATATATTTGAGTTTTTAAAATTATTAGACCGAAATCTTATTTTGTCTTTTCTACCAATATGTGAGGTATTGGACAATTGTGGCTCTTTGGAGAGAGATCGGATATCTGCTGTAATGAAGCATTGTATGATGTCTTTTCTGACAATATAAGCAGTTAAATTTACTTTTGCAATTTTTAAAATTATGTGTATGGGAAAAGCAGTTTGTACAGAGTCTTTTTGATCAGACAAAGTTGTTCCTTTCATTAATGTTTAATTTTTTAAACTTCTCGCAAGTTTTTAGTTTATGCCCTCTTGTGCATAGTTCGCATGACGTATGTATTCTTTGTTCGGATGTGAACGTTTGTATTTTGTTAAAAATTCTATTTGATTTGTTTTTGCTTCTAGCTTGGGGTCTATTGAAGCTTTTATTTTGGTCGTGTTTAAAGTTCTTATTTCTGATTATTTTTTCTTCTAACCTTTCCGCAATTTCATATTGGGTGGTGAGAAAATCTTTCATTTGTTGCCACGTTGGGCACTTTTTTCGTGATGAGAGCGATTGCTCCCATAGAAGTAACGACTTTTCTGGTAATGCGGCGGTGCAAATGTTTACCAGAATTGGGTCCCAGCTGTCTGTGGGAATATTTTGTGTCGACAGAGTCAACAAACAATTAGAAACACTGGATTGTAGTGTTACAAATTCTTCACTTGTTTCTTTCTTGATTTTAGGCAAGTTTAATAGTGTCGTTACTTGCTTATCGACCAATATTCTTTCGTTTTCATATCTAGCTTTTAGAGCTTCCCAAGCCAAATTGAAACTATCGTCATTTAATGCGAACTGTTTGACTATTTCGCCTGCTTGACCTTTAGTTTTGTATCTGAGGTGATACAATTTTTGCGCTTGTGACAATTGAGGATGGTTTATGTACACGACCGTGAACATGTCCCGGAAGGACGGCCATTCTTCATAACCTCCGTAAAAGGTTTCTGTGTCACATGCGGGCACCTCGAGTTGGATGCCTGAACTTGCCTTCTTACTGTCTTCTTGTGGCAGCTCTACTCTACTGTAGGGAGTAGGTGCAATTGCTTTCATTAGCTTTAATTGATCGGAGATCATAGCTTTCGTTTCTTCATACTGGTCTAAGCAGTTTTCGTAAATATCGCAAGCCGATGATTTGAAATTGTGTGTATCTGAATCGTTAGAATCTAGAATGGCGTCATGAGCCGCTTGGAGGCGAGTCCAAAAGTTTTCAAGATTTTGAATTTTGATTTCTAATAACGATTCAGAGTTTTCATGAATCGGTGAAGAGGCAAATCTAGTGCAGTATCTTAATAAACTGTCACTTTGTGAAATGTATTTAACAACCTGCTTTGAGCGTGTAGCTCCTACAGGTGTATTTTGATTATTTTCGTAATTAACCATTTTTGTATTTTGTTTTTAATATTTTTTTTTGTTAATAATATGTGTTGATATATAGGCACACCCTAATACTTGGCTTGTATGTACTTGTTTTTATAGGTACCTACTTATGTTTTGTGCAATTGAGAGCTCGTTGAAGAGATCAATGCGCTATTTTCATAAGTATGCACGAATTGTTTTTATGTATTTATAATTATGTTTCTGTTCTTAAGCAATTGAGAGCTCGTTAGAGAGATCAATTCGCTTTGTGCCTAAGTATGCACGAATTGTTTGTTATGCTTTGTTCGTAAGCAATTGAGAGCTCTTTAGAGAGATCAATTAGCTTTTTGTCCACAATCCTGCTTGTTTTTGTTTGCCAAAACACAAGAGGTATTGCTGGATAATTGCAAATGTGGACTTTGAACTTTCGGTTTTGATTTTGATGTTTGCCTTCGCTTACAAATTTTAAGCAATCCTGCTTATTACTTGATCAAGTATAAGAGGTATTTTGTTTTTGTTCGAAGGTTTATTGTGTTTGGAATACACAAACATAAGCATATATATGCATTCAATTTAAAACTTATTATATACGTATGTTATTATGTCTATATACACGTATATATAGTATATATGTATCAGTATTTATATTACGCTAAGCGGTATTGCGGCTTTTACCGTGTTTGGATTCTTTTTTGATTTTTAAGCGTAATTTTTTTTTTTTTTTTTTTACAAGTTTTATATCAGATAAAACTGTAAAATTAGTCATACATATTTTGTATATTATAATAAGATGGACATAATACGCTCACTTGGTAGGGTATATTTTGTAGGGTGCATACATGTAGATATGTTGCCCTATTGCCTTCTTCTGGTTATGTTCCCCGTCCTGTGCTCCAGCTGGCTACCTCCTTGTGCTGCTGCTTTGCTGTGTGTATGTAGATTTGTTGTAATGTTCGCGGCTGTTTGTTTTTTTTTTTTATTGGTGCTTTACTTTTTCGCGCCCGATTTGTGTTTTATCTTATTGTTTTATTTTCGCTTTCGCGAATGATTGTGTGGGGTTTTGTTTTTGTAAATTTTTTTTTTATTTAAGTTTTGTTTTAAGGTTTCGCGACCGATTGTCTGAGTTTTTTTATTTTGTTTTGCCTGTTAAAACTGTTTGCTATATTTTGTTTTTGTAAGTTTACGTTTTTGTCACCGCAGCTTTGGTTTTTTCTTCGTTCCACTGCACTTTTTTTTTTAGTTTTGTCTTTTTTGTTGTATATGCTAAGCATAAAAAGTTTTTTTTTTCGCAGTTTTCACCTAATGTACATATGTATGTAGGTATATAGGTATGTTTTTTTGTTTTGTTTGGGGCACTGCACTTTTGTTTTTTAAGCTTTTTTTGTTTGGTTTATATATTTTTTTTGTTCGCCACTGCACTTCTACCGCACTGGATATTGTTTTATTTTATTTTTTTTTTGTTCTGTTTGGGTCATTGTTTTTTGTTTTTTATGTATGTACATATATTTACTTCGCACTTCGTTTGGTTTTTCCCACCAAAATTGTTTATTATTGTTTTTAATGTGTCTGTTAAAAACCAAAGGTGCCTTTCGTTAAGGCTCGAAGGACCAGATAAAACGCCAACTTATATAAAACGAACAATCGTTTTGATTTAATTTTTATTTAGTATACAAATGTCTTTTACACAAGTAAACGTTTTATAGTTATTAAAAATGCGGGTGCCGATGTTAGCGAATTGGATGCCCAAAGAATTTATCGCGCAGGCTCGTCGTCGTATCACGTTAGTATCAACTTTCGACCGTAGCACACAGGTTCGATGTACGATGACGTAAATAACCAAAAGCTGGCGTCGACGCGACTCAACGTGGGAAGTATCAATAACGAAAGCTGAATGTTAATGTTGATGACCAAATTGTGTATAACCAAGTGTAGTCTCCTCTCCTGTTGTCTATCCTTTTAGTCACAGGTGTGGTGAGTTGCGTTGAAGTGTCATCAGCTGTGGTGAATTGCGCGGTCGTATTAGGGTGCGCCAGTTTTTCCCAGGTTGAGTGAGGGGGGAGGTTTAACTCATTTAAACAATCATAAACGAGAATAGAATCTCAAATTTAGTTAAACAAACTATTTCACACTCAATACAAAAAAGATCAATAAACATTTTAGGGACTATAATAAAATTTATAACTGGGACTCCAGATCTCGACGATCTTATTGAAATAAAAACACATTTAAATGAAATAATAGAAAAGAATAATTAACAAAGAGTCATTAACTTACACTTTGAACAATTAGTCTCAAAGGGTGATACTCAATCAATCTCAACAAGCCTGGTCATATCAGAAACTTTAAAGGAATTAGAAACCCTATTCGAAACTATAAATTCTGTAAAGACAGGAAATTACTTGTCTAAATCTTTGAATTTAAATGATATAAAACAAATAATAAGAAACGAAAAATTAGATATTCCAGTTTTAAATGTAATGGAATACTCCACAATAAATGTAATTAGAGTTAAGGATACATATGTAATCATTTATAAATATCATTTAATAACGCAAAAATGTAAATTATTTAAAATAACATCGTTAAGCTATCTATAATACATGGCAAATATATATTAGGCAAATATATAGCTCAATGTAATATAAATAATTATTCAAGAGTAAAAGAATGTAAACAATCACTAAATAATTTTATATGTAAAACCAACAAGCATGATGAATGTATTTCGAAATTAGTGCTAAAAGAAAAAGCAAATTGTAAAACTATTGAAGGAACAAATGCAAATATCACAATATTAGATTATGGTAATATAATGTTAGATAAAAAATATGAAATTAATAACGAAACTATCTCAGGAGTAAACTTGATCCAATTTAATGACACCATTAAAATAAATGGACGAAAGTACACAAACATAGAGGATACAATAAAGCAGATAATTCAACATGAAGGCACCATAGCAATTGATGAAGTAATCAACTCCAATGAAGAAACTAAGTTTACGAATATCCGGAAGTTTCATAAACTACTCATTCCAATTGAGGATCACCCGATCCAAACTTTATGCTACACAATCACAACCTTTGAAATTATAATCCTGACAATTTGAACACTACTCAAATTAATCAAACTACGACAAGTTACTCAAGAAAGAAAGAAACCACACGAACTTCAACAACTCACAGCCACCTTTACATTATAAAAATGAGGGTATTGGTAAAGGACAAATCTTGTCCTAATCAAATAAACAAGAGTATCAAACACAAGACTTTGAAATGATACCACAACATATCCGAATGCAAGACATGCATAGGCATGCATAGGCCGCACGTTAAGCACTTGTTTACAACAAATAATACAATTAGACTTTAGACCTAAGCCACAAAACAAGAATATGTTATCAACTTAACGAATAATACAGGGTGGCTGATGAATTTTGCTACATTAGGAAACTGAAATAACTTTTTTTCAGAGTATGGAATTCATTTTTCTTTTATTCATGTTGACGCTCATTCAATTTTATTAAATATAGCTTAATTAGTTTTAAAAATAATGAAATTTAAATGCCCCCCCTGCTCGTTGATGCATGTGCGGCATCTTACCAAAAAGTTGTTCATTACTGCTTGGAGAGTTGTGACAGGAATAGCTGCAATTGTTTCTCGAATAGATTGCCTTAGTTCATTCAAATTTGTTGGTTTTGCTTTGTAACCCCACAAGAAAAAGTCGGGTGCAGTAAGGTCAGGCGACCTGGGTGGCCAACGGAATATGGAGTTTCTGGATATCAGCTTATTGGGAAATTTTCGTCGCAATTCAGTCATAATAGGTTGGGCTATGTGAGAAGCTGCAACATCTTGCTGAAACCACACAGAGTTGAAAGAAATTCTCATTCGGCGTAATTCTTGATAGAAAAACTCTCTCAACATGCTCAAGTAACGGTCTCCAGTAACCGTAACGGTGTGACCGTTTTCTTCGAAGAAGTAGGGCCCGACAATGCAGCGTGATGAAACTGCACACCACACTGTGGCACGAAGTGGATGCAATTCCGTCTCATGGAGTATCTGTGGGTCGGAAGCACTCCATATTCGACAATTTTGTTTGTTTATGTTGCCGTTTAAATCGAAATGAGCCTCGTCAGACAGGAAAGGAGAGTTCAACATGTTTCCAACCTCTTCCACCAATTGAAACATCTTCTGGCAAAATTCCAAGCGAATCGGCAATTCTGCAGCGTTCAGTTTGCTGGCCATTTGAATTTTATATGGGAATAAGTCCAAATCTTTGTGCATAATTGACTGTAATGATTGTCTGCTTTCACCCATTTGAGCAGATAAGCTTCTTGTCGAAACACGTGAATTGTTTTGTATGGCAGCAGCTACAGCAGCGATTGTTTCCTCCGTTCGAACTGAAGGGTTTCGATGGTAAGGTCTTCTGTTGACTGTCCCATGCTCGGCAAAATTGTTTACAAGTCTCATTATGGTCCATCTGCTCGGAGGATTGGCGCCAAACGTGCGCCTATACTCTCTTTGAACCGAAACTACGGACTCCAGTGCGTGATAGCGAAGGACAATCCAAATTCTTGTTTCAGTGTCCTAGTTAGCCTTTTTTGTTAAATTTAAAAGTCAATCTGCAAAATAAAAAAAAATTAACCAGATTCATTAAATAGAAAAAAAGTTATTTAATTTTTTTTTGGTGGCGGCTTTCATCAGCCACATATTTTTTTAACCATTCATAAGTATATGTAACTCGTATGGGTATCAACTCAGGTTATTTACTTTTTTTTAAGGGGGTATTCTAGTTTAGAAGTATGAATTTCAGGTAATTTTTAAAGTGTCGTAAAAAAAGCCATTAATATTTTTACTATCCATTTTTTAAGAGTAGAGAAAGAAATTAAAAAGTAAAAATTTCAAAAATTATGAGCTGACGAAGTGGGGGGTCTCTAAAAATTTCCACGTGACCATGCCTATGATTTCAACCCTCCTAGTTATCTGAAACCAAAAAGAAAAATAATTATTAATCTAGAATAATGTCGCAATGGTCGGAACTACAGAAAAGTGGGAAACACAATTTTTCACAAAATGGCGACTGCCTAAAAAAAAAGTGTTTTTGGATCACTTTTCTGACTATTTCGATTTTTTTTTTTAAATAATAAAAATAAAAATTTGGGGATGGGGCTAGTTCCAACTATAGACAAGCCTACAAAGAAGACTCTATAAAAATTTCAAGTAAATCGGTCCAGTAGAACCTGAGAAATCGTGGGCATCGTTCCAAAAAGTCAGTTTTGAGAAAAACGCGTTTAAAGTTTCGCGTTCCGGCCGAACCAGTTTGGATGCCAGGTCAGAAAAACGCCTACATCTCCGAAAATAATTTGAATTTTGAAAAATCCTCTTGTACACATATTCTTGAATAGTTAAACTTTGAAAATATAAAAAAAAAAATAAATTTTTTTAAATTTCTAGACTAGAATACCCCCTTAAATCAAACGACTTTATTCGACATCCAACTTAAGACTGTACAGAATTGACAGATCGAACTCAGTTGCTTACTTACTATCTGGATATTGTTGGCCTGGGATTGTGGAAATCGAGTGCCTGAGAAAATTAGCATAACGTTTGGAATGTTGGAAGTTTTGGAGTGTGGAATTAGGAGTGTGAAATTAAAGTGCGAAACAGAGGTATGTTATTAAAATATAGTTAGAGAGTGGTATATATATATTTTAAGATCATTTATTTCTATCTTACTCTAACATGATGCTTAGAACATCAAATAACGTTTATAAAATGTTTACGAATTTATACGTATTTGGCATAAATTTTCAAAATTTCAAGGCGAAATTTCTAAACATAGCATGAGTTTTCTTGTGTTTAATATTTACCTAAACAGCAACTTTCTACAGGTATACCGAAACAGAATTCAAAAATTAATAAAATTCGATCCACTGTAATGCACACCCTTCCTTTTCTTCAAACCAATGTAATAATTTTAAACTCTACCTCCAAGATTTTCGCTTTAAAGGTCAGGCGACCTTCTTCATTACAAAAAATGTTCAAGTTGTTAATTGACATTTTCCAAGTGTTTAAGTTTTCATTTACTTGACGTTGAAATCATTTTGATCGCTTAATGCGGATGTTTTGATACTTTATTGTTAGACCTAAAACCCCAGTTAAAAGTATAATATTAACAACTACTTAAAGCAAAACTAAGCCTTTGCCATTGAGCCCTTGATGTATGAAGTTAAAAAAATAGGCACAAATATCAAATTCTTGACACTTTTCATATTTATTTCTGTTGAAATGAGTTAAGCATCCGCCCACTCTACCCGGAAAAACTGGCGCACCTTAATAAACCAGCTCAGTTCATCACAGTAGATGACACTAAAACACAACTCACCACATCAGTAAACCAACCCACTCTCCAAAAAGGATGGACAAGGAAAAAGCAGGCCATTTCGTGACATACAATTCGATCATCAACTACATTCTATACAAGCCGCACATCAATATTCGCTGAGACGCTCATCGCACGTCAATATTAGAATACAAAGATTCGCGCTTTCAATATTCGTCATCGACTGATCCTCCTCTGCAACGTCAACATCACTCGGTTTGGGAACTATATCCACCCCGCTCCGGACATTTGAATTTCCATAATAACTTGTGCTAAACAAACCTTAAACTAAAATTATTGTAAAGTTTAAATAAAGTATTTTTTTATTCAACGATTGTAAAGTGGGCGGTAATTCCTTTTGCAGCAATTTATTCATGGTCCTTCGAGCCTCACAGAAAGACACTATGTCATATACAAAATTAAATAGATACATAAATATTAGAAAAAAAGTTTACAGGCAGGTTCTGGAATCCGAGTGAAAGTAAATATGAAAATAAACCTAAATCCGAGTGAATTTGGATTTGGTGTTCTGAAATCCGAACTTTTTGTTCATTTTAGAACTCGTTTTTCATTCACCGCAAAAATGAACTTAACAGCTGACAGCTGTCAATTTATCCAAAATAAATAATACATTTTTGAAGAAAAATCGCAAAATGAGTGCTTTAACTGCTTTGCCACTATTATATACGGAAATGGCGGCTCATGCAGAAGCAGCTCTTAATAGAAGGATACTGCGAGACCATTCAAATCCATTTGATGTGACTGAGTTGGCGTAAGTACGTATTTATTTGTATTTAGTCCAATTATAATCAAATATTCCATATCTTTGTGTCCAACTACAGGGTCAACAAAGACGCTTTCCATATGCTGCTAAACGTTGTGGACAATTACATAAAGCACACGTCTATTCCAGTGCAATTAAACCTCGCGGCAACATTAAGATTCCTAGCAGAAGGTGGTTTCCAAAAGGCTGTTGGCAAGGATAGTTGCATTTCTATGGGGCGCAGCACGGTAGCAAAAGTTACAGCAAGGGGATTGAAAATTTTGGAAAGGTACTTATGCCCGCAGTGGATTCAATTAAGTATGACCGAAAGTGAGCTGACTAAATCGAAACAGCATTTTCAACGAAGTTTTGGTATACCTGGAGTAATTGGTTGTGTAGACGGAACGCATATACAATTATGTAAGCCGCATACAGATCTTAGCCTTTTTTACAATCGGAAAGGATACTTTAGCATTAACGCAATGACTGTAAGCCATTTAATCAAATTTATTATAAAACAAGCTTTATCAGTTAAACATTTTTTTGCAAATATGCGACCATAATATGGTTATAAAGGCAGTTGATGCCCGTCGCCCTGGATCAAGTCATAACTCTTTAATATGGAGTATGAGTAGAGCTCATGACTATTACCAACGGTGCTACGATAACGGAGAACGTGGATCATGGCTTCTAGGCGATGCTGGATATGCACTTCAGCCTTTTTTGCTAGCGCCTTTTAGAGATCCACTTGTTGGCACAGCGCAGCATACGTTTAACCAAAAGCATTCTTCGGCACGCAATGTCGTTGAGAGAACAATAGGGGTGCTAAAAAGCAGGTTTAGATGCTTAGCACGCCCTCTTCAATACCAACCAAAAAAGGTGGTACAAATAACAAATGTTTGCTGCGCGTTACATAATGTTTGCAAACACTACAAAGTACAGGAGTTATTTTCTGTAGACACTGAAGTCGAGAGAATGGAACCCGCAGTTGCTGAGGGAGTATTAAATGATGCCACACTGGATACTGAAGCCATAACATTAAGAGAGAATATAGCCACTCATCTTCATACAATTTCCTGAAAGTTTAAAGCACCGAAGTAAATAGAACGAACTCAAATTTAAAGTCACTTTTAAAATGTCATTAATTTTAATATCAATATTAAGGCTAAAATTAAAATAATTATAAATTCAGTAATTTCAAAAAACTCAAAACATTTAATTCAAAATTGTACATGAATGGATTAAATACAGGAACGGTCATAAGGTAAGTTAATATTGTAAAAAAAACATCGCTGAGTTTATACTTTTTAAAAAACTATAAAAGAGGAAATTATGGAGTTAATTACTGTTTGGTTTGCACTGGTATTTAAAATATATTTTCAGCTCCGCCAATTCATACTCTTTATATTTCATTTCATTTTCTTCTTGTCGCAGCCGCTCCCTTTCGAAATGGTGTCTTTTGTTCTCCTCAGTCAAGTCTTTTACTCTTTCACAAAGGCATTGAATGCTAGTGTTAATTTCCTTTGTGACCTCAATATTTTCTTGCAACCCATCTACAATACTTTTCAAGGCACCTGTCTGCTCACCGATATTATTCCTTAAGTGGTCGGTTACCATAGGCTCACGTCTTCGGAATCGAGCAGAACTGCTTGTAGATGGGAGGTTGTCATCATCGCTGGAAATCTCTGAAGGCACATCGCCATTTTCAGAAGGAACACCAAAGTCTGCTGTGCTGGGAATACCTTCCACCACGGTATATATACCACATAATTGGGCTATTGTGTCTTCAGTTGGAGTGAGGATGTGCTTGCTGAAAGGCCCTCCTCCTGTTGCCCTCGCTTCTAAGTTGTTGTGTGCAACTTTTTTCCTTATGAAGGCCTTCCAATCCATCCCAACCTATTGAAATATTATTATTTCAAATTAAGAACAATTAGCTAAAGTAAAGTAAAGTTTATAAAGAAAAATTATTTGCTTACCTTTTTCCAACCAGAAATATCTTTCTTTGGTGGACCATGCAGATTTAATTACGTCACCACCTCCTTCCATAGGGCATCAACTTTTACTTTGTCACCCTTAACAAAGCCTCGAGCGATGTCTTTATGCGACTCCATGAAGTGGACAAGGATCGCTTCCTGCTCCGTATTCTTTTGTTTACCCCTATAAAAATAATATTTAACTTTAATTGCTTGTTACAGTTTTAAAACAAAATATTTAAATCTCTATTTATTCCAATAATCAAGCGTTTTTATTTACTTACATATTTGCTCACACCAAATTCACAATTTCGAACTGAAGTGAATGCTAACCGACATTTTCTTGTGAATTCGTTTTCCAGAACATGCGTATTCACTCGGAATTCATTTTAGAAAAAATGTGGAATTGAAATTGTGAAAGTGAAACACAGAACACCAAATGTCGGATTGAAAACGAATTTGTTAGATATTCACACGGAAGTGAATTCCAGGACCTGCCTGTTAGTGTCGCGCAACTGCTTGCAACAAACAACAAGTCCAACCAATGGGAGAAACGGTGGAGCAAAATTGGCGGGAGAAATATACATACGTATATTACAGGCGCACTTTACATACGAAATGAATACCAAGTGAGCGTATCAAGTCCTTTAATATATTATATAATAATATACACAAATGACTACATAAATACAATTACCAATTTATGCGATGCCTACTTACCTGCGAGTATTCAAACACACTTGTTAACAAGCAAAAAAAAACATTAAACATTTACTTACAATTTTTCCGACATATGTACCTTTTATGTTTACCAAAAACAATAAGCGGGATTGCATAAGCAAGGGTATAAACATACAATAGAATTATAACAAAACAAGAGAGGCAAAAACTATAAGCATATACATATATAACAATGGTCGGCATTTCTTAGCACAATTGTGCAAACTAAAAGGCTAGCCAGTCACAAACGTTACTCCCTTCCTTCTTTTTCCTTCCTTATCGGCAAAATGTGTGCACAGTGAAAAACGTGGTAAAAACTAGTGATGAGCGATATTTCACTACCGGTGATTTTTTCACTGTGATTGAAAAATTGCAACTGCGATCACTTTTTATAAATATGTAGCAGTTCGCTTCTATGAACTGCGATTGCGATCGCAGTTCGAACCTGCGAATTGCGATCGCAATTCGAAACTGTGATCGCAGTTCGAACCTGTGAATTGCGATCGCAGTTCGAAACAAAGATTAGGAAACTCCCGTTATTAATTTGGTCTTGAAAATATTATTAGCGGGTATTCAAAACATTCTGATGGATTATGGAGTTTACAGTTTTTCTTTGAAAATATTAAAAGCGGATCATACCAACATACAAATGAACTATGCAATAAGCTCTAAGTTTCAGGTAGCCGAACCGCTCCAACATTTGCGAAAATGTAGTGAAAAGAAAGGCGTAAAAACTTGACTCGAGTTACAGGAACCAAAAGAGAATTTACCGCCAATAACGACAAAAGGTTCAGTCGTTCCCACGACAGTCGGGTGTACGTAACTGGACGGGACCCGGACTTGTATTCGGCCAAACACTGTCAAATCGGCAGAATCTGCCGCTACAACAACAACAACAAAAGGTCTCCGTTTTAACGTCGACTTAGTTGCGATCGCAATAGCAATATAAAATCACAGTGATTTAAAAATAGCAATCACTGAAATCACAGTGATTTAAAAATCGCAATATCGCTCATCTCTCTGATTTTCAGTTATTTTAAGAAAATTTCAAACATATTGAACAGATTGAATTATAAAAGTTGATAATTACTGCAGTATATCGATATTGGCAACCCTGCGTTGTGAGAGAGCAATCAGCTGCGACGTTTGCGGCGGCGAAATCCAAATGTCGCAGATTCTCACGTCATCGTCACGTCAGAGAGAAGGAAGTAGCGTTTTTCACTGTTCAGTTACATTGCGCGCCCGTAAGATACATAGGTCGTGCCAGCTGACACGACCCACGATTCTGCGTTGTTCACTGGCTAGCCTATAAACGATAGAGCGTAAGCGTACGTGTGAAGTTAAAGGCTAGGTAATCCTAATACTAATCAGAGTCGAATGCTATTATTTATAAATAAATAAACTATTTTTAATAGTTTGTTTTCAGTTTTGATATTTTCTATTGTAAAAAATTGTAATTGAAAACAAAGAGGTGATCAAAACTATATATGCGTATTGGGCAATGGCAACATTGTTCAAATGAAAACAAACCAAAGATGGCTGATTTCTGCGTTTTTACCACGTTTTTGACTGTGCACACATTTTGCCGATAAGGAAGGAAGGGAGTAGCGTTTTTCACTGGCTAGCCTTTTAGTCGTTGTCGAGCCAGCAACGAATTAACATCGCGCAAGATTATAGCGCAAAACCAAATATGCCCTGCGAGAAATATTTTATGATACCAAATGCCTTTGGTGCCTTTTATGTTCCAAGTCTTTAAAAGATAATAGGGAATATATCCTTGAAAGACATTTTGTTAATTTTCATTGTACTATTAATTATTTATAAAATTTGCTTAATTTTAATTCCAATTTCTCACTGGGCTACTTTTTATTAGTGCTCACCAACACAGTGACAGATCCTCTCATGCCGACCACTGATATATAAGCACATTTAGCTTTCTTCAATTACGTCTTCGCGCTCTTTTCAAGAGAGCGAACATACATATATAAACATATGTATTTGTACATATAAATCATACGGCAAAGAATCTACCTGTGACACTAACCAAAATATCAATATATTACATATTAACACATGTGTTAGTACAAACACATGTTCAAAGTCCATATTAGCATCTATTCTGCAATATCACTTGTTCCTTGTCAAACAAAAACAAGCAGGATTGGAAGAAAAACAAAAAAACATTACAGCATATTCTTTGCTCACATGCATTAGCACAAACAATTCGTGCATACTTATGAACAAAGCATATTGATCTCTTCGACGAGCTCTCAATTGCACAAAAACAAGTACATTCAAGCCAATTATTAGGGTGTGCCTACCCTAAACAGAAAATACTTAAAATTAGAAAATACTTGAAAACAAAGCATATAAAATAAAAAATAAGAATAAACTTAAATAGAGAGTAAATAAGTAACGGTATTAAAAAACAAATAATCCGTCGTATACGAAAAAAAAGTTTATATACATAAAAAGTGTTCAGTTCACACTGAGAAACCTATATAATAATGAACAATAACAAAAATCAAAGCACACCTGGAGCTACACGCTCAAAACAGGTTGCTAGATTTATATCAGAAAGTGACAGTTTAACAAGATACTGCACTAGATTCGCGGAATCGCTACTAGAAATCAAAATTCAAAATCTTAAAAATTTTTGGACTCGCCTCCAAGCGGCTCATGACGCCATCGTAGATTCTAACGATTCAGATCTACCACAAAATTTTAAATTATCTGCTTACGCCATATACGAAAACTGCTAGACCAGTTCGAAGAATCAAAAGCTATGATCTCCGATCAACTAAAGCTCATTAAAGCAATTGCATGTACTCCCCACAATAGAGTAGAGCTGCCACAAGAAGACAGTAAGAAGGCAAGTTCAGGCATCCAACTCGAGGTGCCCGCATGTGACACAGAAACCTTTCACGGAGGTTATGAAGAATGGCCGTCCTTCCGGGACATGTTCACGGCCGTGTACATAAACCATCCTAAATTATCACAAGCGCAAAAATTGTATCACCTCCGATACAAAACAAAAGGTCAAGCAGGCGTAATAGTCAAACAGTTCGATCTTAATGACGATAATTTCAATTTGGCTTGGGAAGCTCTAAAAGCTAGATACGAAAACGAAAGAATATTGGTCGATAAGCAAGTAACGACACTATTAAACTTGCCTAAAATCAAGAAAGAAACAAGTGAAGAATTTGTAACACTACAATCCACTGTTTCTAATTGTTTGTCGATTCTGTCGACACAAAGTATTCCCACAGACAGCTGGGACCCAATTCTGGTAAACATTTGTACCCGCCGCATTAACAGAAAAGTCGTTACTTCTATGGGAGCAATCGCTCTCATCACGAAAAAAGTGCCCAACGTGGCAACAAATGAAAGATTTTCTCACCACCCAATATGAAATTGCGGAAAGGTTAGAAGAAAAAATCAAAATTAAGAACATTAAACACGACCAAAATGGAAGCTTAAATAGACCTCAAGCTAGAAGCAACAAAAATTTAAACAAACGTCATGCAAACTATGTACAAGAGGTCGTAAACTTAAAAAATTATATATTAACGATAGGAACAACTTTGTCAGATCAGAAAAACTCTGTACAAACTGCTTGTCCCATACACACAATCTTAAAAATTGCAAAAGTAAATATAATTTCTTATATTGTCACAAAAGGCACAATTCAATGCTTCATTACAGCACATATCCCATCTCACCCTACAAAATCAAGATCTGCGGGTTTAATTGCAAAAGCAAATCCCGAAAACCAAAATTTTACAAATAGCCAAGAGACACCATGTTGCTCAAAGGCACAAAAAGCGCAAACACTGCACTGCCAAACGCAAAGTGGACTAGTTACAGAACTAGTTACCATCACATTAACTCAAGTTGAGAAACAATCAAATCAACGCCTTAATTCACAATGAAGGAAATTTCAAGAGATAGGAAAACTTCCACGAATATTAAACAAAACTAAATGAGATCAGTATTGTGAGGACTTTTCTAAAGCCACAACTACTCGAGCCACAATTTCTAATTCCCCACATAAAGGTAGAAAAACCAAAGTCACAATTCATTCTAACAATATTAAAAACTCAAATATATGGCACTTTTCGACCCCGCAGGATGGCTTTCCCCAAAAAGAAACAAATTCCGATAAAACAAAAAAATCCTAGAGCTATGGCGAGCTACTACTGGCCGAATTAGTGCATACGCACATAAACATTACTCATAATAAAGTTTTCCAAAAGGTCGAATTATAATCGCATCTTTCCAAACGCTCCTCACATGGATGAGTTAGGAAAATCAGCTCTACAAAGCATCAACTTAATTATGAGAATTTTCTATTCTTTGAATCGAAGCCGTTCTCCATTCACGGCCATTCTCTCGCAAGATTCCTCTAATTTCATAGTCCTAAATCTAGGGCTACGGAGTACCCATTCTGACCACATCTGGGCCAGGCGTGGAGTTACTATCCTTTATAAGCCGATAACATAGAAAAGGCAAATAATAAACAATCGGTATACCATACCGATGAAATAAGAAATTTACATACCCGCTAATAAAATAAATAAAAGCAAACAACGCATCCACTTGTTTACTATAATAATAAGTCGGATAAACCTGCAAAATATAAGACCTAGCCATACGCACCTAACAGTAAATAAATAATAAATATTATGTTTAAAACCAAAAGCATTTTCAGCATGTGTTCTGCGCCCTCGGCAACTCTACTAGCAGTACGCCAAAATACATGCAGTAGCATATACATACGCAATACTAGGCAAAATATTTGCCTAGGGGGCCCAGGATATTTAAATGAGTTAAGCATCCGCCCACTCTACCCGTAAAAACTGGCGCACCTTAATAAACCAGCTCAGTTCACCACACCAGATGACACTAAAACACAACTCACCACATCAGTAAACCAACCCACTCCGCAAAAAGGATGGACAAGGAAAAAGCAGGTCACTTCGTGACATACAATTCGAGCATCAACTACGTTCTATACAAGCCGCACATCAATATTCGCTGAGACGCTCGTCGCACGTCAATATTAGAAAACACAGATTCGCGCTTTTAATATGCGTCATCGACTGATCCTCCGCGCTGCAACGTCAATGTCACTCGGTTTGGGAACTATATCCACCCCGCTCCGGACATTTGAATTTCCACAATAACTTTGTATATAATACTTGTGCTAAATAAACCTTAAACTAAAATTATTGTAAAGTTTAAATAAAGTATTTTTTTATTCAACGATTGTGAAAATGGACGGTAATTCCTTTTGCAAAGTTGGGCAGCAATTTATTCAATTTCCCAAATTCAACTATATTTAGGTATCTCATTTTCTTCTACATTTGGCAGATGCATCTGGACCGAGTGAAAAAAAAAAGAATTTTTATCTTTCCCAAAAAAAAAAATTTCACGATAATTGATGGAATCAAACAAACTTTACTTTTTTAATTTAAAATATTTCATTTTTGTCCCTACATTGACGAAATATAAAAAAAAGTGCGAAAGGGCTAAGCTCGAGTGTAATCGAACATTTTATACTCTTGCAACAAAAAACAGAAAAAAAAATTTAAGGTATGAAATCATTCATATAGAGTAAAGTCAATCCTGATGTTAATTATATAGGGGCTGAACCAAGTTTTCGTTCAACTTTATCTATTGGGTAGTCGAAAAAGTCTTTTCCTATTTCTAATCAAACTTCAACTTATTTATTTTTTATTTTTACTAATAAATATATTAACAAATATGTACCATTTTAGTCGACCACTTTTAGACATTTCACCGCTATAAGACATAAAACATTATTTCATCAGCATAAAACTTTCATCACTGTAAATCGAAATTTCCAGAACGGAAGCGAGAGTTAACACCCAGCCATACACGTATGACTCATATTACCTACCACTACACATATATACAACATAGCAACAGTAGACCACGTGAACAAAGCACTCAAACACATGGAGAGGCATCATTATACAGTAGAAACTCGATTAACCGGACTAATTGTAGTCGATAGGCATTCGGATAATCGAAAATCCGGATAATCGAATGTATGAAGAAAAACAAATAGATATTCATATCCTGCAACGAAAATCAATGTTTATTAAGAAATGCACACTTACTTATTTATGTATGGACATACTTTCTTAGATTACACTACATACTTAATACTAAACTGCAGCATTAATCATGAAATACAATAAAATATTTAGGTACGTATGTACGAATAATTTGTTTACAATATGTATTTGGTAATTTGCATTTGGTAATCATGAAATAAGTACGTAGGTAATAAGTTTAATTTGGTTTAAAATATTTGGTAATTGTCATTTGACGTAAGCAACTTTTTCTCTTCATTGCTGCTATATCACGAATTCGTTTCAGTTGTAGTAGACTCACAGTATCACTCTAGGGGTATTCTCTTGCTCTTGCAAAACCCTTGCACGGTGCGAAAATTGCATATATTTCCTCTCGGTGCACCGGCACAACAACAAACACACGCAGATAATTATTTGCAATGGCTGTAAAATATGTCAGACCAAAACCCATGTATGTATATTTGCGTGCAATGTCATGGAAAAATATAATTGCAACCCATTTTTAGCTGACATTTTACATAAAGACATATAACGTCGTTCCGACACGTTAATGATTCCATAATTTGTACGTAGGTACGAGTACATATAAATTGGTCGCGATTGGTAGTCCGGATAATCGCGAATCCGTATAACTGAGGGCCGGATAAACGAGTTTCTACTGTACAAGAATGTACAGCCACCACGTGACCAACAACAACAAGCCAATACCACAGCACGCATGTGCAACGTGATCAACACACAGACACATGGAGGGGCATCATCGTACAAGAATGTACAGCCACCACGTGACCAACAACAACAAGCCAATACCACATCACGCATGTGCAACGTGATCAACACACAGACACATGGAGGGGCATCATCGCACAAGAATGTACAGCCACCACGTAACCAACAGCAACAAGCACGACATTATCCAAGATGCCACGCCACCGAAATTAGCCAATCAGAAGCCGACACGAGTTGACTGCACTGCTATAAAAGAGTGACGTGCATACAACACTTGTTCTCAGTTTAAATATCCCACGTGATCTGTCAAATACTATCCTAACCTCAAAAAAATCACCCGTTATAATCTTAGGCATAGCCGGTAGTATATTGTTCATGGTGTAAACTTATATAAGTTAACACATAATGCCCATTTTCCAGTTGGGTACGAGTGTGGTGAGGCCAATACAACATCTTGCCTCATCAGCAGATTGTGTGGGCGACGACCGCCACTAAAGCAACGACTCAGATTACATAAACAATAACAACCACCAAGGCGGCGAGGCGGACGGACAGCGAACCACAGTGTCAATAGCCGATTGCGTAAACAGTTGACCAGCGATCGTTGCTTGCACTATCAGCAATTGGGTAAACAATTGTATGGAGCAGAGTCAGCACGACGCAGACGTCAAAGCCGGCAGCGTCGATTACTGGATATGGATATGTGTTCTTAGGCTTAATTGTTAAGTTAGGTATTGGGCTAGTTTAGATTTAAGTTGAACTTAAGCCGAAGTACACGTCTGTGGCCAATAAAAGAGTACTTGCAAATATATAACCTGTATAGTTATTGCCGCGTCCATCGACCGGCTGATACAGGGATTACAGCATACATTCTTTACTGGCGCCCAACGTGGGGCACGAAGAGCAAAATTAGCGATCAACAATCAACAACCCAGCCATAGAGCAACGGAATTATCATATTCATTGAAAAATCATGTAAGTGAATGGCACAGCCAATCGTCATCATTTGTGAAAATAATAAAGCAGCATTATATAAAGAGTGAAGTGATCCTTTTTATTTTTTATTGTTTTGGTGGCCGTTAACGATTGTGCCGCGTTTGAGTGAAAAAATACTTATGTGTGTTAGTTTGTTCAGGGTCTAATGAGCCACCCCCCTCACGATAAAGAGCTTTACGATAACTCAGGAATTAATAAACCATACTAGAAGGTTACGTGTGGCAGACGTAGTGGAAACAGAAACGGATATGGACGCAAGACAGGTACAAGCGGTGTTAGAAGCCGCATTGGCGGCACAGGCCGCTCAATGGAAACAGGTTATTGATGAAAAAATTAGTGAAGTTAGGAACGAGATGAGTGCATTGAGGATCACGGCCCCTGAAGTAGAAAGCTACCAGAAAATTGCGATAGTGCAGGGAAAATCGTGTAGTCAGACGTTAGACCTCGTCAAGTCATTGCCAGAGTTTGATGGTAAACAAGAGGAATATATTTCGTGGAGGCAGGCAGCGATGGCCGCCTACGAATTATTCGAACCTTATGAAGGCAGCGTAAAGCATTACGAGGCAGTAGGTATTATTCGGAATAAGGTTAGGGGTTCAGCGAATAATATACTGGCCTCATTTAACACAGTTTTAAATTTTAAGGCCATTGTGGCACGGTTAGATTTCAGTGCGCATTCTCCAACAAGAGTTAGATACCTTGCGTCAGGGCGATTTGAGCTTGTCACAGTACTATGATGAGATAGAAAGGAAACTGACCCTCATAATAAATAAAACGCTTATGACATATGATGCAGCTGCTGCAGCTGTCCTAAATGAAAAATTTAGATGTGATGCCCTAAACACGTTCGTATCGGGTTTAAAAAGACCCCTACACCAGGCTGTATTCCCAGCTAGACCAAAGGATCTACCAAGTGCCTTGGCATTAGCCCGCGAGGCCGAGTCGAGTCACGATAGGTACATGTTCGCGGCAACGTACGCTAAAAATGCCGAAGAGAGAGCCCAAAAGTCAGGAGGTCAAAAATCCCAAACTCGGCGGCAAAATAATTATTCACAGAATAGTGGCGGCGATGCCAATCACGCAAAAAATCCACATTACTTCAAGAGTCAGGGCAGAAATAATCCAGGAAAGGCTTCATCATTTAGGCAACGCGAAAATGATAGGGATTTTCATGGTAGAGGCCCCGAACCTATGGACGTCGATCCTAGTTCGTTTAAATTTAGGCACCCAACGGAATACCAACAGGCACAAGCTGCCGGTATTCACAATGCTCCCGTTCAGAGAAATAAGAGACAGAATAATTCAGAGCGTATGACAGATTTTAGGCGTCAACGGATCAACAATTTGAATCATTCAGATGTTGATAAGGATTACCAAGCGTATGAGGCTGCTGCCGCAGCTGCAGTAGCAGAGGTAGACAATGAAAATGGGGTTGACTACGAAAGTGACTCTATTAATTTTTTAGAGGCCACTCCCGGCTACCGTTCCTTGAGCGGACGTTGGCTGGGAAAACACTAAGGTTTTTAATTGACACGGGAGCGGCAAAAAATTATGTCAGGCCCGTAAAGGAGCTTAAAGGCGTAAAGTCGGTAGACTCCCCGTTTAATGTGAACTCTATCCATGGGTCCAATAAAATCAAACAGAAATGCCTGATAAATATTTTCGGGGTAACATCCCCATTCTTTGTGTTGGATAGTCTAACACTGTTCGACGGAATCATAGGCCTTGACCTGCTAACGCAGGTGGGCGCGACTATTGACCTAGACGGAGGCAAAATAAATTATGGTACCATGTCAGAAGATCTGCAATATCATAAGTGCAGCAACGTTAACTTTACAAATGTCAACGACATACAGGTACCAAGTTCAGTGAAGGCAGAATTTAAAAAAATGATCCTGAAAAGGATTAAGGCATTCGCAGACTCTAACGAGCTGTTGCCATTTAACACTTCGGTTGTGGCCACGATCCGAACCAAAGATAACGAGCCTATTTATTCGAAGTTGTACCCTCACCCAATGGGAGTGGCAGATTTCGTCGAAAAGGAAATAAGAGAACTGCTACGCAATAAAATCATTAGACCGTCAAGGTCCCCTTACAACAACCCAACCTGGGTCGTAGATAAAAAGGGTTACGACGAGTTAGGCAACAAAAACAAACGTCTGGTTATTGATTTTAGGAAGCTCAACGAGCGCACTATTGCCGATAAGTACCCAATGCCGAACATTTCAATGATTCTGGCAAATTTAGGGAAAGCCAAGTACTTTACGACTTTAGATTTAAAGTCAGGCTACCATCAGATTGTCCTCGCCGAGCAGGATCGCGAGAAAACGTCTTTTTCCGTTAACGGTAGAAAATATGAGTTTTGTCGATTGCCATTCGGTTTGAAGAATGCTGGAAGCATCTTCCAGAGGGCGATCGACGACGTCTTACGTGAACAAATTGGCAAATCATGCTATGTTTACGTCGATGACGTCATAATTTTTTCTGAAAATGAATCGGAACATGTCAAACATATAAATTGGGTCTTGGAAAAACTGTGTGAGGCCAACATGAAAGTTTCACGAGAAAAAACACATTTTTTTAAAACAAGTGTGGAATATCTCGGTTTCATAGTAACAAGAGGTGGGGCAAAAACTGACCCCGCAAAGGTCAAAGCCGTTCAGGAATATCCTGAACCTAAGGATTTGTTCAGCCTTAGATCCTTTCTAGGGCTAGCAAGTTATTACAGGTGTTTCATAAAAGATTTCGCCTCCATAGCAAGACCTCTAACTGAGATCCTAAAAGGTGAAAATGGCTTAGTAAGTAAACACAAGTCTAGAAGGGTACCCATTGATTTTAGTGAAGCGCAACGCAATGCCTTCGAAAGATTAAGAAACATCCTAGCATCTGAAGATGTCATCTTAATGTATCCAGATTTTAAAAAACCATTTGACTTAACGACAGACGCCTCCGCTCACGGCATTGGCGCAGTCCTCTCGCAGAATGGTAAACCGATTACAATGATTTCAAGAACGCTGAAAGATAGGGAAATGCATTATGCAACAAATGAAAGAGAATTACTGGCCATAGTATGGGCTTTAGGGAAACTTCAAAATTATCTCTATGGAACTAGGGACATCAACATCTATACAGACCACCAGCCTCTAACGTTTGCGGTTTCTGATAAGAACCCGAATGCAAAGAAAGACGGTGGAGGGCATTCATAGACGAGCATAATGCTAAAATTTATTATAAACCTGGTAAGGAAAACTCTGTCGCAGATGCTCTTTCACGGCAGAACATAAATGCGCTGGAGAGCGAACTCAAATCTGACGCAGCGACAGTTCACAGAGAATTGTCACTGACCTACACGGTCGAATCAACAGAAAAACCCATAAACTGTTTCAGGAATCAAATAGTTTTGGAGAAGTCGCGTTTCCCTCTGAAACGGAATTTTATACTCTTTGGCGGAAAAACCCGCCACGTTATTCACTTCATAGATAAAAACAGCCTCATTGACGAAGTAAAGGAGGTTGTTAACCCCCTCGTGGTGAACGCGATTCACTGCGAGCTACCGGCGCTAGCCAGCATACAACACGAATTGGTAAGATGCTTCCCATCTACCAAATTCTGGTACTGCAAAAATATGGTGTCGGATATTACGAACAAGGATGAACAAAGGGAAATAGTCACTACTGAACACAATCGTGCTCATAGAGCTGCGCAGGAAAATGTGAAACAGATCCTCTGTGACTATTATTTTCCGAAAATGTCCAAATTGGCAAACGAAATTGTCACAAACTGCAAAATATGCACGAAAGCCAAATACGATCGACACCCTAGAAGGCAGGAACTCGGCGTTACGCCGATTCCATCGTACGCAGGTGAAATGCTGCACATAGATATTTTCTCCACAGACAAGAAGTATTTTTTAACTTGTGTTGATAAATTCTCTAAATTTGCAGTAGTTCAACCGATACCATCGCGGACAATAACGGATGTAAAAATACCCATCCTCCAATTGATTAATTTCTTCCCAGGAACAAAAACTATCTATTGTGATAATGAGGCGTCCTTCAACTCGGACACCATTGTGACTCTGTTGAAAAACCAATATGGGATTGATATAGTAAACGCGCCCCCTCTCCACAGTACTTCCAACGGACAAGTAGAGAAGTTTCACAGTACCTTGGTAGAAATTGCTAGGTGCCTTAAACTTGAAAGAAGAATAAGCGATACAATGGACCTGATCACTCAAGCTACCATTGAATACAACCGAACAATACACTCGGTCACAAATAAGGAGCCTATTGAGGTAATATACGCCTCAACCGAAGAATTCCGAAAGGAAGTGAAAGGTAAAATCGAACAAGCACAACAGGCTCAGCTCGATAGAAATAACCCGTCAAGGCAGAACAGGGTATTTGAAGTAGGGGAAAAGGTAATAATAAAAACTAATAGAAGGTTAGGGAACAAGTTAACCCCACTGTGTGAGGAGAGGAGAGTAGATGCAGATCTGGGGACAACAGTCCTAATAAATGGAAGGATAGTCCATAAGGACAACCTTAGATAAAGTACTTAGCCTTAGAAAATGACGACATTAATTTCTAATCACCTTATATTGCTTCTTTAGGTTTTCAATCACAATTCTTCTGACTTTCGGGATAGCGGCAGCCAAGTTAACGGATTACTCACACTCACATTACATACCGGTAGTGGACGGCGACGCACTAGTATGGAACGAATACAATTACCTGAGGCACTCAACTAATTTGACCGAGTTTATGCGCATGACAGACGAAACTGCCAACATGACGGACTTGTTCCCGCAGTCGCACATGCGAAAGTTGCTAGAGACTGACAATGGACATGTTAGAACATTACTAGCGACTATAAGCGTACATCATAGAATGGCAAGAAGCCTAGACTTTCTGGCTTCAGCCCTTAAATTTATCACAGGTACCCCAGACGCTGACGATTTCCACCAAATTAGAATGACAGAAGCCCAACTAATAGAATCCAACAATAGGCAGGTAGTGATTAACACAAAGACACAGGAACAGATTAACGCACTAACTAGTACGGTAAATGAACTCCTCAAAGAAGCGAAGAAAGAAAGAATCGATACGGCGCACCTTTTTGAAATTTTACTCACTCGAAATAGGATTATGATCACGGAAATTCAGAATATAATGCTCTCAATAACCCTTGCGAAAATAAAGGTAGTAAATCCAGCAATCATTGATGACGAGGGTTTGAAATCCATATTGGTTGGGCCAATCACAGAAATAGCAATCACTGAACTAATGGAAGTGTCAACCGTTAAAGTTATTCAGCACAATGATGTAATTCATTTTATAATCAAATATCCTAGAATTAAGTTTTTGTGTAGGAAAGTTTTGATTTTTCCGGTGGTACACAACGGCGTCGTGCTGCAAATCAACGAAAACACAGTGGTCGAGTGCAAGAGCGGAATTTTGGCGGTCAACAACTGTGAAGCAACAACAACTTCAACGTTCTGCAGCTTAACTACAAATACAACATGCGCTCTGCAACTTCACACCGGTGGCACAGCACATTGTAACACGCAACCGAGTCACCTTAACGCTAGCACCATAGTTGACGACGGAGTCATAATCATTAACGACAGCCCAACCAGAATCGCCATTGATGAAACACCTGAGAAAAACGTAAGTGGCACGTATCTCGTCACTTTCGAGAACCATGTGTTTCTGAACGGCACTAAGTACGTTAATAGAATGAGTAGGCTGGAAAAGGCTCCAGGTATTGCTGCTTCACCCCTGCTGAACATCACTGGCCATGAGACCATTTTGAGTTTGCCTTACCTTCACCGCCTCAACAATCAAAATCTACAAACCATTGACGAAATTAAAGAAGAACTAACGACCGTTACGAGCCGGACACTTGCTTTCATCCTGGGTCTGGGAGTAGCTGCGTTGATCAGTTGCCTCGCTTTCCTCTGGCAGTACAAGAAGAAAACACGAGCATTACACGAGATCAACCTGGTAGTGAAAGATATGGCAACGAACGAGGACGATCGTGTTTTGAAGGGGGGAGTAGTTAACACATAATGCCCAATTTCCAGTTGGGTACGAGTGTGGTGAGGCCAATACAACATCTTGCCTCATCAGCAGATTGTGTGGGCGACGACCGCCACTAAAGCAACGACTCAGATTACATAAACAATAACAACCACCAAGGCGGCGAGGCGGACGGACAGCGAACCACAGTGTCAATAGCCGATTGCGTAAACAGTTGACCAGCGATCGTTGCTTGCACTATCAGCAATTGGGTAAACAATTGTATGGAGCAGAGTCAGCACGACGCAGACGTCAAAGCCGGCAGCGTCGATTACTGGATATGGATATGCGTTCTTAGGCTTAATTGTTAAGTTAGGTATTGGGCTAGTTTAGATTTAAGTTGAACTTAAGCCGAAGTACACGTCTGTGGCCAATAAAAGAGTACTTGCAAATATATAACCTGTATAGTTATTGCCGCGTCCATCGACCGGCTGATACAGGGATTACAGCATACATTCTTTACTTATACATATATTTAAAATAAAGAAACCTTGGAGGAATCCAAGGAAAATATATTTTTATAGAATAACTAAAGATTATTCTTAATTCGAGCGAACATTTGTTGTGCTGCACGAACTGATATAGCATCGTCTTTGGAAACTTCACAAATTTCATTGATGGCTTGTGTGGCATTCTTCCCTTTTTATACAAAAATTTCAAAATATAGTCTTCATTATTTGCACTTATTTTTAACAGCTGTTACTTTTTTAACTCCCCCGAGTTTATTTTTTTTTTTTGGTTAAATGAAGCATGAAATCTTATCCTTCCAAAACTATAAGGTATAACACAATGCGATTAGTAGCCCTAGAGATATGTGGCAACTCCGCCTGCAGCAAATTCCACCACAGCACAATTACAGCTGTTGAGCTGAATTGAAGTTACGATTATCATGCCACTAAACAGTTATTATTTTAGGAACTTCTGATGCTACCATACGCTAATATATATATAAATAAAAACGTTCATTTCTCAAAGTAAAAGTTTCGAAGTGTTATTGTATTTCACATAAGTCATTTGATACTATTTAGGTTATAAGGCTATTAACGCTCGACGTGATTGTTGAGGATTCCGTCAAACTAATCCCAATAGTATTCACATGTTACCATAAGTACAACAAAAATGATTATCGATCGTTCACCTATACGCCATGAGGAAAACCAACAAGACCAAAGAGTAGCAGAGACGCAATAACAGCGGCGAGATGACTTTCTGCTACAGAATTCTTTGTTATCCGGGGGCGTTCAGAACGTGCATTTCGGTGACAGCCTAGCCAGCTTCTCATGGAGATGAGGAACCTGGCTGGCATGCTTGACCAGATCACCGAAGCTGCAGACAGTGCCATGGAAAACCACACCAGTTCTCATGTTATGTCAACCAGCATCCGGAAGTTCTTCCAACAGTGCTTCTAGGTCTTCGCACGTTCTATAAAAAAGACCTAAACGCCTCACCAGGTTACCTTGTATTTGGCACAGGTTTACGTGTGCCCGGAGAATTTTTCGTTTCAGAGGACATGCCACCGGACCCACAGATTTTCGTCGATAATTTTCATGAGCATATAGAGGATTAAGGCCTACGCCAACTGCATATCACACTAAATCTCGAGTTTTCATCCTGAAACACCTCTACACTTCTCTCACGTTTTACTCCGCATGTATGCAGTAAAACGACCTTTAGATCCACCCTATTCTGGACCGCACGAAGTTTTAAAGCACGTTTTCAAAATTAAAATAAACGGAAAGGAGAAGGTTGTCTCCGTGGACAGGCTCAAGCCAGCATACTTCGCCAAAGAAAACACTCAGCAGCCCGGATAACCTGTGAAAAATGATAAGCCTCAACGAATTGAGGAACCAATAGCCAATTAATGTCAGCCAACAGCTGGAATCATGGAAAGGCCTTTTCGTACTTATTCCAGGAGAGTTAAGACTGTTCCGTTTCTCGTATCCTACGGAAGTCACTGGGGAGGAGAGTATATGCGGCAACTCCGCATGCAGCAAATTTCACACAATTACAGCTGTTGAGCTAAATTGCAGTTACGAGTCTTATGCCACTGAACCACATGCCACAGTCCGAAGTAGCACCTGTTGGCAAGAGTAATCCTGCGTTGGATTTCCAGGCTGACATTGTTGGTGGTGTTAATACTGGTTCCTAAATAGACGAAATTATCTACAACTTCAAAGTTATGACTACACTTTGATCTTAGCCATAAGGCCGAGAAGCGAGAAGTTATGACTGTCAACAGTGACGTGAGAGCCAAGTCGCGAGTGCGACGACTGTTTGTTTGATGACAGGAGATATTTCGTCTTGCCCTCGTTCACTGCCAGACCCACTTGCGTTGCTTCCTTGTTCAGTCTGGAGAAAGCAGAGCTAACGGCGCGGGTGTTGAGACCGATGATATCAATATCATCGGCATACGCCAGCAGTTGTACACTCTTATAGAAGATGGTACCTTCTCTATTTAGTTCTGCAGATCGAACTATTTTCTCCAGAAGCAGGTTGAAAAAGTCGCACGATAGGGAATCGCCTTGTCTGAAACCTCGTTTGGTATCTAACGGCTCGGAGAGGTCCTTCCCGATTCTGACGGAGCTTTTGGTATTGCTCAACGTCAGCTTACATAGCCCCGTATTAGTTTTGCGGGGATACCAAATTTAGACATCGCGGCATAAAGGCAGCTCCTTTTCGTGTCGTCGAAAACAGCTTTGAAATCAACGAAGAGGTGGTCTGTGTCGATTCTCCCTTCACGGGTCTTTTCCAAAGTTTAACAACCAATGTAGCGAGCAGTTTGAGATGCACTGTAATACGCGAAAAGTAAGAAACTCGCGAACAGCTGTGGACGAAGATGGAAACGAATAAAAACAAGAAAGAAATTTAAGTAAGCAAAGTAAATTAACACTAACAATTGCACTACTTAAAATGTAGCACAACAACAAATTTAAAATGACTCGGCGGAATAAATTAAAATTAGCCAACACATAATTACTAAATATCAATTGATTCAACAGCACAGTATAACACTGATACTTATCGTAAAAGATCACTTAATCCAGACACTTTCAAATAAAGTTTTAAATAAAATTAAACAAATTCGCCAGAGCACGAAACAAAGCACAGCTGAACACGAGAAGGGTTGCCAATTATCTCCACCTTCGCCACCGTTTTTGAAAAGCTCGGCCGGCAATCCGTCAGCCCCTGCTTTGTTGTTCTGCAATTGCTATTCGAACTTCTTCATGGTCGGGTAATGGAACGTCTGCTCCATCGTCATCGATTGGGTAATCGGGTTCGCCTTCTCCTGGTGTTGTGCGTTCACTGCCATTCAGCAGACTGGAAAAGTGTTCCCTCCACAATTTAAGTATGATCTGGGCATCGGTCACTAGATCACCTTTGGGGGTTCTACAAGAGAATGCTCGGGTCTTAAAACCTTCTGTAAGCCGCCGCATTTTTTCGGAGAATTTTCGAGCATTACCCCTGTCGGCCAGCTTATTAAGTTCATAGTACTCACGCATTTCGGCCTCTTTCTTTTTCTGTCTGCAAATGCGTCTGGCTTCTCTCTTCAACTCTCGGTATCTATCCCATCCCACACGTGTTGTGGTCGATCGTAACTTTGCGACGTAGGCAGCCTGTTTTCTCTCCGCTGCGACACGGCACTTCTCGTCTTACCAGCTGTTCTTTTGCACTTTCCGAAAACTAATGGTTTCGGTTGCAGCTGTACGTAAGGAGTTTGAAATGCCGTCCCACAGTTCCCTTATACCGAGTTGTTGACGAGTGCTCTCAGAGAGCAGGAGTGCAAGCCGAGTAGGAAATCGTTCGGTTGTCTGTTGTGATTGCAGCTTCTCGACGTCGAACCTTCCTTGTGTTTGTTGGCGGGGTAAATCAGTCTATTAAAAAAGTAAACAAGATTGTTTTCTCAAACTCTGTGATGATGCTGAAAACTGGGGGCTCGCTTACAAGACCGTAATAAGGAAACAACGCACTCAAGGTCAAATGCCAACTTTCTCATCAATTCTTGTACTCTTCCCGACCCGACCCCAACTTTCTCTAGAGATCGCGATGGTGCAATAAAGCCAGATCTCACCAGAAGTAACCAACGGAAATGATATAGAGACATACGACCGGCTCGACCCATCTTAAGCCTCAGGACCAGATGACATTCCAAATATAACGCTTGAAAAAGCGATTGTTAGGAACATAGACCCTTTGCACGCAGGAAGGCTCTTTGCCAACAATCTTTAAAAATCAACAAAACCAAATATTACTGCCAAAACCAAACAAACCTCTGTCAGACCGTCCAACTATCGACCACTCTGCATTTGGGACTCTGCGAGAGAAATTCTCGAGCATATCATTTATCAACGCCTAAGTAAGGTCATTGACGACGCCGGCGGCTTATCCCCAAACCAATTTGGATTTAAGTGGGCAAAATAATCGCAGCGGTGACCCTAGTGAATACACTAGCGTAAAAGAGCATTAGCGGGAAGAGATGAAAAGGTGGTTCAATAAAATACTGTAGAGTAGAAACCTTCGATGTCAAAAATGCCTTCAACATGGCGTCTTGGCCTAGTATACTAAGTGCGTACCGACATATCTTTACAACCTGATAGTTAGTTACTTCAACGACAGAACTCTAAGCTATAACACAAGCCAGGGTTACAAAAATTGCAAAATCAACGAGGGAGTGCCACAAGGGTCTGTACTCGGGCTTCTACTCTGGAATACGAGTATAATGTATGATGGAGTAATGCGACTTAAAGTACCGAAAAACGTACATATTACTGTGATTGCATACGACATTGCCGTGGTGGTAATAGCTAAACATATAGAGGATATCGTCTTGTAACCAACACTGGCTCGAAACTAATGGACTAACCCTAGCAGAAAGCAAAAGAGAAGCCGTACTTATTACGCGCAGAAAGGTCCGAGAGTTGCTACATTCTGCATGAAAGTTGTAAACATTACCACTCAGCCAGCTGTTAAATATTTGGAAATCGTTCTTGACGCAAGACTGTCGTTTAAAGAACACGAGCTTTATACAAGTGAAAAGGCTACGAAAGTATGCAGAGTTTAACTCGGTTAATGCTTAATACCCGTGAACCAAAACAAAGTTGGAAACGACTGCTAGCCGGAGTATTAAAGTCAGTCATTCAGCGCCCAAATGTGGAAGACAGCCCTTGAAATCAAATCGTATCATCGCTGCTCTAGTAATCGCGGGCTTACACCCGCTAGACCTCTTAGCCAAAGAGCTCACATACCCTTCAATTGAGAGAGCAACACCCAGAACCCAAAAAGAGAAAGCCAGAGCGGATATGGTCGCTGGACATTCCGACTAATCCCCAAAATTGAACTATGGCTAAATAGATCGCAAGGTGAAGTAGATTTTTACCTCACCTAAATTCTCACTGGACACTAGGGTGAGTCGATTCGGGACTTTTTTCGATTCGGGATTTCTAATAGTGCGGAAAAGTTGCCTTAGTACTTCCTGATTCCAATGCAACTTTTTGTTTTGAGATCGGATTGCATCTTCAACCCCAACTCCGACCTTGAAATTTCGGAAATTCGCCTAAAATCGTGAAATTGTCTACCTAGCGCCTGAAATACGCATCTCATGGCAAAATGTATAAAACAGAAGTTATTTGTCACGTCATTTGCTACCGAAATGGTTTATGTGATCATGGCCGTAGGACGAACCGTTCCCGAGATACGAGCGAAAATGCGGCGCGCCACAGCGCAAGGTGAATGAATGTAAGTGATAGAACTCGGCAAAATCACCGACAAGAGTGAAGGAACTCAATGAAAAGATATTTGTGTGGATACCTATCCGAACGTGTCGTATGACGTAGGTGAATGAATGTGAGTGATAGCACTCGGCGAAATCAACGTCAAGAAGTGTGGCCGCAAGCCGATTTTCACTAACCCCTACCCACTAAACAAAAAGGATGGACAACAGGATAAGACACAATTCGTTTTAAATAATTCGTTCGACACACTGCGCATATCTACATCCGTTTTTAAACACCCGTTCCTCGCGATACATTTTGAACATCGACAGCAGCGATCTGGCGCGCTATCTACATCTTCAACATTCGTTACCTAAATAACCGGAACATAATTTTAAGAAAAAGAATATTTATAAAAAAACAAATACTTCTTTAATAAATTATTTTGTACACTATAGTGCTACGGTATTTTAATTTAGAAATGTTCATGATTACCATTTTATCAATTTAATGATTACCACAGTACAAATAGAGATACATACCTATGTATCTATTTGTTACAAACTTAAATACTGGTAAATGTGGATGCTGTGATTGACGAACAAGCGAGAAATTCCGTCAGGACATTTCCTTATTGCAGAAACGCTATCAAGGGAAATGGAGCGCAGGAATGTTAGAGATTTTTGTGGGAGACTAAAGAAAGACCTTCCTGTAGTCATATATTCACGGAAATCATAAGTATTTTATCTAAAGAAACCAATACCTTACCTAGTAGCTGTTGTTTCTTCTTTATAACCCTTTTATGTCAGAATAAAAATGGGCGTAGTTAAAAATATTTTGAAGGCACACGGTTATTAGTTGAGTCTTGAATATTAACTGATATCAGTTTCAAACTTCTATCTCTGCTGGTTTTAGCGTTATGGATTGTTGCTTATAAGCAACATTGTACCTTTTTAAAACACAGGTTAATATTAATTTTATATATTATATTTGTTAATTTCCAATATATTTTATATGATATATGAAGCAAAACAATTTTTGGGTTACAATTAAGTTTACTTTACATTTTGAGCAATTGGATTTCGAAATGGCTTCCTTTTCATCCCTATTCGATCCAATAATCGTGTATGTAGATCAAGACGCACGGACTTAGGTGGTTCAGAAATGAACGATCGCTTTTATGTCGCCAGTCTAAGAGAGGGACAAATTCCTTCTCCTATATAGAGAGCAAAGTCGTATACAACACGGGCACTCCAATTCAAGTAAACATTTTAAAATCCCATTTATTGGGTTTCATTAGAATGTATTGTTTTAGATTGTTGTACCCTTTATATTTAATAATTTGTTTATCAATGCTTTGATGTTATATTTTCCTCTATTTTGTTACATTTCTCCTTTATTTTATTCAGTAATGGACGTAATTTTTAAACTTCGTCATAATTATTTGATCCAGTTGAGGCTGTTGAGTATTATAATTTATATGAAGAGCCTTTTTTTTGTATTTTCTCAAAACGTATTCTGGATATAGAATTTGCAATAGCAGATAATCTAAAATTTGGTGACCAACCCATCCTCATATTTGTATTACGCCCAAATACAGAAGGACGTCGAAGAATCGTCTTATCTCAAATGTTAAACAATGTAGCATCATGCATTTCCTTTGCATGGAATAACCATAATTTTAATATGCTCTGCAAATCGGTTTCTAGATCACTTCTGGGGGTTCTACAAGAGTATACTCCGCTCTTGAAACTTACTTTTAGTTGCCAAATTTTTTCGTAGAATTTTCGAGCATTACCCTTGTCGGCAGCTTGTCAAGCTCTTCATACTCACGCATTTCGGCCTCTCTCCTTTTCTATCTGCAAATGCGTTACGCTTCCCTTTTCAACTCTCATTATCTAACCCATCCCGCCCGTGTTGTCGTCGGTCGTAACGTTGTGAGGTAGCTGCGACACGGCAATCCTCGTCGTACCAGCTGCTTTTTGCATTTTCCGAAAACCAATGATTTCGGTTGCAGCTGTACGTAAGAAACTTGAAATGTCGGAGTGAATGATCCCACAACAAACTTGCGCTTCTTTATATGGCCACTGTAGCAAATGCCATAAGGACCTACTCGCCTTAGTCCTTGTCCCGTCCATCGCATTTCTTGGACGGCGGTGATATCAACCTTTATTTTCACGAGGACATCATCCAGCTGGGCAGCGGCACCTTCCTAATTAAGGGACCGGACATTCCAGGTGCATGCCCTCAAATCGTAATCTTTATTTTGTTTGCCATAGTCGTCATCAAAAGGGTAGTCTGTCATCCGAGGCAGTTGGTAAGTTTTCACTAAAAGTTTTTTGTTACGTAGCGGGTCCCAAACCCAGCGCACATCCCTGTGTAGAGAATGTTTCGCCTTCTCACTTTAGCTCGCTTTCAAACGGATGTTCTTAGGCTACCAAGAGGATACTTGGTCAAAGACCGGAAGACGTGAGCTGCTTGAGCCATATGTAAAAGAAACGATTCTGGCCACTCCTAAGTGAATGGCGATCAGAGAATTTTCCTCACATGCGTGAACTTCTACACATGACTCCATCCTCCAAAGCTAACTGAAACTAACTGAAACAAAAATTCTTTCCTCGAAATATTTTCACCCGTTGTTTCTTTTTTAAAACATCCAAGCATTTGTTCCAGCTAGGTTCAAAATATTGGAAAATATCTGATGTGGCTACCTGCGACTTTTCGACTTCGCACTGAATTTTTTACCATCTGGTCTGCCACATCTACAACAAATTTTGTATTATTATAAAATCGAATAGTTTCCGGTATACGTTTGTTGCTTTTTCCGTTTCTATTGAGTTATGTTTAGAAATAAGTATAAGCACTTTTTATACTCTTGCAACTAGTTGCTACAGAGTATTATATTTTTGTTCACCTAACGGTTGTACGTATCACCTACAACTAATCGAGATAGATATAAGGTTGTATATATGTATATAAATGAACAGAGATACGAGAAAGGTTGAAATCCGGTTGATTGTATGTCTGTCCGTCCGTGCAAGCTGTAATTTGAGAAAAATTGAGATACCTTAATGAAACTCGGTATACGGGTTCCTTAACCGAAAACATAAAAAGAGCTGTAACTAAGAACTTAATTAAGATATAAAACTGTAATTTGGCACAGGGTATCACAGTAGCAAGGGGCTTCTGTGGATAAAAAATTTTGAAAAAGTGTGCGTGGCTCTGCCACCTAATATGTTGAATGTGCATATCTCCTAAACGACCATAGCTACAACAACTACATTCGCCCAGCACGAATATTATAAGAACTACTACCGATAGTGTGAAAATGTAATGATATGTGATAGAAACGTAGAAATCGCCGAGAGGGTATGACGAAGCTTTATAGAGACTGTTGGGTCACCCTAATGAGAGTGACCCGTGCTCCGGATAAAAGTAATGAATTGTTAATATAACTCTCTTTTCATCTCATTGCTTGTTAATAACTCAAGTTACGTTGCTTACATTTATACACACATGTATACATACACATATTGTACTCATAATTTTCTTTACTTATGTTAATGCTCAAATCATCTAACGAGTAATTATGTATATACATTAGAACAACTTAACAAATAAATCACTCGCTAATAAACCGTGAACAAGAGCAGACTGCACTTTAATTTGTTTTACACCCCCGCATTTTTAAAATAATAAAATAAAGCAAGAAAAACGCTTCTTGCTCCAACATTTTGGCGCCCAACGTGGGGCAGTGTAAAATAAGTTTACTTTTTTTGTGCAAAGTGTGAAAAACTTTGAAAAACCTAATGGTGGTTCCTGAAATTGCATCAATTGCATAAAAAAATATACACGTCCAACGAATACTTAGTGAAGCAATAAGTACATAAACTACATAAAGTTGTTGGTGGGTCCCTGGACTAATTTCAGTTCATTTGCACATACATAACTGGTTTGCGATCGGATGATTTGTCTGGTGAGATTTTAAGAATTTCTACAGTTGCTGAAATTACCGCTCATTGGAAAGCGTATGTATAAAAACAAATTACTTATCATCATACATACGTTTATCCATTTACTTGCATACATAATTCGCTACATCACCGTTTGGAACATTTTGGTTAACGGAGTTGCATTCGCTGCCTTGTTAGCAGATCGTCGCTTACTCAGCATAAGTCACCGCCTACTGCACTGCTCAGCTGAACGTTCATAGCTCTGCCGGCACTTTAAAGCGTCGCCCGCTTAGCCGCTGCACCGTCGCCGCTATTCTGTCAACGCATGTATTCTGAGAGCTCTGCTGCTAGCAGCAGTTATTATTGCGCTTTATTAGTTACATGCTTTCTCTACATTTTTTGCATAAGCTGCCTGCACTAAACCTTTAGTGAAACATTGTTTAGTGAGACTACGCATTGTTAGTGTGCTGTATATAACTTCGTTTTTTTTGCTGTCGCTATTACTGACCGGTGGTAGTTACTCCTCTTCGCTTTACATTAAGGGTGTCCAAAAATAAACGTAAAAATGTCTCTTGAACACTCCAAACGCAAACGCGCTAATATAAAACGCAATATATCGCGCATTAAATCTATAGTTGAGGGATCAAAAGACTTTGATGAAAAGCCTTCACATGCGGAGTTACAGTGCCGACTGGGAATTCTAGAGTCATACTTTAAGCAAGCACTCTCAGTCCAAGCTGACATTGAAGATTTGGATCCATCAGACACAGGTCGCGCAGATTTAGAGGATAGCTATGTCACAGCCAAACTTTGCATTCAAGCACAACTTGGGGACGAAGGAAACGTTACAATTAATTACCCCGAGACAACAGCTCCAACTCCTGTTTCCACGCCATCATTCTTGCCAAGGTTGTCGCTGCCTACTTTTAGCGGGAACTATGCAGAATATAAAAACTTTATTGCATCTTTTACTCAACTTGTCGCTCGGGAACCTAGACTTTCAAATATAGAACGATTTAATTATTTGTTGTCGTGTCTTAAAGGTTCAGCCCTAGAAACCGTAAGAGCTTTCCAGGTCACCAGCGAAAACTATCCGAAAGCTTTAGACAGACTCAGGGAACGCTTCGATAATCCCACTCTGATATTTTTGGAAGGAATTGCCTCCTTATTCACGCTGCCAACAGCCGATAAATCAAACTATCAACAATTGCGTAGTTTGATTGACAAGGCATCAGCCATATTTAGTTCATTAGAATCATTGGGCACGAGCTCCAATATCGCACAAGCAATGCTGATTTACATTGTTATTGGAAAATGTGATCAGCAAACTCGCAACAAATGGAATGAATCGCTAGACTACAAATCGCTTCCAACTTGGATACAATGCACCCAAGTTTTAGAACGCCATTGTCAGTTTTTGCATTCATCCGACTCCTCGTTACGCCATACGTTCGAGTCCACCAAACCAATTCGGATTACTACGCGTGGACAAAACTCATCATTCGCCATCACTAAGCCTTCTTGTGTTCTTTGCTCTAGCGATAAACACAAAATTATTGGGTGTTCTCAATTCAAGGACATGAACACGAATCAACGCTACGATGCCGCCAAGAAATACGACCTCTGTATCAATTGTCTGAGCAATGGTCACAGAGTAGCTCAGTGTGTCTCGAAGCATCGCTGCCGCTCCTGTAACAGAACGCATCATACTCTCTTGCATCATGACAACGCGACTCTGCCCACACTTGCAAGTCCAACATCTCTTCCTGTTTCGCAATCGTTTCAACCATCATCATCATATTCAACCAAACCTCATACATACAACCAAGTAGCAGCCACGCATTCGCATATGGAGACATCGGATCATGGGCAGGTCATTCTAGCAACAGCTTTAGTTTTAGTTAAAGATTCCATGGGTACCTACATACAAGCTTGGAAGAGCTCTTCTCGACTCATGTTCTCAAGTGAATTTCATGACAGATGAGTTCGCACAAAAGCTTCACCTTCGTCGAGAAAGGTATCGCATTGGCATTCGCAGCATAGGTGATTCAGTTACCAATCTTAAAGCTCGAACCACCACAACAATTAAGTCACGTACATCAGCATTTCAACTATCGCTCCAGTTTGGTATCACACCCCATATTGCATACCAACCTGACGCTGAAATTGACACATTAAATTGGAACTTGCCAGCCAACACAACTTTGGCTGACGAAACTTTCTTCAAACCTCGACGCATCGATCTGTTGCTTGGAACAGAGGCATTTTTTGAAGCTCTCGCTGTTGGTCAAATAAAGCTTGGCCAAAATTTACCTACATTGCAAAAAACATTATTTGGCTGGGTGGTTTCAGGAAGATACCAGTCGAAGCACTATACGCCTTCAAAGTCTTGTCTGCTATTTCACGAAGACTCTATTGACGCAAACATGCAACGCCTTTGGGAGCTCGAAACTGTCGACTCGAAACCCAACCCTATTTCAACTGATCATCAGCTTTGCGAACGTCATTTTATAGCCACAACACATCAAGATACTACTGGACGCATATCTGTGAGGCTGCCATCTAAGGACAATCCCGCTGCACTTGGAGCCTCATTCGACATCGCTCGTCGCCGATTCCTAGCAATCGAACGCCGTCTTTCGCAGTCACCAGACACTTATTCCCAGTACGTCTCATTCATGGAAGAATACGAACGTCTTGGTCACATGTCTGCAGTTAAAGCTCCGAAATTAGATGAACCACACTATTACATATCACATCACTGCGTACTGAAACCTACAAGCACATCAACAAAGTTACGAGTAGTGTTCGACGCCTCTTGCCAAACTACGACACAAACATCGCTAAATGATTTACTTTTAGTTGGACCAACCATCCAAACAGAGCTGTACATGTTGCTACTGCGCTTCCGTTTGTATCGTTACGCTATCACCGCAGATGTCACTAAAATGTACAGGCAAGTATCCTTGAATAAAAATGATCGTAAATTTCATTACATTCTTTGGCGAGCTTCTGCAGACGCAGATCTTCTCACATACCAGCTCAACACTGTGACATATGGGACCGCCTCAGCTCCATATCTCGCAGTGCGAAGCCTTCACTACTTGGCAGATCAGCATATGGCAGAATTTCCAATTGGCGCTACGGCTGTAAAAACTTCGTTCTATGTAGATGATCTTCTATGTGGTGCAGATGACACAGATGCCTTACACAAATTAAAGGAAGAAGTTATTGAGATACTTCGACGCGGACAGTTTCCTCTTTCCAAATGGCATTCCAATCACCCAGATTTCATGGAAAGCCAAACTATGAAAGAGCTAAGCATTACCGACGATTTCACATCAAGTGCACTTGGGGTGACTTGGAATCAACGCAACGACACGTTGTTGTTTTCATTCACACCAAAGCAAGTTCACAAGTCTGTCACAAAGCGCACAATACTGTCTATCGCTTCATCGCTTTTCGATCCACTTGGAGTGCTCTCACCACTCGTGATAACATCCAAAATCATTATGCAGGAATTGTGGCTGCTAAAATTAGATTGGGACGAGTCGGTTCCCCAACATATACACCAAGCCTGGAATTGTTGCTTAGCATCTCTTAACTCGCTTTCATCACTCAGCCTGCCTCGTTATTGTCTGCAACCAAATGCCCGCAACATACAGTTGCATGGATTTTGCGACGCATCAATTCGGGCATACGGATCGGCGATTTACATACGCACAGAAGACTCCGACGGACAGGTTGCTGTACATTTACTCACTTCGAAATCAAGGGTCGCACCAGTAAAAAAGCAGTCTCTCCCAAAACTCGAACTTTGCGGTGCCCACCTTCTCGCTTGCCTGTATGCTAAGATAAAGAACATATTCTCCTCTGTTCGTATAACTACTTTCTTTTGGACTGACTCGCAACTAGTTCTACATTGGGTAAAACAACACTCTGTTACGCTGTCAACATTCGTGGGCAACAGGGTATCTGACATACAGGAATTTACTGCAGGTGGACAATGGAGGTATGTGCCTTCCAAAGAGAATCCAGCCGACCTAGTCTCTCGAGGCTGCCCTGCTGCTGAGCTCAAATCTTCGATATGGTTTTCTGGTCCTCAATTTTTACAGGAAAACGCAATGAATTGGCCAAGGCACACAGACAATATTGAGCTTGATATGGATATTGTGAACAGAGAGAAACGCAAGAAGACATTTGCTGTAGTTAAGGAGGTAAATTACTTGATCGATGTCATTGATGGCATAAGCTCGTACATCCATTGTCTGCGTCTCATCGCCTGGCTCTTTCGGTTCAGTGATAAATGCAGACGAAAGCCTACGACAAACACCATTTCGCCATCCCCTGATGAATTACGACGCGCATCATATTGCATTATCTTCAATATTCAGCAACAACATTTTTCAAACGATATTCAATTGCTTCGAAAAAACCAAGCTCTAAAAAGTAACTTGAAATTTCTTACACCATTCTTGGACAACGTTACCGGTTTTGAACTTATAAAAGTTGGTGGACGTCTAGATTATGCAGATTTACCCAACTCGCAGAAACATCCGATTCTACTACCCAGCGATTCCCAATTTGTACTAAAGTACGTTCGACACCTACATTTACGAAATTTTCACGCAGGCCCAAAGGCATTGGTCGCCTTCATCAGATTAGAATTTTGGATAGTCAACGCTAGAGATGTTGCTCGTCGCATCGTTCGTTCCTGTGTGCATTGTGTTCGTTACAAGCCAGTGCTGTTACAACAGGTAATGGGCCCACTGCCAGTTACACGTATTACACCTGCATGCCCGTTTGAACGTTGCGGAATCGACTTTTGTGGACCAATAAACACATATCTTCGAATTCGAGGAAAACCACCTACCAAGTCATATTTAGCTGTATTCGTGTGCCTCGTAACTAAAGCTGTGCACATCGAGGTGGTCTCCGACCTATCAACAAACGCATTTCTAAATGCATTAAAGCGAATGAGTGGTCGTCGTAAAATGCCATGTGATATCTTTTGCGACAATGCTACCAATTTTGTGGGTGCATCAAACCAGCTACAGGACCTCAAACAGTTTTTATTCAAGACTGAAACGTTAAATGAAATCTATAAATATTGTTCCTCTGATTTTATTAATTTCCATTTTATTCCACCCAGGGCACCTCACTTCGGCGGCCTCTGGGAAGCTGCGGTAAAGAGCGCGAAGGGGTTGTTAAATCGCACATTGGCAAACACTAAACTGACATTCGAAGAGTTAAACACCGTTGCTGTAGAAGTAGAAGCTATTCTTAATTCACGTCCGCTATCTTCAATGTCTTCAGATCCTAACGACTTTGGTGCATTGACACCTGGTCACTTTTTGGTCGGTGATTCTTTGCGTGGCTTGCCTGAACGCTCATTGGAGCTGAAGACCGTCTCACACCTTGATCGCTACAACACAATCACTGCCATCAAGCAAAGTTTTTGGCGTCGCTGGTCTGTGGACTATATAAACGAACTACGAGCCCGTGTAAAGTGGACAACACCTTCACCTGATCTCACTAACGGTGCTTTAGTGATCATACATGATGACAATCTGCCACCGCAGCGTTGGAGATTAGGTCGGGTCGAATCAACCGTGCTTGGACGAGATGGCCATGTTCGAGTGGTGAATCTCCGAACTGCCAATGGAACTCTTTGTAGACCAATACATAAATTAGCCATTCTTCCGATTTGTTGAAAGATAGTCCTTTCAACGGGGCCGGGATGTTGGGTCACCCTAATGAGAGTGACCCGTGCTCCGGATAAAAGTAATGAATTGTTAATATAACTCTCTTTTCATCTCATTGCTTGTTAATAACTCAAGTTACGTTGCTTACATTTATACACACATGTATATATACACATATTGTACTCATAATTTTCTTTACTTATGTTAATGCTCAAATCATCTAACGAGTTATTATGTATATACATTAGAAAAACTTAACAAATAAATCACTCGCTAATAAACCGTGAACAAGAGCACACTGCACTTTAATTTGTTTTACACCCCCGCATTTTTAAAATAATAAAATAAAGCAAGAAAAACGCTTCTTGCTCCAACAGAGACCGTGATAAAATTAGACGATGGGCGTGGCACCGCCCACTTTTTGGTGAAATTTGGAATATGGAATTCTTTTCATATTCATATTTTACTCTGTGAACTACTCTCATATGGTACAATTTTAAATTAAACTTAATTCTTTTACTTTCTAGTACACAAATTACGAAGTAATTAACATAATGGAATTAAACTTTGCACGATAAATGACTTTAGTGTATGCCACCTTACGAAAAATCCATTTAAAACTGTTCAATACCCTAGGTACCGAATATGTGGATCCTAGTACCTATTGTTGACTTTTGATCGAAAATATCAGACAATGTGTGATACATAAATATAACTGGAATTAAGGGATAATTCTTCTCTTATAATGATATGTCTGCATATCAAAAGGGTTGAGTCGGACCAATATTTCCCTTAGCCTCCATGTACTTAATATAAAGAATTTCGAACTTCCGAACTTTGTACTGCATGTACCACCCAATACGTAGTTATTCCAATGAAAATAACCCATAAGAGTGTATATTTGTGCCTAAAATAGATAATTTTGAGCGAAAACTTGGCCTAGCCCCGAAATAACTAATATCAGGACTTTCGAACATCCGGCTGACTTTTACTATATGATTGGTTTTACGCTTTAAAGTAATTCTCTGGTTTTGATTTTTGTACGTTGCAAGTGTATAAAATGTTCGGTTGCACCCTTCCTTACTTGTTTCGGCTTAGTTTTATACACTGTCGAAGTAATGTAATTCGATTTATACATTTTGCTTGAAAGTTAGGCAATTTATGTTTCCTTTCTTTGGCTAACTTTGGCAACTCTCTCTTGTTTCCATGAATTGTTCCAACAATTATAGTTTTTTTGAAAGTAATTTCTTGGCTAATGAAACACTCGTGAAAAAACTATCCGTTGTTACGTTCCTTCCGCATCCTGTAAAAGGATCTATCAGCTTTAGAACAACGAACCCCCCTAGGGGCATTGAACAGTCTCTCCCGTCAACCTTTCCCAAATAGGGAAACTCATTTATTTTGTACTTACTATTGACGTCACACGCCAACCAGAACTTTATTCCAAATTTGTCTGGCTTGTTTGGCATATATTGGGCAAATCTACACCTAGTCGTCGGCGAAATAACTGTTCATTAACAGCAATATATGCACCAGGCTTATTACAATTTTATGAATTTTCATATTGTAGATATCATAGCATATTTATTAGTTTGTAAACGCTGTCTTCTTTTGCTCTTCTTATCAAATAAACTTCATAATTTCAGTAACGTCGTTTCGGCTCATTGTTTTTGATAAAAGCGGGTCCCCAATTTATTCCACAAATATGAATTATCCAAATTTGTTGCCTCATATGCGCCACGAGCAAATAGCAAAGCAATAAATGCATCTATTTTTGTAACATTTAGCTCCCACTTATAGCCCTGACAGACGACACCGCTAATATGCATTAGCGGGCGATTTTTGCTATTTTTTGACAGATGTCACTTGAAGCTTTTACAGCATCAGAGGTAAGCAGTTTTATATTGCTAATTAAATTATGTGGAAGTATATTAACAAAAACAAATTTTAATATTTTTAGATGACAGAAAATAAACAACGCACACTTTGCTATCCATTTTTCCAATATTCTTCACTTTTTCCGCATTACAATCGATTATTGCTTTTAATTTCACTCTATTATCTTTTAACGTAGTTAATAATAAACGAATTTTTTCGTTACATTTATATTGATTTTCCAAAAATACCAAAATTTCTATTAATAATTTATCTTATTCATTTTTATTTCACTTTTTTTTAATAAATAAACAAATTTCACTATCAGCCGTCAAAATGTATATGTCTGCCGTCTGTCACCATAAAATTTCAATGCGCATTAGCGTTACTTAAGGCGCATTAATTTTGCTCGTCTGTCATTGCTATTAGTCCCTAATACCCTAAATGCTTCTTCTTCTGTACATTTTATAATATGATGCATTATACTCTGTTCAATGATTAGAGCAAATACCGTCTTCATTTGTCCAATCATTATATGTTGTTTAGCATATCCTGTTGGCTTTGACGTATCCCTAAGAATTTGATGCACTGATAACCTGCCATGGTTGGAACTTCCGTTTATTTCTTTTCAGACTGTTCCATCAGCAGTTGTTTTGATGTGTTTATCCTTTAAATCTGTCTCACTTTCGGATATCAATAGAACTCTACTTCTTTTCTGTAATGGACGCATTACATCTGTCTCACTTTCGGATATCAATAGAACTCTACTTCTTTTCTGTAATGGACGCATATTTATAATATTCTCTTCTTCACTATCTCTTTTTGATTCCAATTCACTTGTTTTAAATATCTCAGTTTCCATGTCATTTTTTCATTTCGAGAAGTTTCTTGCTCATGATATTCTGAACCCTTTTCTTTTATTTACGTTATACATACGAGTATTTCTTAGGTAATTTTCCAATGCTTTGACATTTTTCGGTTTTTTATCTACAAAAATTCATTACACTATGTAAGAATAAATAATGTACATCCAAGTATTGATCTTTAAAAACAAATAAACAGCTATAAAAAAATGCAAAAGTAACTCTTTAGATGTGCACTACTTGACACTGTAACCAATACTATTTGTTGTGTACTCCTCTTCATTGAAACCCGCGCTGAGATAATTAACGGGTGATTTTTTTGAGGTTAGGATTTTCATGCATTAGTATTTGACAGATCACGTGGGATTTCAGACATGGTGTCAAAGAGAAAGATGCTCAGTATACTTTGACATTTCATCATGAATAGACTTACTAACGAGCAACGCTTGCAAATCATTGAATTTTATTACCAAAATCAGTGTTCGGTTCGAAATGTGTTTCGCGCTTTACGTTCGATTTATGGTCTACATAATCGACCAAGTGAGCAAACAATTAATGCGATTGTGACCAAGTTTCGCACTCAGTTTACTTTATTGGACATTAAACCAACCACACGAATGCGTACAGTGCGTACAGAAGAGAATATTGCGTCTGTTTCTGAGAGTGTGGCTGAAGACCGTGAAATGTCGATTCGTCGCCGTTCGCAGCAATTGGGTTTGTGTTATTCGACCACATGGAAGATTTTACGCAAAGATCTTGGTGTAAAACCGTATAAAATACAGCTCGTGCAAGAACTGAAGCCGAACGATCTGCCACAACGTCGAATTTTCAGTGAATGGGCCCTAGAAAAGTTGGCAGAAAATCCGCTTTTTTATCGACAAATTTTGTTCAGCGATGAGGCTCATTTCTGGTTGAATGGCTACGTAAATAAGCAAAATTGCCGCATTTGGGGTGAAGAGCAACCAGAAGCCGTTCAAGAACTGCCCATGCATCCCGAAAAATGCACTGTTTGGTGTGGTTTGTACGGTGGTGGAATCATTGGACCGTATTTTTTCAAAGATGCTGTTGGACGCAACGTTACGGTGAATGGCGATCGCTATCGTTCGATGCTAACAAACTTTTTGTTGCCAAAAATGGAAGAACTGAACTTGGTTGACATGTGGTTTCAACAAGATGGCGCTACATGCCACACAGCTCGCGATTCTATGGCCATTTTGAGGGAAAACTTCGGACAACAATTCATCTCAAGAAATGGACCCGTAAGTTGGCCACCAAGATCATGCGATTTAACGCCTTTAGACTATTTTTTGTGGGGCTACGTCAAGTCTAAAGTCTACAGAAATAAGCCAGCAACTATTCCAGCTTTGGAAGACAACATTTCCGAAGAAATTCGGGCTATTCCGGCCGAAATGCTCGAAAAAGTTGCCCAAAATTGGACTTTCCGAATGGACCACCTAAGACGCAGCCGCGGTCAACATTTAAATGAAATTATCTTCAAAAAGTAAATGTCATGAACCAATCTAACGTTTCAAATAAAGAACCGATGAGATTTTGCAAATTTTATGCGTTTTTTTTTAAGTTATCAAGCTCTTAAAAAATCACCCTTTATAAACATTTTACTCTGAGATAACTGTAATAGTTATATTTTTTCCCACCGGTAGAAGTAGGTTGGCCACATAACAAAATTTCTTGGAAAAGAACAAATAACTAAAATTAAAGGATGAAGAAAATATTATATGTATATTATAATAATTTTCATACAGTTTGATAACGGTGTTATAACGTTTAAAAATGTGTAAGTTTTACAAAAGTTTGAAAATAGTCAATTTTACTGGTACTAGTAGGTTTAGTGTTAAAGAAAAAAATATTACTACTATTGACGATATTGCTGCCACAAAACAAGAAATTATTTTTATGTTCTACAAAGTTTTCTTCATTTGTTTTCCTTTTGTCTATTGTTAAATAAAAATGAATCGCCAAAATGTATGTACGCTCATAACTTTCATACGACTGAACCAAATTTGATAATTCTTTTTTTAAAATGTTCGTTAAAATCGAATAATTGCTGGAAAACCCCTAAAAACAGCCTTTTTATTTTTCTCATACAAATGAATGAATGTTTGTTTTTTAGAATGCTAAGAGAACGGCTGAACCAATATTAATGGAATTTTCAAGAGAATGTTCTGTGTGAATCGGGAAAGGTTTAGAAATAAAAAACCTGTATGTCTTTCATGAGGAAAAGTCGGAAAATTGAAAAATTCCAAAAAGTTAATTTTTTCCATACAAATTTTTTCATTCAATTTTTTGTTTTGTTTTTCAATTATTTAAATCTTTCAAATTTGGCGTTTGCTTCAAAATATTTTGAAAATTATTCAGTGAAAATGTTATGTGTGTTGCAAAGAAAGTGATCAATTACAGATTGAAATTTGTTACGATGCCATGAAGAGGTCGCGCTAATATCGGTCGGCGTTCTTTTTGGCATCAATATACATTAGCAGCCCAAGGCACATGTACGAGTACTCCCAGAATGCGATGCCATACGTGCGGTATTATGCATCGCGGTCAATCAGCAAGCGATCGTCACGATGTCAGAGCAAGACTTTTCAAGCAACAGCTTCGATGGAGTTTATCTTGAAGCAACATATGTATATATGGTGCAGTCAGTTGCTAGATGTATTCTGTTGAGTGGCAAAAGAGAGGTTTGCCGCACGCACACATTATTCTTTGGATGGTGGTTACACCAGATCAAATTGATGAAATTACGAGTATTTAATTATGCGGAAATTCCTGATGCTAAGAAAGAAGATCCAGTATTATACAAGTGATGAAAACCAATAAGGTTCATGGAACTTGCGGACACCACAATCCCACTTCGATTTGTGTGTAAATGCACGAAACAGTATCCACGTGCTTTTCTTTTGGAAATGATGGATATCCACTGTATCGGCGTAGCTCACCAGATGACAATGGCGTGAGTTAGAGGCGTGAATATCGAAGTTGACAACACATGGATCGTACTATATTCACCATCATTGTCTAATTCACATTCAAAATTGATATCAATGTTGAGTATTGCAGTTTGGTGTAATCGATAAAATACGTTTGTATGTACACCACCAAAGGAAGCAACATGGCGGTTATAGTCTTGAACGATACGGTCGATACGTGAACTGCACTAAAGCGCTTTGTATTTACTTTTGCAATTCAGGAACGTTTTCCGACTGTTGTGCATCTAGCAGTTAATTTGGAGAATGGCCAAATAGTGTATTTCAACCCAGAGAATACAATACAGCTGGTGGAAACACCGCCAGTAACAAAATTAACATTGACGAGTTTTTGCTCAACTTTCGTCAGTGATCCGTTTGCGAGAACATTGCTCTATTCGGAAATACCTTGATATTATACATGGAATGCATCGACGGAGAAATAGTTACACAGAAAGCAAGGCCAACCAGTAGATGAACATCCAGGTGTGTTATCAACTAATACATTAGGACGAATTTACACAATCCACCCGAAAAATGACGATTGTTTCTACCTTCGGTTGCTATTGATTAATGTACGTGGTTCCATTTCATTTGAGTCATTGCGTACTGTGAATGATATGGTGTATGCAACTTTTTGAAAAGCAAGCCAGCAATTACAATTGCTGGAAAACGATAATCACTGGAATGCAAATGAAGTTCGCACACTTTTCGTGATAATCATTTCGACATATCAGCTTCAAATCCGCGTCTATTATGGGATACGAACAAAAATGACATTGCCGAAGACATTTTACATCGTCTTCACTAAAAATTGGAAAGGGATCAATTTCGGTTGATACTTCGATGGTTTAATAACAATTCCATCTGCCGTTTATCGATTCACGAAAGATGAACTCATCACGAATGTGTATCCGAATATTGGCCAAATTATCGTAACTGCGATTCCTTAAGTGTACGCGAGTTACATATATAGTTCCACAAACAACAATATGTAATGAAAACTCCAACGTAGATGAAATAATAAGAAAATACTTAAACCAACCCAACAACATTACTGTATAAAACATTTATTTATTTGTTGGCTTGATTTAACTTGACACTCATATAAATGTGTATAACGAAAATGCAAGTGTCGTTGCTTCATAAAAATTAAACAACGATACTTGCAATGTAAACAAATTTAAACATTGTAGCTCAAATTTCATGTCACCGAACTCAAATTTATGAGTACTACATGAAATGTTATTACTTTTACTTTTATAAGCAAAAGTCAAAGTAATATCAAATTACGTAGGAATATTTGTACTTAAGCCACATAAATGTCAATGCACTGAATTATTTGTATGTCCACTTAAAAAACTGCCTAAGCCACATAAATGTCAATGTAATTGGAAAAGTATTAAAATATTACATATGTATGTATATGATTTTGTTTATATTCGATTATTTTGATCAATATTGTAGGTTTCATTTTAAAAACGAAATTATTGTAAAGTCAGTCTTAAGATTCACTTGAATAAAGGAAGATATAACAGCTTAAGCTTGTTTTTCAATTCGACCTTATTTTACATAATTGGCGCAGTCACGGAGTTGTGTTTCTTAAGAAATACAATAAAAGTTTACCTATCGCGAAAGTGAATAAAATAATAATAAGTTTAAAGTGAAGTCGATGTGTAAAAAAAATAAAAATATATGCACTTTAATTAAATAACTGTGGAGTTAATCTTCTAATAAAAAAAACCAAAATACAAAATAAAAACAACTACGGTGTTAAAATTCAAAATAATTAAACCCCTTAAATAAAAAAAAAAATAAAAATAAATAAATAAAAAAAAACAACGATGAGTCGATTTGATGTCAACCGAGATCTGGGAAACGGAGGAGAACTAACAGAGCAAGAGCAACAAATGGCTCAGATGGCTAGAGTGATTACTCAACAAGAAGAAGCCATCAATCAAATGAGGTTGCAATATGCAAGTCAAGTGCAACCTCAATCATTATTAAACACGAAAGAACTGTTACAACAATTTAGACAGCTGAGGTGTTTGGACGAGGGACATAATATAATGGCGATTATAAAATCAGTGGAAGCCATCATAAATTTGTGCCCACAAAACAACCAACAATTGATAAACTTGGCGATGACAATATTAGCTAACGAAAAAATCCTGGGAGATGCAGGAAGACACATACAAGAACTAGGCGACAACCCAACATGGCAGGAGATTAAAACTAAATTAATCCAACAAGGAAGACCAAAGACAACATATGGCGACATCTTTAACAAATGCAGGAATATAAAAGTAAGTAACTTAAGAGAATTATTCGATTATTTTCAAAAGGCTAAATTTCAGTTAAATCAAATATATTTATTTGATGAAGACAAGCCTTATATTTATAAGCCAGATAGGGTAGACAGAGATTTAGTTAGCTTATTAATTGAAAAAATTGATGTATCTATGAGATCACATTTAAATGAAAATTGCTCGCTTAACGATATTATAAATAAATATTCTAAAATGAAAGCTTTAGATGACACTAGAACTATACATATTACACACAGAAAAAACTTAAGCAAACAAAATTTTACTATGACTAAAACGCAATATTTTCACACTAATCAGAACACAAATAGGATCAGCTCAGTTACACAAATTAAACCAAATACCAATATGTACAGGGTGGGCCCAAATAACTGTCGCGCTTTATTTTTGTAGAAAAAGTTTATTTTTTGATATTTTGAGCAATTAAACAATTTTATTTATTATAAAGACTGTTGGCTTACATTAGGACTGCTTAAGTTCAAATCGTTCACCTTTGATTTTTTTTACCAGCTTCAAACGTTTCTGAAAACTATTGCAGGCGGCATGCACCACTTCATCTGGAATTTCGTCCCAAATTTTGATTAAAAGACGCTTGAATTGATCCAATCTTATGTTTTTCAAATTTTTTAAGTTGTCAAGCATGTATCCCCATGTACTGAAATCCAATGCATTGATTTTGACACCTTTCTCAATAAAAAGGAGCAAGAGCTTGCCTTTTTTGAATATGGCATCCCATATCATGACAGACGCTGTGTTTTGATATCTCTGAGCGGCTAATTTATCTGTTGGGATATCCTGCATACTTGTTGCATATACGCGATCATTCCGGGGATTGTGACTTTTTTGCAATATGAATAGTTTTTCATCAGAGAACACAAAATTGCAACTTGCATGCCGCTGAAGCAATAAACCACTTCTTTCCCGTCGCATTTTCTCCTGACGCTCCGTAAGGCCATGAATCCTCTTCTATTTGTAAGGTTTATCCTCTCTTCAAGTCCTCTTTTAAAACATTTCGGATGATTTTCCGGCTCACCTTCAGCTCTTTGGCTAGATTTCGAGCTGATCTAGCACAATTTCGCCTTATCCTTTCACGCACATTCTTCACCAGCTCAGGTGTTCTTATACTTCTTTTTCATCCAGGTTTTTTGGATATTTTAACACTTCCAGTTCTCTTAAATCGAACCACAGTGCGTTGGACAAATCTCCGGTTTACATCAATGTCTTTCAGCAATTTAACAACTTCGCCTGTCGTTTTGCCTTGCAAATGTAATTTTTGCACTAAGTCTCTTTTTGCTTCCATCACTCACAAATTTTAAGAACTACTAATCAGGTCAAAAAAGTACTCAATTAATTTCACAATAAAATAAGGAACACAAAAATGTAATGGTAACAAAATTCTGTACACTTACGCGAACATAACGTTGCTTCGAAAAAGTGCGACAGTTATTCGGGCCCACACTGTATAACCAAAATTATCAAAACACACAAAATACTAATACACGATAAAATGAACAGTATTCACACAATTTTACACAAAATTACGGCAGAGGAATAGTAGCAATAATACCAGATTTTCGCGTAGAAGCACTAACAACAATAATACCACACTAACACCTGAACCAATGGAAATAGGTGTACTCGAGGAAAACGAAGTAAATTTTTTAATAACGCCTCAAGAACAAAACTCCCCATAATAAATATAACGAGAGGAAAAACTAAAATTAGTTGCCTTATAGATACAGGATCAACTACAAGCATAATAAAAGAAGGGATATTATCGGAAAATTATCCCAAAATAACAATGAAATATGCTATAAAATACAAAACTTTAAACGGGGTAAATCAAATAAAAAGTGTAGTAACCACACCATTACCAAAAGAATTTGGATGCTTTGGCACCCTTTAGTGGAAACTATTGAACTTTTCAAACACAAAATTTTCAGGTATAATAGGCCAAAATTTCTTAAAACCTTTACAAGCAAAAATTAATTGTGCGGAAAACTACGTTGAAATTTTAAAAAATAAAATTTATTTCGAAGAATTTAACTATTCCGAATACATGTAGGACTGTGTAAACGGACAGTAAGACTAAAACAGAAATGCAACACTGTGTAGGAACAGATGTGACAGCAGTGGACGGACTGGAATGACAATGGAACAGTAGGTACGAAGATGATTTAAGGACAGACAAACAGACAGACCACGCAAGACCACCGGCAGCCACGGACCACTTAACCCCTTAAGCTAAATTGAATTTTGTTAAATAAATATCATTGAATTGTAACTGCATTTTAAATACGGCATTTTAAGTAAAATCCTACAAGTGGTGTCAGAAGTGGGATAAGTGCGATTTTAAGTGAAACTTTTTGATAAATCGAAACGCGTTCGTATAAGTGGTCCGTGGTGTGCAAAATTGCGGTACTCAAACCGCATAACGGAGTGGTACAACTGGAAGCGCTAGCAGCAGTGGCGGTAATAGCACCAGCAGTAGTACAGTAGCAGCAGCATCAGCACCAGTAACAACAGCATCAGCAGTAGCAGCAGCATCAGTAGTAGCATCAGCGTCAGTAATAGCACCAGTAGTAGTAGTAGCAGCAGTAGCAGTAACAACAGCATCAGCAGTAGCAGCAGCATCATCGTCAGTAACAGCACCAGCAGGAGTAGCAGTAGCAGCAGCATCAGCGCCAGTAACAACAGCATCAGCAGAAGCAGCAGCATCAGCAGAAGCAGCAGCATCAGCGTCAGTAACAGTAACAGCAGCAATAACGGCGGGTACACACAGTGCGTACGGTAAAAGTACAGTTCATCGTTGGAAAAACAGATAAGTCCTTTTGATATACAATTGTACAGTTTAACGTAAAATAAGATATCGAATATTTTGTGAAAATTTAGTGAAATTTATGGCGAATATCGCAACAAACCTTTATGGGTGAAAATACGTTTTAAAATTCTTACGTGAGATTTATAAGAATATAAGAAAGTTAAATGCGGATATTGTAATAAAATCCGAGTTACAGAAAATATTTTACTTCATTTGTATACGAAAGATTAAAACGAATATTGTAATAAAATTCGTTTAACAAACAAGTTATTAAAATTGTACACGGAAATTGTAAACGCGGATATTGTGATCGAATTGAATAACATAAAAGTTATCAGAATTGTATGCGGGAAAAAGTGAATACTGTAACGCAAGCTAAAAGGAAATATTATTATTGAAATTAAGCTTTTTTAGGATATTATCGATTTTTTGTACAACATTGTAAATTATGAACCGCACCGAAATTTTTGAGCTGACTGTTGACGGTTTGAAGGAAAGGTTGGGTGATTTAGGGCTATCGACTGTTGGACGGAAAGCGACACTACAAGACAGACTGATGGAGCATTTCGGCCTGACTGTGAGTGACGGTTCCGAAACTGATGTGGAAGCGGTAGCAAGCCAACGAAGTGTGCGTGAGGTTAGAGTCGAATACCACAACTTTACTCTCCGAGATGTTGAGGACTCAATGACTTCGTTTAAAGGAACAGGTCGTCCAAGTTTCGAACAATGGCTTGAGGATTTTGAGGCAAACGCATCGGCAGTGCATTGGAACGAGCTGCAGAAATTCATCTACGCAAAACAGCTATTGAAGGGTGCGGCAAAGATTTTTATAAGAAGCCAGAGAGGAATAAGCAGCTGGAGTTCACTAAAACTAGCGCTGCGGCAGGAATTTGGTACGGCACTTTCATCGATTGAAGTACACCGTACTTTACGCAGTCGTCGGAAGCGACATGGGGAAGATCTTCGAGAACATCTATACGTTTTAATGGAGTTGGGGAAACCGATAGAGCTAGATGACTCAAGCCTAATAGAATATTTCATCGAAGGCATACCGGACTCAAGATCGAACAAAAGTAACCTATACCAGGCGAAAACTATACAGGATTTGAAGGAGCAGATCAAAGTATACGAGAAGATTCGTTACAGCCAGTCACAACCCGTGAATGGGAACTAGGAGAAGGCATCGTCGTCAAACAAGGATGTCCAGAAAGCAGTTCCATTTAGCAGGAAATGTTTTGTCTGCGGGGATTCATCACATCTCGCTAGAAGTTGTCCACGCAACAAGACATCGTGTTACAATTGCGGTGAAGAGGGTCATCGTGCAGCCAACTGTAAGGCAGGAAGGAAAACTCCTAAATCGGAACGAAGCAGCGTCAATAATATGACGGATGAAGGAGAAATCGTAAAATCGGAGAAGCGAAGTGGATTGATTTTTAAGGATGTAAGTTTCAACGGAAAATCTGCGTCGGCATTAATCGACACAGGTAGCGACTTATGTATTATACGTTACGATACATTAAACATACTTAGTCTGGATGTTGATTTAAGTAGTGAACAGCAGGGTTGGGCATAGTGCACTAAAAAATAAATGCAATAAGGTTTCACTAGCACTACTTCTTCAGTGGTAGTTAAACAGCAAAATTCACTATCACTGAAAATTTAGTGATAGTGAAAAAAAAAATGCACTACCACTAAACCTTTAGTGATAGTGAAAAACAAATTGCACTATCACTAAACCTTTGTGTTAAAGTGGTCGTCAATAGGAATGCCGATATTATCCTGTAATTTAAAATACAAGACTTAAAGTAATAAAGTGATTAATTAAGGTGGACGAAGGTTGTCTTTGTGAACCCTCCTCCCCTTTATAAGAACGGTGGTGCCTAGGTCCTGTTCGACTACTTCTTCTGTAAATAGTGTTGAGAGTTTATTGCCTAGCCTTCGATTAACTTTCACTAGGACCTTGTCGCCAACGTTATACGTCACATTCTGACGACCCTTATTATGGTATTCGCGATCACTGGCCTGTGCTTTTTCGATACGATTTCGAACTAGTTCCGTAATGTTAGCTGAGCTGGGATGAAGGATGTCTATTGGTTTTTCGTGGGTTGTTGAATGAATTGTCTTATTATATTCTATGGTGGCAAGCAAAATCAAGTCAACAGTGTCATCGAGATTTCTTTCTAGTTTTAGACACCTAGCTATTTCAGTTAAGGTACTGTGGAAACGCTCCACTTGCCCGTTTGAGGTGCTATGCAGTGGAGGGGCGTTGGCGATTTCAACATTGTTGTAATTTAGCAAAGTTGATTTTATAGCGTTTGAGTTAAGTGACTTTTCGTTGTCACAGTATATAGTTTTAACGTTTGGAAAAATGTTTATTAGCTGTAGTATAGGTGGTTTTACGTCTATGATGGTTCTAGACGCGATTTTCTGCACTATAGCAAATTTAGAAAACTTATCGACGCAAGTTAGAAAATATTTCTGGTCCGTTGAGAAAATATCGACGTGTAATATTTCACCAGGATTACATGGAACCGGTGTTGCCGCAATAACATGCTTCTTTGGATGTCTAATGTATTTAGACTTTGAACATATTCGGCAATTTGCTACTACTTCCCTTGCCTTTTCATTCACCTTCGGGAAAAAATAGTCAGCCAAGATCTGCTTAACATTTTCTTGCGCTGCCCTATGAGCTCTGTTGTGTTCAGCAAATATAATTTCTTGTTGATCACTTTCGCTGAAGATGTCCGTAACCATCTTTTCGGTATGACGGAATGTTACGTTGGGGTGAAGTTCTACTAGTCGGTGTTGAATTTTTGCCAACACTGGTAGGCTGCAATGTATTGCGTTAACTACGCCATCATTAATGACTTCCTGCAGCGTTTTTAGTAATGACTCTACGTCGCAAAATGAAATTACATGTCTGCTTTTTGAACCAAATATTATAAAGGTCTGTTTTGACTGGCTTTCGCTTTCTTGAAGAATTATCTGGTTTCTATAGCAATTTACGGGTTTATCCACCGTCTCTATAGTGTAGGTCAGTGACTCCTCACTGTGCATGGTGGCGCAGTCGGAGTTTGCCTCCATTTCAATTCCTACCATATTCATGTGCTGCCTGGACAACGCGTCAGCGACATGGTTTTCCTATCCTGGTTTATAGAAAATTTTTGCGTTGAAGCTTTCTATTAGAGACTTCCATCGTTTGATTTTTGCGTTCGGGTTTTTATCAGAAACTGCGAACGTCAAAGGCTGGTGGTCAGTGTAGATATTCAACTGGTTAACACCGTACAGGTAGTTCCTCAAAGTGTTAAGAGCCCATACGATCGCCAAGAGTTCTCTTTCATTTGTTGCCAAATGCTCTTCTCTATCTCTAAGTGTTCTTGAGATCATGGTGATGGGTTTTTTCTCTTGTGAAAGGACGGCCCCCAAGCCCCTTGAGGATGCATCGGTTGTTAAGTCAAAAGGTTTAGTGAAGTCGGGATATGCTAACGTGACATCTTCTGATGCCAGAATTTCTCTAAGTTTATTAAATGCATCTATACCTTCTGGTGCTAGTTGAATTTTAATTTTTTTGGACTGTGTGGCACTTACTTTGCCATTTTCTCCCTTTAGCATATCAGTCAGAGGTTTTGCAAGGCTGGCAAAATCTTTAATGAAACATCGATAGTAGCTAGCCAATCCAAGAAAGGAACGTAGTCCTCGAAGAGTGGTTGGCTGCTCATAACATTTAATTCCATTGACTTTATCGGGGCTTGTTTTCACACCTCCCCTTGAGACAACAAATCCTAGGTATTCTACCTCGGTCTTGAAGAATTTCGATTTTTCGGCGGATATTCTCATATTTGCTTCATAGAGACTCCGCAGCACCCATTCGATATCTTTCAAATGGTCTTCTGCCGTTTTTGAATAGACAATTACGTCGTCAACGTAAACGTGGCAGGTTTTGCCAATTTGCTCCCAAAAGGTAAACGACAAAATTCGTATTTACCGTTGTTAACGGAGAAAGCGGTTTTCTCCCTGTCTCTTTCCGCTAACTCGATCTGGTGAAACCCAGATTTAAGATCGAGGGTGGTAAAATATTGTGCACCTCTTAAGTTTGACAAGATTACCATTGCGTTTGGCATAGGGTATTTATCTTCGACTGTGACCTCATTCAGTTTCCTGAAATCAATCACAAGACGTTTCTTCTTATTTCCCGTTTGATCTACTCCCTTCTTATCAACGACCCAAATTGGGTTATTGTAAGGGGACCTTGAGGGTCGAATGATACCATTGACGAGAAGTTCAGCCACTTCTTTGTTTACAAAGTCGGCTACACCCATAGGATATGGGTAAAGTCTCGAGTAAACCGGTTCATCGGTTTTTGTTCTGATTGTACCAATTATATTAGTATTGAAGGGTAGTGACTCGTTAGGGTCAGCAAACGCCTTATTTCTACTTTTGATAATTTCACAAAATTGCTCACGAACTGAAGATGGAATTTCTTCACTTTTTATGTCGATAAAGTTTACATTTTTACATTCATGGAACAAGAGCTTCTCAGTTCCAGAATCGTGTTTTATTGTACTCGTACTGAGGTCTATTTGGGCGTTTACCTGATTGAGCAAATCGAGCCCAATTATGCCGTCGAATGTTGTTATATTTGGTAGTATAAAGAAATCTGCAGTTACGCCAAACATCTTAATTCTACACTTTTGTGATACAGGACTATTGCCATGCAAAGACTTTACTATAAATGGTGTGGACGCTGGAATTATATTTTTTAGCTCAGGTATTGGCTTGATATAATTTTTCGAAGCTCCTGTGTCCACTAATAATTTAATTTTTTTTCCTCGATAACCTACTCCTCGCTCAATCCACGGGAGTAGGGACTTCCCCCTAAAAAATTCAATTGCTCCTCCTCGAGATCTTCAGTTTCATCTTCGGCTTCCTGATTATAAGTTACCTCACTAACCTTTTCTTGATTTAAGGTATTGATGCGTTGCATCTTTGGTCCAGTAACCCTATCTGAATCTGCCTGTCGTTTTCCCTGCTGTTGATTTGAACTATAACCCTGTCTACTGTTACTTTGATTCTGTTGTTGGTATTGGTTGGCTCTCTGTGATGGTTCCCTACGCCAATTTACATTTTGTCTTAGTCTTGAAACCGATGGGTCAACGTCCATGGGGGTCACTTGTTCTTGCTTGTTAGTCCTAGTATCATTTGTTCTGTGCTGTTTATTTGTAAAATGCGGATTTTTTTGTTGCTGTTGCATCTTTTTCTCCGAATTATTGTTTATTCCTAGTTTATATTGGTCTTCAATAGACGTTGCGAAGTTTGAAGCAAATAAGTACCTTTCCCTGTTTGACTCCACCTCCTGGGCTAATGCCAGAGCGCTAGGTAGGTCTTTAGGGCGAGAGGCAAATAGTATATCACATAAAGGTCTTTTAAGGCCTGATATAAAAACTCTTAAAGCGTCCGCTCTATATTTTTCGCAAATTGATTCTGATACTTGACCCTCATGGGTCATTATGGTTTTATTCGTGAGGAGAGTTAATATTTTCTCAACCTCGTCGAAATATCGAAGCACAGATAGGTTACCCTGACGTAAGGTGGATAATTGCTGTTCAATTAAATATATCGGTCGCTTTTCCGCGTACGTAAAGTCTAGTCTCGCGATTATTGCGTCGAAATTCAAAACAGTGTTGAAGGATGCCAAAATGGCATCAGCAGAAGCTTTTATTTTATTCCTAATTATACCAACTGCTTGGTAGTGTCTAGAGCTTCCCTGGTAACTTCTGAAAACTTCATAAGATGTATGGGCAGCTTGTCGCCAAGACACATATGTACTGATTTGTCCGTCAAATTCTGGTAATGATTTTACCAGATCAAGTGGTTCGTCACACCTTACGTTCGGTAATATTTTTACCGGTTGGTATACTTTTGGCGTTTGACCAGTAGTCAATTGCTCCGTTAATCGTTGGAGCTTAACCTCGAAAGTCTGTCTTTGTTGTTCAAGAGCGCTTGAGACGGCTGCTTGAACCACTGCGGTTACCTGATTTGAATCCATTTTACTGGTCACCTGTAGTTTTATAATTCTTTCTAAGAGGTTTTCTAATTCTGAGTCACTCATAAACTTGGAAATTAAAATTGAATAGAACTTGTAACCGTTCTTATAGTCGAATCAATCAATCACACTCTTTTGTTGATATGGCTAGATAATTTCAGTTATTTATTACAATTTTCTTCACAAATTCTGTTTTTAAACACAATGTTTTTTGAGAAAAGATTACACTGTTTCTTCAATCAATCACACTCTTTTGTTGATATGGCTAGATAATTTCAGTTATTTATTACAATTTTCTTCACAAATTCTGTTTCCTTTTTATTAAACTCTGGAAAATTTGTTTCACAAAATTTTATGATTAGCTTCTTATATTTCTAAAATAAATTCCTTTCCGTCTACTTCGAAAACTTAGTTTTAATTCAAAGGAAATTATAATGTTTTTATTTTAATGAGCACTCTACTTACAAAATTCGAAACATGATTTTATTATAAACTGCTTTCTGATGAATCCTCGGATCCTTGGAGTCCTTGTAGGATTGTAGCGATTCTCTGTGAGTCCTTGTAGGATACGTTTTTAAAGATTGTAGCGATTCTTTGTGAGTCCTTGGGTCCTTTGAAGTCATTAAAGGCACTCCACCGCAAAATACCTTGGTGATTTTTACTTTCTGGAGAATCCTTCGTATCTTCTTTACCCGGTTGGGCGCCAATTATTTTTAGGCACTTGTGTGCTTTATTCAGGCTCGATCAGAACTAACTTTAAAACATTCTTATTCTTAATTCTAAGCCTAAGCCGTCCTCACTGCCGCTGCCGTCGTCGCTGTCGTTGCTATGTTTTGTCAAATGCAGTGTCAGCGAATCCCACGATTACGCCGACTTGCGTGTAGTGTGAGTCGTTGTTTGTTTGCGCTATATTTGTGCTGCGCCAGCGGATCCCACGGCTACGGTAGTTTGTGAGTATCGCTTGTTGTTGCTTGTCGTTGGATCATAGCTCGGGCCGTTGGTCATGGATTGGTGTAGTGTTAATGTTCAGCATTGCCTGAAACGGATGTTAGGCAGACAATGCTGACTTGATATTTTGGTGGTTTGCGTTTCGAGTTAACTTATACATTGATTTTCATCTGAAAAAGGAAGTTATTTACAAAAATTTCGCAGGTTGGTTTCTTTAAATCGAATACCTGTGGACTCGTCATCGAATTCGAGAAATGATGTACTAGCACTTATGGATGGCTGTAAAGTAAAGGTTTAGTGATAGTGCATTTTTTTTCACTATCACTAAATATTTAGTGGTATTGCAATTTGTTTTTCACTATCACTAAATATTTAGTGGTAGTGCAATTTGTTTTTCACTATCACTAAAGGTTTAGTGGTAGTTCAATTTGTTTTTCACTATCACTAAATATTTAGTGGTAGTGCAAATTAGTGGTAGTGCAAAAATGCCCAACCCTGGTGAACAGCGACAGTTGATGGGTATCGGCAGCGGCAAACTTACAACAATAGATAGCTTTACCACATCCATCGAGGTAGACAACATAAGGTTGGAAGTAAAATTCCACGTAGTGAGAGAGCGAGACATCAAATATGCACTCGTGATTGGCAACGACGTTCTGAGGCAAGTCGATCTATTCGTTACGGAAGATGGCGCCGAGTTCAGACAGAAGAAGGTGGAGGAAAAGCCACAGAGCAAGGAGGAGGTGAATACTGGAGCAGTAAGGAAAGATCGTAGTGTTGGGTCAGTGAAGCGTAAGAAGTTCGATGTGGAATTAAACGTGGGCACAAGGGTGCATGAAGATGAGGAGCAGTATATGGAAGCCGTTGGGAAGGATCGCAGGAAAATCCGTGATAGAAGGGCTTTGGAAGTAGCAAACAATGAGAGCGAGGGCGCTGTTGTGGCTAAGGAGCCGAGAGAGTTCAGGATTTTAGAAGCGAGTTTGAAGTTGGTTCATGAGACTGCGGAGATGGGCACTGATGCTAGGAACAACCCAATTGATGAAGGTGATAACAGGATTGCTGAACTGTGCGAAGAGTTTGGAACCCTGTGTATGGTCGCAGGAATGGAGAAGGTACCTGTAGACGAAGTCGATCTTTCACACCTCAACAAAGAGCAAGCAACTATAGTAAGAAGAATGGTAGCGAATTATAAGCCTACAAGCAATTCGAATTCGCCAGTAGAGATGAACATCTTACTTTCGGATGACACCCCAGTATATGAAAATCCCAGACGGATGTCATACACCGATAGACAGGAAGTGGATGAACAAGTTAAGGAGTGATTGAAGGATGGGATCATTAAACCCAGTAATTCAAATTATGCATCACCAGTAGTGTTAGTTTCGAAGAAAGATGGAAAGAAACGTTTGTGCTGCGATTATCGGCGATTAAACACAGAGATAGTTCGCGATAACTTCCCGATGCCAAATATCGACGATGTTATCGAAAAGTTACAGGGTGCTAATGTATTTACGACACTGGATCTTAGGAATGGATTTTTCCATGTCCCAGTGGAACCTTCCTCAAGGAAGTATACCGCATTCGTTACATACAACGGGCAATATGAATTCCAATACGTGCCTTTTGGCATATCGAATTCACCGGCAGTTTTTTCAAGATTTATTTCAGCAGTATTTAGAGATCTTATACAAGACGATATTATGGTGGCTTACATGGACGATTTAGTTATTCCCTCCAAGGATTACATTGAAGGCGTACACAGTTTAGAGCGAGTTCTACGAAGAGCTGAAGAATATGGGTTGCGGATTAAATGGGACAAATGTCAGTTTCTTATAAGTAAAATAGATTTTCTAGGCTATGTTATAGAAGACGGGTCAATAAAACCATCCGATGCAAAAACGAAAGGGATTAGGAATTTCCCATTGCCACGTGACCAGAAGGCTTTGCAGAGATTCCTGGGATTGACATCATACTTTAGAAAATTTGTCGATGGATATGCTGTAATAGCCAAACCGCTGTCGGATCTACTCAGGAAAGAGGCTAAGTTCGAGTTGCGCGACAAGCAGTTGGAGGCATTCCAGAAGTTGAAGTCAGCATTGATCAGCGCACCAGTCCTAAAGTTATACAATCCGAAAGCAGTGACTGAGGTACATACAGACGCTTTTATGTCCGGGTACGGAGCAGTGCTACTACAGAAGGATTTCGACGATCAAGCGTTCCATCCAGTTCAATACATGAGTCGGAAGACAAGGCCAGCAGAGGAAAAGTACCATTCGTACGAACTCGAGGTACTAGCGATCATAGAAGCACTCAAGAAATGGAGAGTATATTTGTTGGGGATAAGTTTTAAGATAGTAACCGATTGTAATGCATTCGCAATGACGATGCGGAAACGAGATGTGCCATTAAGAGTATTTCGTTGGGCAATGTTCCTACAAGACTTTTGCTACGAGATAGAACATAGAAACGGTTCAAAAATGCGACATGTAGATGCGTTGGGTAGGGTATCTTGTCTCATTATAGAAGATTCCCTAATCCACCGGCTGAAGCAAGCACAGGAAGAAGACGATTGGGTACGAGCTGTGTTGGAAGTTCTGGAGAAAAGCGACTACGAAGACTTTTATATCAAACATGGAGTACTGTATAAGGATTCAACAAGAGAACTCCTGGTAGTTCCATCAGTTATGGAAAACGAAATCATAAACATGGCACATAGGCAAGGACACTTTTCCATCAAGAAAACGGAAGAAGCAGTAGAAAAATCATTTTATATACAAAATTTAAATAGGAAGGCAACGAAGGTTGTAAAAAGTTGCGTAGAGTGTATCGTCAACGATACGAAGTCAGGAAAGAAAGAAGGTTTCCTAAATCCCATTAGTAAAGAGGACAAGCCTTTGGGAACACTACATCTCGATCACGTTGGACCGCTGGAGTCGACAAAGAAGGCATATAACTACATCCTTGTGATGGTGGACGCATTCTCCAAGTTCGTTTGGCTATATCCAACTAAGAACACAGGAGCTGATGCGGTCGTCGAATGCTTAAAGAAAAGAGCAGCCGTTTTCGGAAATCCAAGACGTGTCATAACAGACAGAGGCGCGGCCTTTACGTCGAATTTGTTTAAACAGTACTGCGAGGATGAGGAAGTCCAGCATTTATTGATAGCCACGGGAGTGCCACGAGCAAACGGTCAAGTAGAGCGTATGCACCAGATTATTATCCCGATGATAGCTAAGTTGGGAAACGAGAGTTCGGGAAACTGGTATAAGCACGTGGATCATGTGCAGCAAATAATCAACAGCACGCCGCCAAGAAGCACTAGACATTCACCTTTTAGGATTATGACTGGACTTGAGATGCGATTGAAAGGAGTACCACCTTTACTCGAACTGCTGGAGGAATCAGCCATCGAAGAGCTCGACGCAGAACGCGAGGTAATTCGTCAGGAGACACGACACAATATTGCTAGGATTCAGCAGGAAAATAGGAGAACATTCAACAAAAGGCGAAGAGTAGAGGTCGACTATAGTAAAAACGAGCTAGTAGCCATCAAGCGAACGCAGTATGGAGCAGGATTGAGACTTAAAGCAAAATTCTTCGGGCCATATAGAATCGTTAAGAAGATGGCACACGGAAGATATGAAGTCGAGAAGATCGGTGATCATGAAGGACCCAGACGCACGATAACAATTGCGGAATTTATGAAGAAGTGGAACCCATCATTCGGGGCCGAATGAACAGTCAGGATAGCCGAATGTAGGACTGTGTAAACGGACAGTAAGACTAAAACAGAAATGCAACACTGTGTAGGAACAGATGTGACAGCAGCGGACGGACTGGAATGACAATGGAACAGTAGGCACGAAGATGATTTAAGGACAGACAAACAGACAGACCACGCAAGACCACCGGCAGCCACGGACCACTTAACCCCTTAAGCTAAATTGAATTTTGTTAAATAAATATCATTGAATTGTAACTGCATTTTAAATACGGCATTTTAAGTAAAATCCTACATACATAGAAAATGTTTGCAATTTGGAACATACTAAACAAAATTATTTAAAAGATAAATTCAATTTTTCCCATTTGAATAAAGAAGAACATCAAGCAACCTTAAGGCTGCTCAATGACTTCGAAGACCTTTTCTTTAAAGAAGGAGATAAATTATCATGCACCAATGAGGTACAGCATGAAATTATAACAACAAATTGTAAACCTTTATCCTTTAGATATCCTCAAATCCATGAAGAAGAGATAAAATGCCAAATTGAAGGAATGCTACAACAGAAAATAATTAAAGAAAGCAATTCCCCCTACAATAGTCCCTTATGGATTGTAGAGAAAAAAGCAGACAATTCGGGGAAAAAGAAATATAGAATTGTCATCGACTACAGAAAATTAAACGAATTTACCGTGGATGACAAATTTCCAATTCCAAACCTAAATTCAATCCTAGACAAACTAGGTAGATCACAGTACTTTACCACCCTGGATTTAGCCAAAGGTTTTCACCAAATCTCAGTTAGAGAGGAAGACAGAAGAAAAACTGCCTTCTCAACACCATTTGGTCATTACGAATTTATTCAAATGCCATTTGGATTAAAAAATGCTCCATCAACTTTTCAAAGATTGATGAATAGAATCCTTAAAGAACATATTAATAAAATATGGGTCGTACATATGGATGATATTTTAGTATTTGGCACTTCTTTAGAAGAGCATTTAACTAATTTAAAGCAAATATTTGAAGCCTTAAGGCTAGCAAAGCTAAAAATACAAGTGGACAAAAGCGAATTTCTCAAGAAAGAAACTCAATTTTTGGGCCACATTTTAACTCTTCTTCTTAATTGGCGTAGACACCGCTTACACTATTATAACCGAGTTAACAACAGCGCGCCAGTCGTTTCTTCTTTTCGCTACGTGGCGCCAATTGGATATTCCAAGCGAGGCCAGGTCCTTCTCCACTTGGTCCTTCCAACGGAGTGGAGGTCTTCCTCTTCCTCTGCTTCCCGCGGCGGGTACTGCGTCGAATACTTTCAGAGCTGGAGTGTTTTCGTCCATCCGAACAACATGACCTAGCCAGCGTAGCCGCTGTCTTTTAATTCGCTGAACTATGTCAATGTCGTCGTATATCTCGTACAGCTCATCGTTCCATCGAATGCGATATTCGCCGTGGCCAACGCGCAAAGGACCATAAATCTTTCGCAGAACTTTTCTCTCGAAAACTCGCAACGTCGACTCATCTGTTGTTGACATCGTCCAGGCCTCTGCACCATATAGCAGGACGGGAATTATGAGTGACTTATAGAGTTTAGTTTTTGTTTGTCGAGAGAGGACTTTGCTTCTCAATTGCCTACTTAGTCCGAAGTAGCACCTGTTGGAAAGAGTTATCCTGCGTTGGATTTCTAGGCTGACGTTGTTGGTGGTGTTTACGCCGGTTCCAAGATAGACGAAATTATCTACAACTTCAAAGTTATGACTGTCAACAGTGACGTGAGTGCCAAGTCGCGAGTGCGACGACTGTTTGTTTGATGACAGGAGATATTTGGAGGATGGAGTCATGTGTAGAAGTTCACGCAAGTGAGGAAAGTTCTCTGATTGCCATTCACTTGGGAGTGGCCAGAAACGATTCTTTTACATGTGACTCAAGCAGCTCACGACTTCCGGTCTTTGACCAAGTATCCTCTGGGTAGCCTAAGAACATCCGTTTGAAGGCGAGCTAACGTGAGAAGGCGAAACATCCCCTGCATAGGGTTGTGCGCTGGGTTTGGGACCCGCCACGTAAAAAAAACACGCCCAGTGAATAGTCATAACCACATTTTAACATTAGAAGGAATTAAGCCAAATCCAGCTAAAGTTAAAATCGTACAAAACCTAAAGATACCTAATACTACAAAAAGAATAAAATCATTCTTAGGTATGACAGGATTTTATAGGAAATTTATTAAGGATTATGCAAAAATTGCACATCATATGACGCAATATCTAAAAAAAGGACAAACAATAAATATATACAACCCACAATTTATTGCAGCGTTTGAAAAACTAAAGGATATAGTTACAAATTCACCTATATTACGATATCCTAATTTTAATAAACAATTTAGGATTACAACTGATGCTAGTAATTTCGCAATAGGAGCAGTTCTGTCTCAAGATGGTCACCCCATTGCTTAACCATCAAAAACACTAAATAATAATGAAACAAATTACGCTACTATCGAAAAAGAACTTTTAGCGATAGTATGGGCCGTGAAATATTTTAGGCCTTATGTCTGTGGTAGGCAATTTGATTTGGAATGCGACCATTAACCATTGAAATGGTTAATGACAAAATATTCCGGAAAGGATATAAGTCCAAGACTTCAAAGATGGTTAGTGAGTTTGGGCGAATATAATTTTTCCATAGAATACATTAAAGGGAAAAACAATTATATAGCAGACTTTTTGAGCAGAATAAGAAATGACGAAATTATTTCCCACATAGAAATTTTCCAATGGGATGAAAGTAGCAGCATGTCAGTAGAAGCAGAAACTGTCCATTCACAAGAAGAAGATTCAGGATTTGAAATTCCAATATTAGATACAATTGTAAACAGGTTTAAAATACAAATAATAATAATAAAGGAGAAACAAACCGCCGTCGAATCTATATTCAATTACAAACGAATTTATATTGATGAAAGAGATATTGAAGAAAATGGAATAAGAGACACTATTAGAAGGGAAATATGTAGAGGAAAAGTAGGTATATATTCGCATCTTAGCGATCATGAATATTATAAGGTACATAAAATTATTGAAGAAGAATTTGTATCTAATCTTAATGTGAAATTTGTAAAATGTTCTTATTTAGCAAAAGACGTTGACAACGAAGAAGAATTAAGAAAACAAATTGCATTATTTCACAAAAATGAAAGTGGTCACTGTGGAATTATAGCCACTTACGAAAAATTAAAGAATAAATTATATAATCCTCATATTAAAGAGCAAATACATCGGGTAATAAATAATTGCGATATATGTTCAGGCGGCAAATATGATCGAAATCCTATAAAAAAAACAAATTTTTTGTTACTGAAACACCCAAAAGTACTAATGAAATAATTCATGTTGATACCTACGTATGTAAATAACAAACACTCATTTATCGTCTTCATAGATAAATTTTCAAAACATGCTACATGTCTACCACTTACGGACAGGAATAGCAGAACCATTGTAAGTCAATTACAACAACTTTTATCCATAAAAGGAAAGGTAAAGAAAATGGTGTTCGACAATGAATTTAGAGCCCAAAATATTGAAGATTTCTTAAAAAGAGAGGGAATACAATACCACATGACTAAACCGAATAGTCACACTGGAAATAATGATGTGGAAAGATTAAATAATACAATCACAGAAAAAATTAGGACTCTAAATCTTGAGCATTATTTACCAATTACCCAACAAATTTTTAAAGCTATCACATACAACAATGATACTTAACACAGCACAATTAAATGCACCCCAATAGAGGCACAAAGTAAAATAATAGATCACGCAATAATTTATGATAGGCTCTGTAAAATAAAACAATCAAAAATAAATAAAGCAAATAATAATAGGGAAGAATATACGGAAACTAGACAAGAAGGATTTATAAAACACTATAAAAATGTAAGACATAAAGAGGAACCAAAGTTTAAGAAAAAACCCTTACAAGGAATCCACACCACTAACATAAAAAGACCTAACAAATTTGGCAACTAATCATTGAACATCTATATTAAAATAAATCATTAATTTAAATTTGCAGGTAATAATGTGGATATTATTATTAATCTCATCATCGTTAGTAGAAGTAAGAGGTAATTTAATCACTAAAAAAATAACACAAACTAACGGATACATAGAAATTTATAATAATAATCAAAGCATACCGATAGAATCCGATTTAATTTTACATAAAGTAGACATTCAAGAAACAAAGAATTTACTCGCATCAATGAAAGATAATATAGATATTTTTAGTGAAAGTCAAAGAAATTATATAATAAATCAAGTAGATACACTCATAAGTAAATTAAAAACAATAACACCTACAAGTAGACAAAAAAGGGGACTAATAAACATAGTAGGCAATGCATGTAAATATCTTTTTGGTACAATGGATAATACTGACCAAGAAGATATAACCAACCATCTTAACACAGTCGATTCTAACTTACATAATTCTATAACAGAATTAAATCAACAAATAAAAATTAACAGTCATTTATTAAAGAAACAATAAACCAGAATCAGAAGAATGTTCTTTATCAGATAGGAGGATTGCATAAAACTATAAAAGATGTTTTGCTACAAAATACCTATTTAGAAAAATTACTTATGTTAAATTCAATTAAAAATCATATTGAGTATATTCAAACATATATAACTACAGCACAAAATGGCATAAATGATGCCAATATCCTTACAAAAAATGAAATAGATTATTATAATATAAACATTGAAAAAATTAAATACTTAAGAACGGCAATATTTGAAAAAGAAAGAGAATTAATATCACTGGATCACAAATTTGAATTTGTTTTTTGTTCCACGGATGCCACTATCCAATTTGTATGTGAAATGGCTCGCTGATTTCGAAAATCGAGTTAATTTTTTTTTTTATGAATACGTTTTTGAGATATTTGCAATTTACCGTTATTCGACCAAAAAAAAAGGTGTCTTCATTTAATCATGTATATCTCACTGACCAGTTGAGCAATCTTACTGCAAATTATAGAAAATAAAAGTGAATGAAATTTCCTAAAAATATTGTCTACTTCATTTTTCCATAGGTCTTATAATTTCTGAGAAATTGATTAATAACTTCGTGTTTTTAAATTTTTGTATGAAAAAATTAAAAAAAATAAACTTTGGCAAGGAAAAAATTTTAAAACAAAAGATATTTTTAAATTTTTTTTTTATTTTATATGAAGTCCTGTTTCTTTATAAAAAACTAAGCTACCAACGAACAAAATCCATGGATAAATAGGAAAGTTGTACATGATCAAAGAAATATATCCAAGTCGCGCAAAGTCAATGTATTCGTATATGCGTATGTAGTGTGTAAAGTAGGGGTGGGATTGTTTTCGAATATCATTAGAATAAACTAATAACGCTATTCGTTTAAAAAAAATCAAATAATACTTTTAGAATAGTAATACTCAAATACTATTGTAGTAGGTAGTTTGCACCGTAAGCTAGAGGTGTTAGGTTCGAAACCCCTGTAGTCATGTGTGTAGGTATACAGGCAGATTTTCGAAGGGTAATTAGTTGCGGAAAATTCCTAATGCAAATAAATTTAATTCAAACATACATACCTATATGCACACACACATATGTATCTTGGTAAATCCATTATTTTTTTCAAGGCCAACATAGCAGGTAGTATTTTCTTTTCCCGGCTCGTTAATATGAAGGAACTTTTGTTTAGGTAGGTTTTGCCTTTTTTTATTTTTTCGCGATCAAGCTATATATAAGGATAAATGCCCGTTGAAAGTTCATAATATCTGTAAGGCTCGCCGGTTCCAGTTTATAATTACAATATAAGAAACCGTGAGCTATTTTTAAAAATAAAATGAGTAAACGTACGCGAGAATTTGAGTGTACCAACGATCCGGATATGTTCTGTTACATATGCGGTGAATATACTCTTGTGCGGCATCGGAGGCAGTTTACAGATTCGATCCAATCTATATATTCAAAATATTTTGGTATTGAGCCTAAAAATATTGATAAACCATGGACTCCGAATGTTTTGTGTTCCTTGTGTCGAATAATATTGGTTCAATGGGAATCAGGATCAACAAAGTACGTATTAAAATTATGAAACTATGCTTCTTTTTATTTAATAGTAATTTTTAATTTTTTTATTTTTCAGGCGATACATGAAATTTGATGTACCAATGATTTGGCGAGAACCTACATGCCACTCAGAAGATTGTTATATTTGTATGACAAAAGTACTTGGCTTTGGAAAATCAAGAAAAGTGATTTATGCTAACGTACCTACCGTTTCATTGCCAGTTCCACATTCAGCTGAAGTTGCGTATCCAGTTTCGTTGTCAACAGCAGTATCTGAAAGCTCATCTGAATATGAGAAATCAAGTTGTAATGAATTTTTAATGGAAAACGAGAGAAACGTTCTATCACAAGCGCAACTAAACGATTGGATTAGAGATTTGGAATTATCCAAGGAAAAAGCTGAGCTACATGCCTCTCGTATGCAACAATTTCAATTCGTGTCACCCCATGTTAAGGTGACATATTATAGAAATCGTCACGAACCATTTGCCAAACACTATACGAAGGAAGACAATGTATGCTATTGCAAAGACATTCCAGGGTTATTCAAAGAGTTTGGTCAACCATATGATTCCGAGGAGTGGCGATTGTTCATAGACAGCAATAAACTGAGCTTGAAGGCCGTATTACTGCATAATGGCAACAAAAAGCCCTCGATCCCGATCGCGCATGCAGTAAACACGAAGGAAACATACGAGGTAATGGAGAAATTGTTAAAATTCATCAAATATGAAGAGCATGATTGGAAAATATGTGCCGATCTTAAAGTCGTTGGAATGTTATGCGGTCTACAAAGTGGCTACACAAAACACTGCTGCTTTCTCTGCAAATGAGATAGCCGAGCTCGTAAAGACCACTATTGCATTAAGGATTGGCCGGAAAGAGTTGAATTTACAATTGGTGTGGATAATATCAAATACATCCCACTTGTAAAGAAGGAAAAAATCATTCTTCCGCCATTGCACATCAAGCTCGGCCTCATTAAAAATTTTGTTAAGGCGTTGGACAAAGAAGGCAAAGCATTCAATTATTTGCAAAATTTTTTCCCAAATATTTCCCAGGCCAAGATAAAGGAAGGTATATTTGTTGGACCCCAAATAAAAAAGTTGATAAATAATGACCAATTCAAAGGACTATTGTCACCAGTTGAGGCAGCAGCGTGGGATTCCTTCGAAATGATCGTTTCTTCAGTGACGAGCATGGCGAAAGGTTTCACCAGCAAATGAAATTAATTGAGAATCGATACCAAGGTTTCTGGGACGCCGGTATGATGGGTGACTACTGTTGGTTTCTCATAAGAGAAACCGATCCTAAACTAAATAAACGACAAAACAAAGCACATAATCATTTCGACTATAATGTAAGAACATCAACTTAAGACAAAAATAACACATTGTTTTAATATATATTACTAATATATAAATAAATGAGTTTATAAAAACTAAAAACGACATGAAAATTGACTTTTTACTTAACAGAAACAGCGCCCACCCCTACTTTACACACTACATACGCATATACGAATACATTGACTTTGCGCGACTTGGATATATTTCTTTGATCATGTACAACTTTCCTATTTATCCATGGATTTTGTTCGTTGGTAGCTTAGTTTTTTATAAAGAAACAGGACTTCATATAAAATTAAAAAAAATTTAAAAATATCTTTTGTTTTAAAATTTTTTCCTTGCCAAAGTTTATTTTTTTTAATTTTTTCATACAAAAATTTAAAGACACGAAGTTATTAATCAATTTCTCAGAAATTATAAGACCTATGGAAAAATGAAGTAGACAATATTTTTAGGAAATTTCATTCACTTTTATTTTCTATAATTTGCAGTAAGATTGCTCAACTGGTCAGTGAGATATACATGATTAAATGAAGACACCTTTTTTTTTGGTCGAATAACGGTAAATTGCAAATATCTCAAAAACGTATCCATAAAAAAAAAATTAACTCGATTTTCGAAATCAGCGAGCCATTTCACATACAAATTGGATAGTGGCGTTCATGGAACATTTTTGCTGTAAACCAGTGTATTTGTAACCAAAGTACCAAAAATATTTTTTAATATACAAGTAATAACTATAATACCTATCCCTTATTTAAATAAAGAAATAAATGCTGAAATTTCAAATGTATTCAAATATAATGATAAGATTTATGAGTATAAGAAGAATAAATACATAAATGAATGTACCATATCAAAACACTGTACAATAGATAAGACATGTGAATTAATTACAAATGTTAACTCAGAAATAATAATATTAATGACGAAATCATAATTGTAAAAAATGCAAAAAATTATTTAATTCAAAATAATTGTGGCTCAGAAGCATTACAATTAAATGGAAATTATGTAATAAAATACAACAACTGTTCAACCAAAAATTTTCAAATAATTACAAAATGTTTATTGACAAAGTTATATTATCACAATCTAAACATATTACTTTTAATACCACTCTAACTTTAGAAGAATTAAAATTAACGTCGATACATAATCTAAAAGAAATAGAAGAAATAAAATACAAAAATAAAATTGTAACATACAGTGTACCAACAGTGGTAATATTAATAGTAATATTCTTTATAATAATATTAATGTGCAATCATTGTAAAAGAAATAAAGAAAGAATTCAGGAGAATTCGGCTAGGGGTGGAGGAGTTACATATATAGTTCCACAAACAACAATATGTAATGAAAACTCCAACGTAGATGAAATAATAAGAAAATACTTAAACCAACCCAACAACATTACTGTATAAAACATTTATTTATTTGTTGGCTTGATTTAACTTGACACTCATATAAATGTGTATAACGAAAATGCAAGTGTCGTTGCTTCATAAAAATTAAACAACGATACTTGCAATGTAAACAAATTTAAACATTGTAGCTCAAATTTCATGTCACCGAACTCAAATTTATGAGTACTACATGAAATGTTATTACTTTTACTTTTATAAGCAAAAGTCAAAGTAATATCAAATTACGTAGGAATATTTGTACTTAAGCCACATAAATGTCAATGCACTGAATTATTTGTATGTCCACTTAAAAAACTGCCTAAGCCACATAAATGTCAATGTAATTGGAAAAGTATTAAAATATTACATATGTATGTATATGATTTTGTTTATATTCGATTATTTTGATCAATATTGTAGGTTTCATTTTAAAAACGAAATTATTGTAAAGTCAGTCTTAAGATTCACTTGAATAAAGGAAGATATAACAGCTTAAGCTTGTTTTTCAATTCGACCTTATTTTACATAATTCGCGCAATGTTAGCTGCCAAAAATACCGATGTTGTTGACTTAAACTGGAAAATTCAAAAGACGACGCCGTGAATTATCCAGTGGAGTTTCCAAATTCTTTGGAGAGGATTGGTATGCCACCGCATTATTTGCGTCTCAAAGTTGGATCTGTCGTTATTATGTTTCGCAATCTTCATGCGCCGAAACTGTGTAATGGAACCCGACTGATTGTGATGCACCTATCGAATACAAGGGGCAGAATGCTTGATTCTACGAGTTCCTTTGAGTTCTATTGATTTGCCATTTTAGCTCAAACGGGTTCAGTTTCCAGTAAAAATTGCATTTGAGATGACAATCATCATTACACAAGGATAGTCGCTAGAAATGTATAGCATAAATTTGGAACTGCTATGTTTTTTACATGGCCAAAAATACGTGGCGTGCTCACGAGTTGGAAAACTATCTTCTCTGTACATTTACGCACCGGAACAGAAACCAAAAAATGTTGTTTATCAAGCTGCGTTACATTGAAATAAAAAAGAAATGATAAAAAGAATGATAAATTTAACTTTCTTTCAAAACACATATGTAATTTCAAGCAGGACAACGGCTGCGGGGTCAGCTAGTTTATAATATAATTCACTTTTTATAAAAAAGTTATTATTTGTTTACATACATAATAACTTAACATACATAATAACTTAGCAAATGATTGCTTTAACACAATAACATTACAATAAAAAGAAATATTTAACAATTATTAACTATAACGAGAGAATAGACAACTGATGGCATGAAAGGGTTAAGAGCATATACATATGTTGCGCCAAGCGACACCCTTTAAACATAAATACTATTTTTAAACATAATACTAAACTAATGTATATGAACTAATTTTATATTAAATATTGGAATTAAAATGTTAAAGTTTATTTTATATAAAGTACTCACGCTAATACATAATACTGTTTTATATACTCACCATAATTTTCTACCATAATGTAACTAAATGAATCCTACTTACCCCTTTTTGTAAATACATACTTACAAGTCCCGTTAGGTTAAGGTTTAGGCTAAGTCATAAAATTCCTGCAATAAATAATTCAATTGTGTAAGAAGAACATTCGCGAGCGGTCATAATTCTATTCAATCGGCACAGGCACGCGTTCCCAAATAATTAACTTGTCTCAAAAAAGCTTGAGATTTTTCATGGCGCCCGAGCAGGGACAATAGTACGTGATAAAAGTTTAACAAAAAAGTTTAATAACTAACATTTTTAAACCAATTTTCGTGGATATCATATTTCCGTATATTTCGGTATTTTCGGTTTCAATTGCTTGCGTTTAATTGCCTGTGCGCGCGCGTTTCGTTTCGCGATTGTCGTCGGCTAAATAAAAGTGAAAAATATACAAACGTAACTTCAAAATAAAGTGTACCAAACGTGTTTAAATTTACAAAAATTCTTTATTACAAATTATTACTGTGAAAGTGAAAAGATTCACAGAGTGTATAAAAAATAACGGCACGATTCCGATTACTTTGGCGGAGGGGTAAAAAAATTTCCGTATAAATGGGGTATGTGCGGATAGGGGAGCTTCTCCAGAGGAGGAATATCTAAAAATAATTTTAAAATATCTTATATTTTTCAAAATATTCACGATTAAAGATTCAAAAATTTGCACTAAAAACACATGGTATTTCTCTAAGTTTCACTATTTTTTTTACATTTTTCACTTGGTATATTTAAATACACACTTTAAAGATTGCAATAAGTTCACATTTCACTTTTATTTTGTAATATTTTACCTAAATTTATTAATTTAAAAATCACTTATCTCACTCATCGCTGCAAAGGTTAGATTGTTTACAATTATGAGGAAAACAAGCGTTGCCACATCTTAAACACCAAATTTGTAGGATTCTTAACGATATTTCTTTGTTTGTTTCTTTGCGTGATTCTTTTTTCTATATTAATTATAATAAAACATACTTTCCAACATCTTTCAAGTTATAATATTGAGTTGTGAAAACTTTTTCCATTTACATATGTATATGTATAATTTGCGATTTATGTTCAATAAATACAAATAAGTAAAAATCTATGATAATATTGTAAAATTTATATCATATCGGGTTGACTGAAGTACTTTCGCGTAGTACTCCTTTCTGCGTTGGCGGCCTTCGGCCGCGCTCTAAAAAAATAGCCCTGGTTGAGCGAATACCCGGGGTGACCGAAGTACTTTTGTGTAGTACTCCTTTCTGCGTTGGCGGCCTTCGGCCGCGCTCTAAAAAAATAACCCTGGTCGAGCAAATACCCGGGGTGACCGAAGTACTTTAGCGTAGTACTCCTTTAAAAAGATAATCCTGATCCAGCCAATACCCGACGTAACCTAAGCATTTTATTATTGAAGTAAAACTTCTTTAGGCGCGCTTGGCTTGGGGAGTAAACTGGTGAAAAGTGTGATTCGCCTAAGTGTAATCAGGCGAGGTGAACGCAGAGAACGTATAATATAGACAGAGAACGTTAAATATAGAGAAGGTTCACGGCGCGGAGATCGTAAAAATATTTTTGGCTAACTCAGTCGTGATGGTCCAGTTTCACCACAGACAAATTATAAGCGTGTTTCACCACGAATATAGCAGAATTGAGCATTTTCACTGTTAAATGAGAAAAATAATGCGAATTCCAATGTAAAGTAATGTATGCGTACAGATTCGCTTATTTACTATGCTCAAACGACTCTGCTTATAATTTATAGATCGGTATACATACATATGTATATTTGTTATGAAAACACATAAGTGTGTATTTTGAATTTGACCTATGTATTTGTATACCATAAAATCTTTGCAAGTATTACTACCTAAATATACATTTTATATGGGTTTGACAGGTCATATATGTATTTACTATATACAAAAATATGTATATGTACATACATATATTTCCTTTAATTATTAAAAGTTTCGATATCATGTTAAAAGACCAAGCGGTCGCACATGTGCTCATATATAATTATGTGTGCATGTAAACAAATATGCTAGACCATAGGGATAATGTTTGTAAATTTGTCTAGATGCAGTACATATGTATGTACACTCAATGCTTCATGCGAAATCTCCGTTGAGACGGACAACCAATGGCGAAGCTCGCGTTTTTTGCTTCCATGTCAACGAGTCAATCTGTCGACACAGCATTGTGTTGTTGGTAGAAAATCCTAGCTGTGCCGAAACAATAAGCGAACGATTGTCTATTGTTACCGCTTCCCTTGCCGCGCTAACAGCTTCGCCAACAAACTTGCGTAAATATGTATGAATATATAAGTTAAATTTTTATTTTATTGGTTTAATTTTTAAAAACTAGCGGACTCGCGTCCGCAGTCTTTCTATATTAATTGCTGTCTAAAAACTAATTACAAATTATTTCTTAAGTCTAAATTAAACCTAAGCCTGTACCTGGTCACGTTGCCAACAGTTGCGGCGTCAGCAATTGAACGGACGCGCGTGTGGAGTCACTAACTGATATTGCTGATGCAGTGTCAGCAATTGGGTGGTTTAAAGTTTCCAGCTATTGACCAACGGTGGGAATTAGCTGACGGTGTGAACCACTGTGTTAACTCTTCCCCCTTTAAGCATGATCGTCCTCGATCATCAATAGAATGGCAAGTCGTTGAAGTTTACGTAAGTTGGCTTGTTGATTATGTCGTTTGGTGGACTTACTGGAGGGTTTTCAATTGTGACTTCTTTTCCGACATATTCAATCTTTATTGATCTACGTTTATAAAGTGCAATGCACATGTATGAAAAAACTACCATAACTGTTGTTGTAAGAGTTCCAATAGAAAGCGTTGTGATTCTTAGGAAATCAATTCGTCTGGTGTTGTTGATGTGCAATTCGTTTAGCATTTCTAGTGATAAAATCTTGATGTGATTCTTTTCGTCTGGCGTAAGTTGTAAGACTGGGGGTATGGCTTCGAAAGGTATTGTTTCAAAATTTCTATATGTCTGGTTTTTGACTTCTATCGTATTATAGAATTTAATAACGTGTGTCCCATTTGTCATCTGAGGCGTTCTGTTTATATTTATTATACCATTAAAATGGTTTAATAGTAGTATTCCTGGTCGATTGTAGGAATAGCGTGACTCGTGATTGTGGTGCAGGTAGAATTTAAACTATTTATTATTTTAGGTAAACATGTATCTTCACTTAAATCTACTAAACATTTTTTTTCACAAATTGTTACATTATTATATTTTTCTCATAGTTTCTTAACTCCATATATTGAATTTTTTCCTTTAATTATTTCTTTATATTTAATATTTATTGCAATGTTTTTTGGCTTCTTAACTGGCCTTATAATTATTCTTCTAAATATTTCGCTATTTGTAAGCGGAATTTTTATCATATAAATTATTAACATTTCCTTACTTTGTACGTTTATTTTTGAAAATTCTAACGCTTCTTCTGCGTTGTTAAATGGCATTTGTTCTTCTCTTAATTTTACTAATGCAGTTTTTATTTCTTCTTTATTTAGTAATAATGTATTTAAAACATTTGTTTTCGTCCATTGAATGGCATACTTTATATTAACTAATTCTTCTTTTATTAACCTAATCTCACTTTGTAAATCAATTACAATTTCATTTATTATACTATCGTCTTTTCTTATTGAATTTGAAATTAAATTCATTACATTTGATATATTGTTAATTCTGTTAGTAAATAGTTCATTTATTATTACTTGTTTGTTATTATTTTGGTTTAGGTTCAAAAGATTCTTATTAATGATTTCGAGGTCGTCATGGTCTGGTGATCCTGCCAGATATTTCCATGCGGTGCCTAATATGTTTATTGACTTTCTAATTAGGGATGTTTTAGTGGGTTTAAGTGTATCGAGGATTTCAAGGGTTTGATTTATTTCATGTTTAAGGATTGGGCGAAGGAAAGTGTCTTTGGGGATTTTGTCCGTTATATGGTCCTGTATGTCTGTCAAAAGTTGTTCGTACTTGTTGATGTCAATTATATGGATTAGTCTAAATGTTCCGTCCTGAATTTCAGCTAGTCCGTTATTTACGTCACTAGGTAAGAGTTTGTATAGTCCAAAATCTCTATGCTAGCGAGACTGGTCGTAATAGTAGTCAAGAGGAGTATGCATCTAATGGTGTCCATTTTTCCTGAAAGTAGATATTAGTTATTTTTTATTAGTCCTTTATGAACTATTCTTCTTGATGCTGTTTTAACTGTGGTCCTCATATTTTCGGAAACTGTTTCTTTTTTATATTTTGAAGTTAATTTTGATCCTAATCTGTTATTTATTTTAACATAAGTAATTTCTCCTGGGCTATAGTCCTTGTGTTCTGATCTATTTTTATTATGGTATGAAAGATCTCTTTCTTGTTTTTTTTTTCAGAAGAGTAATATTTTTTTGTCGTTCTTTTTCTATTTGTTGTGGGTCAGAGCGTATCCTGTTCGAGAAAAATATGTCTACGGGTTTGTTTTTTGTCGTTGAGTGAATGGATGAATTGTATTCTTGAACTGATTTAAATAATAATTCTTCAAATGGCATACCTGTGGAGTTAGCTTTGATACATCTCATTATTTCGGAAAGAGTGCTGTGAAACCTTTCTACTTTTCCATTACTGGCGCTGCTGTAAGGAGGTGTGGTGTAGACATTTATAGACATTTGGTCTTTGAGAAGGGTAGATATAGAAGCAGAATTTAGTGATTTCTCATTGTCTATTACAACGAGTTTTGGTATTCCGAAAGCAATCATTAATTCTCTTAATGGGTCCTTTATATGTTCTATTGCTCTTGATGAAATAATTTTTAGCTGTGAGGATGAGATTCTTCTGTGTGGAATAGATGTCAACGTGGACGATTTCTCCTGGGACCTGTGGAATAGGAGTTTCTTGGATTTGGGGTTTCGGTGGATGTCTGTCATATTTCTGTTCATGACAGGTAGAACACTGTTTGGCGATTTTTTTAATTTTGGAATGCATACTTGGAAAATAGTATTTTCGTAAAATTTGAGATTTATTCTCTCTACTGTTTCTATGTGCTCTTTTATGTTCTTAAATGATAATTTGCTCTTGTTCGGTTGCGGATGCGATATCTTTGAGAAACGTTTGCGTATAGCGGATTTTAGTGTTACTGAAGTGAAGTGGGTATATTTCCTGTATCTTACCCATTAGAGTTTCTGTCGTGTGTAGTCCGTTGATAAGTGCTGGGTCTAAGTACCGTTTGAATATGTCAATGATGTCTTGTGTAGAATAGTTTTCTTTTGTAATTATGTGTCTATGAAAAGTAGGGAATGGTATTTGAAAGGTGTAACTGTTCTCGTTGCCAAATAATAGGAAGAGTTGATTTTTAAAAGCATTAATAGGGGCTTCTGTAGCTGGAATAAGGAGATGAAAAGAGCTGTCGTTACTGTGGTCAGTGATTGTAAGAACATTAATGTCAGTCTGTGGAGGTCTCAATAAGGCATCTGCTACGACGTTTGTTCTTCCTGGCTTATACTTCATTTCGTAGTTGTATTCCTCAAGGATACACTTCCATCTCTTCATTTTGCCGTTGTGGTTTTTGTTGCTCAACGCAAAGGTGAGTGGTTGATGACCTGTGAAGATTACAACTTTCGCTGATCCGTATAAATAATTTCGGAGTGATGTAAGAGCCCAAATAATAGCCAGCATTTCTTTTTCGTTTGCGGCATAGCTCTCTTCGGTTTTGTTTAATGATCGGGATATAAAGGTGATAGGTTTACCTGCTTGCTCGAGGACGGCTCCTATGGCATAGTTGGATGCGTCGGTAGTAAGATGAAATTCTTGTGTGAGATCTGGATATGATAGGATAACTTCTTTTGATATTAGGGAAGATTTAATTTTGCTGAAGGATTCTAAGGCGTATTTATCAAACACTATTGGCTTTTTACTGGAGGCGGTTTTGGACACGCGTCCATCTTCCCCCCTTAAAAGCGAGGTCAGAGGTTTCGCTAACTTGGCGTAATCTCTGATGAAGCGTCGGTAATAGCCTGATAGGCCAAGGAAAGACCTCAAGTCTTTCAGTGTTTTTGGGCACGGAAATTCTTGGATTGCCTTTACTTTGGCGGGATTGGTTTTTATTCCTGTGGGTGAAATGATGAAGCCTAGAAATTCGACTTCCTTGCGGAAAAACTCGCACTTGTCTAATTGGACCTTCATGTTTGCATTTTGTAACGTATGGAATATTGTTTCGACATTATGAAGGTGATCTCGCTCATCTTTGCCAAATACTATTATGTCATCTATGTAGACATAACATATTTTGCCTATGTGCTCCTTCAGTATGTCGTCTAGCGCTCGTTGGAAAATAGCGGGTGCGTTCTTAAGTCCAAACGGAAGTCGAGTGAACTCATATTTGCCATTATTAATCTAAAAAGCTGTCTTCTCAATGTCCGATTCCTTCAAGGGAATCTGGTGGAAGCCACTCTTTAGATCAAGAACAGAAAAATATTTGTTGTTTCCAAGTTGTGAAATTACTTCATTTATTTCCGGGATGGGGTATCTATCTGCTATTGTCAATGTATTTAATTTTCTGTAATCAATTACAAGCCTATATTTCTTTTGTCCTGAGGCATCTAGTTTTTTAGGTACAACCCAAACAGGTGAGTTATAAGGAGAACGAGATGGTCTGATAATTCCGTTTTTAAGTAGATCTTCTATTTCTTTAGTTACAAAATCTCTCATCGCTAGTGGGTAGGAATAGTATTTTGTATATACTGGAGTATCTGAAGAAGTCCTGATTTCTCCTAGTACGGTAGTAGTATAGGTAAGACTTTCATCTGGTTCAACGAATAAATGAGGGTACTTGTTAGTAAGTGTATTAATGTTTTCCTTCTGTGTTGTTGTCTATGTCCAGTCCTAATGACAATTTTGTTGACCGATGGGGAAATTTGTTGTTTTATTCTGACTTTTATGCCATTGCCAAATGTAAGGGTGTCATAGTGAATATTTATGGTTGTGTAAAGTTCTTTGAGGCTATCATTACCAATTATACCGTCAAAGGACTTCAGAGTAGGAAGTATAAAAAATTTTAAATTTGTGTCATCTTTTCCAAATAAATTTATAACTGTATGGTGAGTTACTTGTATTTGTCCTGCTATAGAGTTTGCAAAAAATGGTTGTTCGTTAGGTATTTGCCTTAAACTTCTAACTATGTCTGGTATTTTATCTAGGCCTGATAACTGTCCTCTATGTTCTGGGTTGATAGTTTCGTCTGTCGCATTAAGTAAGTCAAAATTAGGGTTGAGAACATGTTGTAAATGTTGTCGGCCCTCATTCCTGAGTACCTGACCTACAATTGTGGTAATTAGTGTTGTCAGTTCAGCATTCGGTTGAGAATTATTGGCAGGAGTTGGGTTTGGGTTTGCGTTCACTGATCCTTGATTAGGAGCAGGAGGAGGGATTGCAGGCTTATTTAGTATACTGGGCCTAATCATTTTAGAAATTCTTTTAAGTTTTGGGATATTTGAATTTTATAGCTAACTAATTTTATTGTTAATAGTGTTTTTGTTTGTTAATTATTTTTTTTCTCTGGAGGGTCCCTTTGGTGGTGAATTGCAGAGTAGGATGTAATGTTATATTGAACCGGAGGGTCCCCCGTTAGGTGGTGAATCGCGGTTCTTGTTTATTTGTCCTTTTATTGGCTGTACAAGCCTATGTTATGTTTTTTATATTCCTCTGGAGGGTCCCCCCGAAGGTGATGAATCGCAGCCTGGATTGTTTTAGGTTATTGGCTGTACGAGCCTGATTTTAAATGGGTTAGTAAATTTTGTTAGTTTTTAATTATCCTTAAAAGTTATACTTATTATATGGCTATCTAATATAATTTTAATTTTTCTTAAAATATTAATTATTTATTCTTACAAGTATCCTCGTGGCGACGGGGAGGTGTTCCTTTTTGGCCTTCTGCTTACTGGGGTTCCCCCAGTTGCCCCGTTGCGCACGTATCGAGGGTGCGTTCCCTTCCTACAGGATTCCAACGCTGTGTTTTGGTTCGGGACCAGTTAGTTCGCTTCCGTTTTCACTTGGCCGTTTTTCTTTACGGGCTGTTATACGGGCGTACTGTCTTTGTGTGTTCACTTGTGGCACTGAAACATATGTAAATACTGGCACTGCAGCTGCTTTGCAGGCGTCTGGCCAAACACTACGACACTTTTTTTGACGCGGCTGTTGTACAGGCGATTGTCTATATTTAAGTGACGACGCGGTATCACAATGTTCAATTTTAAATTTTTAAGGACACGGTGAAACAACACTTTGACACTTTACGGCGTGAATCTAAGCTGGTCCCTGCTCGGGCGCCAGTTAAATTTTTATTTTATTGGTTTAATTTTTAAAAACTAGCGGACTCGCGTCCGCAGTCTTTCTTTATTAATTGCTGTCTAAAAACTAATTACAAATTATTTCTTAAGTCTAAATTAAACCTAAGCCTGTACTTGGTCACGTTGCCAACAGTTGCGGCGTCAGCAATTGAACGGACGCGCGTGTGGAGTCACTAACTGATATTGCTGATGCAGTGTCAGCAATTGGGTGGTTTAAAGTTTCCAGCTATTGACCAACGGTGGGAATTTGCTGACGGTGTAAACCACTGTGTTAACTTATATAAATGAGCTTGCATACATATCGACGCAGATTTTTGCAAGCCGCGTAAAATACAGTCAATTCCGGTTATGTGGCACAATCAAAGATACAGATTTTTGTGGTTTGTCAAAAATAAAAATATAATATGGTACATAAGCGACTGCGGATACTTAACCGAGTCGTACATACTTAAAACAATAGTTTGAATGTATTTCAAAAAACAAACCGTGAGATGCAGCAAGATATAGGCAGTTAAGAGGGATGACTTTCATTTAAGCGGAGTACTACTTAACCGGGATTGACTGTACACATGAATAAGAGGAATATTGAACATTTTCACATGTACATATTAAAAGACCAAGCGGTCGCGCATATTCACGTACATACATATGTAATTATGTGTGCATGTAAACAAATTTGCAAGAACCAGAGAACTTAAATGTATAGAAAGAGAACATAAAATTTGTTAACATTGTATGTAAGGTCGGAATTCGCCTCTCAATTTTAACATTGTTTACAATTCTCTCACATAAATTATTGCCGGTTACATTGAAACGACAAAAAAATTTAACTCATATTCTAACCGAGAATATGAAGAGACAGAAATATATATATTTACGGCATATGATGACAAGGCATGTATGCCGAAGAAGAGAATATGAAGAGACTCCCAACGAAGAATTTCGTTTTGCTTGTTTATATTTTGTTTCATTTTGACACCGAAAATGTGTACAAAATACATTATGTCTCTGTCTCACATACGCAAGAATATGAAGAGACATAAATATATGTATGCATGAATATGAATATGAAGACATAAACATATGCATGCATGCTCCTTATGCAAGTTCATACATATGAATACATATTTACGCACGTTGGAAGGCGAAGCTGTTACAGCGGCAAGGGAAGCGGTAACAATCGGCGATCGTTTGTTAGTTTCTTTCGCGTCTCGTCGCGTCAATGCTTCGACAGATTGATGTGCTGAACACATAGAACGCGACAGACTGCAAGCGCCATCTGAATCTGATATTGAAATACACACATTCTTAAGGACACGAGTCGAGTCGTCATTTGAAATGCGTCTAGGTCTACTTTATGTATTATTCGGTAGGTTCCTGTTTGTATTCTTGTCAATCCTGTATCAAATGTTGCTAATTGTGAATTTGTATAGTCTATTATTTTAAAATCTGCGTACACTAGGTGCACAAAAAACCTGCAAGGTAAAAGAAAAAAAAATTTACTATTGTCTGATGTTACTTTTATGTACCGTCCGTCCTTTTTCAGTGATTACTACACTGGATTTGTCTTCCTTAACTGTTTCCTTTCTATATTTTGCTGTAAGTTTTGACCCTATTCGTTTGTTTATTCTGACATAAATTACATCTCCAGGAGTATATATTTTCATAGGGTTTCGTGTTTTATTATGGGTTTCTAAATCTTTTGCCTGTCTTCTCCGAAGGGTTTCTATATTTTCCTGTCGTGCATTTTCATACTGCTCTGGGTCTACTGTAACACGTCTGCCAAAAAATGTCTCTATGGGTCGTTTCCCTGTTGCGGAATGTATGGTGTAGTTATATTCGTATGTACATCGGTCTAAGAGTTCTTGGAATGAGCGGTGTGTGCGTTCCGTTTGAAGGCAGCGCATAATTTCAGAAAGGGTAGAGTGAAATCTTTCTACTTGTCCGTTAACTGTGCTTGTGTATGGGGGAGTTTTAAAAATTTTAATACCTAGTTGGTCTTCGACCATAAATTGTATGGAAGCTGAATTTAAAGATTTCTCGTTGTCGATAACTATTGTTTTGGGTATACCAAAAGCGAAAAGTATTTGACGTAAAGGTTCTCTGATATCTTTTATTGATTTTGACTCTATTATTTTGACTTGAGCATATTTGGAGAATTTATCTACTGCTGTTAGAACTAATTTTTTTTCCGTACTGTAAATATCTATATGCACAATTTCTCCAGGGTATTGAGGTATTGGGGTTTCTAATAGTTGCGGTTTATTAGGGTTGCGATCATACTTGTTTTCCTTGCAGACTCTGCATTGTTTAATTATATTTTCTATTTTTGCTTTCATCTTTGGAAAGTAACATCTTTGTATTAGTTGTTTTTTATTTTCGTCTCTATTCCTATGTGCTCGCTTGTGTTCGTTTAGTATTTCCTCGTTTTGTGCATCCTCACTTGTTATGTCCTTTACTTCTGTTTGGGTGTAACGAATTTTATAATTACTAAAGTGATGTGGGTAAATTTCTTGGATTTTCCCTATTATTCCTTCAGATGTAAATATACCATTTATCACTGAGGGGTTAAGGTATCGTTTCAATAGTGAAGTTAAATTCTCTGTTGAAAAGTTGGGTTTAGTTATTATATGTCTATGGTAGGTCGGGAATGGTATTTTAAACTAGTAGCTGTTTTCGTCTGCTAACGAGATCCAAATTTGATTTTTGAATGCATTTATGGGTCCTTCGACTGCTGGAATTAGATTGTGTGATGAGCTTTCGTCGGAATGTGTAGCAACTGATAGGGAGTTTACTTCAAAAGGCCTGGATAATGTATCTGCAACTACATTGGCTTTCCCAGGTTTGTATTTTAATTCATAGTTGTATTCTTCTAGTATGGCTTTCCATCGCTTTAGTTTGGAGTTATTATTTTTATTACTGAGAGCGTATGTAAGTGGTTGGTGGTCTGTATGTATTACAACTTTTGCTGTACCGTATAGATAGTTTCTAAATGAGTTCAGTGCCCATATAATGGCAAGCATTTCTTTCTCGTTGACTGCGTAATTTTCTTCGGCCTTGTTCAATGTCCTTGATATAAAGTTTAGTGGTTTGCCATTTTGCTCTAAAAGGGCGCATATGGCATACTTTGAGGCGTCAGTAGTTAAGTCAAATTTTTTCTTGTAATCGGGATATTGTAAAATTACGCCTTTAGACGTCAGTGTGGATTTAATTTTGTTGAATTAAGACTTAGCTTCCTCATTTAGATTTATTTGGATTTTTTTCGAGGTTCTTTTCGACATTCTTCCTTCCTCACCTCTAAGAAGGGACGTAAGTGGCTTGGCCAACTTGGCGTAATCCTTGATAAATCTTCTATAATATCCAGATAAGCCTAAGAATGATCGTAAGTCCTTGATCGTCTGGGGGTATGGAAAATTTAATATTGATTGTACTTTGGAAGGGTTTGTAGAAATTCCTTTGGAAGATACAACGAATCCTAGGAATTCGACCTGCTTTTTGAAAAATTCGCATTTATCGATTTGAACCTTCATGTTTGCTTTACTGAGGGTATCAAAAATTGTGTCTATGTGTTCGGAGTGTGATTTTTCGTCTTTAGTAAATATAATTATATCGTCTATGTATACATAGCATATTTTGCCTATGTATTGTCTTAGTATGTCGTCAAGCGTCCGTTGAAATATGGCCGGGGCGTTTTTCAAACCAAATGGAAGTCGGGTGAACTCGTATTTTCCATTGTTCACTGAAAATGCTGTTTTTTCCTCGTCAGATTCCTTAAGAGGAATTTGATGGAAACCGCTTTTTAAATCAATCACTGAGAAAATTCGGTTTTCTCCTAGTTGGGAGAGAACTTCATTTATTTCAGGTATTGGATACCTATCTGCAACTGTAACTGCGTTTAGCTTCCTGTAATCTATAACCATTCTAAATTTGTTTTTGCCAGACGCGTCCTCTTTTTTAGGCACTACCCATACAGGTGAGTTATAGGGTGATCTTGATTGTCGTATGATACCGTCGTCTAATAGTTTATTTACTTGCTTTTCAATTTCCTCTTTAAGGCTAATAGGATAAGGGTAGGACTTGGAGTATATAGGCGTGTCTGAATTTGTTCGAATTCCTGCAACTACTTTTGTTGTGTAGGTTAGTTTTTCGTCCGGTTCCGAAAATAGATTTCGGTGCTTTTGTACTAGTTTCCTAATTGCATGTTTTTCTACTGTACTCATTTGTTCGTCACGGATATGTATTAAGTTAACGTCCTGTACACTATATTGTCTTAGATAGATTCTTTTCGTATTTGCTACTACCATGTAATTTTCTTTTGTGTGTATGATTGCTGAAAGTGCTTTTAAGCTATCGTTTCCTAATATGGCATGGAAAGTGGTGAGTGTTGGCAATAGGAAAAATTTTAATTTGCAATTTTCCAAATTGAAAAGATTTAGATATGTATGGTGAGTAATTTTTATTTTGCCGCCTACTGAGTTGGCTAGAAAAGGAGTATTGTTCGCTATTGCTTTTTCTACTAAGCTTGATTGTATGTAATTTTTATTGCATCTAAAATAAGGTAGCGAAGAGCTATTTAGTCTAAAAAATGTACGTCAGTGAGGTCGAGTGTTTTTCAATTGTGTCCTCGTGATTTGGCTCATTGTATGTTTGCTCATTGTAGTCGTATTGGTTATTGTAGTTGTATTGGTCATTGTAGTTGTATACGCTTTCGTTGTATTGGTCCTCTGGTGGTTCGTTAGAATTTATGTGAAAGTTTCTTTGCATTTTTTGTGGGGGGTTATGTATCATTGAAGCGTTTGATGGTCTTTTACCGAATTCTTGGGGTTTTGGCCGATTTGCGTAATTAACGGCTGTTGTCCTTATACTCTCATCCACGTCCATCGGTTGAGGTGGTTTAGGGGGTCTGGGAGGAGCAATGTTTTGCTGTGGACTATATAGATTTTGGTTTTGTTGCCGATATTGTTGACTAAATTGATTTAGATTCCGATTTAAATGTTGTTGGATGTTAGGGTGATTAAGGTTTAGTTGGTTGCTATGGTAGTTTTGTGGGTTGGAATATGTCAAGGGATTTGGTAGATAAGCTAGTTCAGGATAAAATTTGAATCTAGTTTGAGGGTTTAATGGTTGATGATATCTGGGTTGGGTGTATTGCTGTCGTGGCTGTTGCTGATTTATGAGTTGTTGATGAGAAGTTGATGGTGTGATAAAGGTTTGGTTATTAGCGTGAGAAGCTCTGAAGCTTTGGTTTTCTAAGTTGAGACAAAGATGGAGGGCTTCAGGTAGGCTTTTTGGTTCTTTAATACCAAGTAGCCGGGGAAGATCACCAGAAAGTCCTCTTATAAAAGTATCGAGGGCTTTAGCGCGGTAATTCTCCGTTAACAAGTGAATTGCTTCTTCTCCTATCTCCATACATCCTATATTGTTCAAAAGTAAAGATAAGTGTCCATATACCTTTTGGTAAAATTCGTTAATTGTCAATCGTCCTTGTATGAGACATGTCATTTGGTACTCTAGAGTGCCTATGTCTCGTTTGTCTGCGTAGTGAGTGGTTAAGCAGCGGGAGATTGCTGTCCAGTCTAAGGGGGTGTTGTAGGATTCTAAGGCTATATCTCAACTATCTTATTTCTGATGACATTTAAAATGCCGAAATATTTAGGTTCCCTTTTGAGGGTTCGTAGATTCTTAAAATGCGTTCAACACTTTTTTTCCAGGAACTAAATTCTGAGGCATTGCCTGAAAAATCTCTTAGGGATCTCACAACGTCTGGGATCTTATCCATTTCATTCATGTTGTTTTGGAATTGTTCGTCTATTGTTTGGTCCGTAATGACCGGGTTTATTTTATTATTAAGAATATTATGGACTACATTAGGTACACTTGCCTCTATTGCTAAAGTTACCATGTTTTTTATCTTGTTCGCCAATTCTGGCGGAATTGTGTTATTAGGGCCTGACGGTGCTGTTGATGCAGCAGGAGGATTAATCCCAAGTACGGGGGGTCTAATTAGATTGTTTGGATTTGCCATTTTTAAATTTTATTATTATTTTTCTTTCAAAAAAAATTTTATACCACTATTTTAGTTTGAATATTTATGTTTTTTGTTATCCCTTCTAGGAAGGGGCTTTTTTACCCTGGAGGGTCCGGTCAACTCCTGAGTTGGCTACGGAATCGCAGAGTTAAGCAATATTATTTTCAGTTTAGTTTATGTTATTGGCTGTACAAGCCGTATTTTATTTTTTGGTTATTTATATTTACTTACGCTATAGCTTCATTTAATAATTTATTTATTATTAATAACAAAAAATTTTTTTTTCCTAAACTTTTTCCACAATTTTTCCTCTCTGGTCTTATTATTAATTATATTTCTTATGCTACTTACACTATATACAGCTTCATGATGATCCTCGAAACCGATGAGTGTGTATTTGTCCTGTTCCGTGTTTGTACTGGGGTAAACTTTCTCACACTGTTTTTGTTTTTGTAGGCTTTTTGCTGCTGTTCCTTGTCGGTGTCGCTGGAGCGTCCAGGAAGGATTTTCCTATCCTTTTCACGCTCTTAATGTGTTGGTTACTTTTTTTATCCTTTAATCCGCTCGGCCTGTGGGTCCACTTGTCACCAGTTAAAGGCTAACCTTGTCTTTTTCGCGGCGTTTTTCCTTTTTTTGTTTTTTTTTAACGGCACTTTTAACTTTCGCGAACCGAACAAGCTTTCTTCTTTAGCTCGGGCGCCAATTATTGCCGGTTACATTGAAACGACAAAAAAAATTTATTTTTTGGTCAAGATGACCTTTATTGACAAACGTTCTGCTAAGTGTAATTACATTTTTAAATTATTCCTTTATTTAAACCTTAAAAATTACTTATGCTAGCACTATTGACTTATTTACTTGTGCCACATAATTCTGCGTATGCCGGATGTTGATTTGCAATTGTTGCAATGCTTGCATTACTGTTGGTCGGCCTGGCTGTAGTTTACACTGCGCGTGCCGGATGTTAGTTGGTTAATTGCTTATCCAGCATTATTCCGCTTATGGCAGTTAACTTTAGTGTTGCTAACTCATATTCTAACCGAGAATATGAAGAGACAGAAATATATATATTTACGGCATATGATGACAAGGCATGTATGCCGAAGAAGAGAATATGAAGAGACTCCCAACGAAGAATTTCGTTTTGCTTGTTTATATTTTGTTTCATTTTGACACCGAAAATGTGTACAAAATACATTATGTCTCTGTCTCACATACGCAAGAATATGAAGAGACATAAATATATGTATGCATGAATATGAATATGAAGACATAAACATATGCATGCATGCTCCTTATGCAAGTTCATACATATGAATACATATTTACGCACGTTGGAAGGCGAAGCTGTTACAGCGGCAAGGGAAGCGGTAACAATCGGCGATCGTTTGTTAGTTTCTTTCGCGTCTCGTCGCGTCAATGCTTCGACAGATTGATGTGCTGAACACATAGAACGCGACAGACTGCAAGCGCCATCTGAATCTGATATTGAAATACACACATTCTTAAGGACACGAGTCGAGTCGTCATTTGAAATGCGTCTAGGTCTACTTTATGTATTATTCGGTAGGTTCCTGTTTGTATTCTTGTCAATCCTGTATCAAATGTTGCTAATTGTGAATTTGTATAGTCTATTATTTTAAAATCTGCGTACACTAGGTGCACAAAAAACCTGCAAGGTAAAAGAAAAAAAAATTTACTATTGTCTGATGTTACTTTTATGTACCGTCCGTCCTTTTTCAGTGATTACTACACTGGATTTGTCTTCCTTAACTGTTTCCTTTCTATATTTTGCTGTAAGTTTTGACCCTATTCGTTTGTTTATTCTGACATAAATTACATCTCCAGGAGTATATATTTTCATAGGGTTTCGTGTTTTATTATGGGTTTCTAAATCTTTTGCCTGTCTTCTCCGAAGGGTTTCTATATTTTCCTGTCGTGCATTTTCATACTGCTCTGGGTCTACTGTAACACGTCTGCCAAAAAATGTCTCTATGGGTCGTTTCCCTGTTGCGGAATGTATGGTGTAGTTATATTCGTATGTACATCGGTCTAAGAGTTCTTGGAATGAGCGGTGTGTGCGTTCCGTTTGAAGGCAGCGCATAATTTCAGAAAGGGTAGAGTGAAATCTTTCTACTTGTCCGTTAACTGTGCTTGTGTATGGGGGAGTTTTAAAAATTTTAATACCTAGTTGGTCTTCGACCATAAATTGTATGGAAGCTGAATTTAAAGATTTCTCGTTGTCGATAACTATTGTTTTGGGTATACCAAAAGCGAAAAGTATTTGACGTAAAGGTTCTCTGATATCTTTTATTGATTTTGACTCTATTATTTTGACTTGAGCATATTTGGAGAATTTATCTACTGCTGTTAGAACTAATTTTTTTTCCGTACTGTAAATATCTATATGCACAATTTCTCCAGGGTATTGAGGTATTGGGGTTTCTAATAGTTGCGGTTTATTAGGGTTGCGATCATACTTGTTTTCCTTGCAGACTCTGCATTGTTTAATTATATTTTCTATTTTTGCTTTCATCTTTGGAAAGTAACATCTTTGTATTAGTTGTTTTTTATTTTCGTCTCTATTCCTATGTGCTCGCTTGTGTTCGTTTAGTATTTCCTCGTTTTGTGCATCCTCACTTGTTATGTCCTTTACTTCTGTTTGGGTGTAACGAATTTTATAATTACTAAAGTGATGTGGGTAAATTTCTTGGATTTTCCCTATTATTCCTTCAGATGTAAATATACCATTTATCACTGAGGGGTTAAGGTATCGTTTCAATAGTGAAGTTAAATTCTCTGTTGAAAAGTTGGGTTTAGTTATTATATGTCTATGGTAGGTCGGGAATGGTATTTTAAACTAGTAGCTGTTTTCGTCTGCTAACGAGATCCAAATTTGATTTTTGAATGCATTTATGGGTCCTTCGACTGCTGGAATTAGATTGTGTGATGAGCTTTCGTCGGAATGTGTAGCAACTGATAGGGAGTTTACTTCAAAAGGCCTGGATAATGTATCTGCAACTACATTGGCTTTCCCAGGTTTGTATTTTAATTCATAGTTGTATTCTTCTAGTATGGCTTTCCATCGCTTTAGTTTGGAGTTATTATTTTTATTACTGAGAGCGTATGTAAGTGGTTGGTGGTCTGTATGTATTACAACTTTTGCTGTACCGTATAGATAGTTTCTAAATGAGTTCAGTGCCCATATAATGGCAAGCATTTCTTTCTCGTTGACTGCGTAATTTTCTTCGGCCTTGTTCAATGTCCTTGATATAAAGTTTATTGGTTTGCCATTTTGCTCTAAAAGGGCGCCTATGGCATACTTTGAGGCGTCAGTAGTTAAGTCAAATTTTTTCTTGTAATCGGGATATTGTAAAATTACGCCTTTAGACGTCAGTGTGGATTTAATTTTGTTGAATGCAGACTTAGCTTCCTCATTTAGATTTATTTGGATTTTTTTCGAGGTTCTTTTCGACATTCTTCCTTCCTCACCTCTAAGAAGGGACGTAAGTGGCTTGGCCAACTTGGCGTAATCCTTGATAAATCTTCTATAATATCCAGATAAGCCTAAGAATGATCGTAAGTCCTTGATCGTCTGGGGGTATGGAAAATTTAATATTGATTGTACTTTGGAAGGGTTTGTAGAAATTCCTTTGGAAGATACAACGAATCCTAGGAATTCGACCTGCTTTTTGAAAAATTCGCATTTATCGATTTGAACCTTCATGTTTGCTTTACTGAGGGTATCAAAAATTGTGTCTATGTGTTCGGAGTGTGATTTTTCGTCTTTAGTAAATATAATTATATCGTCTATGTATACATAGCATATTTTGCCTATGTATTGTCTTAGTATGTCGTCAAGCGTCCGTTGAAATATGGCCGGGGCGTTTTTCAAACCAAATGGAAGTCGGGTGAACTCGTATTTTCCATTGTTCACTGAAAATGCTGTTTTTTCCTCGTCAGATTCCTTAAGAGGAATTTGATGGAAACCGCTTTTTAAATCAATCACTGAGAAAATTCGGTTTTCTCCTAGTTGGGAGAGAACTTCATTTATTTCAGGTATTGGATACCTATCTGCAACTGTAACTGCGTTTAGCTTCCTGTAATCTATAACCATTCTAAATTTGTTTTTGCCAGACGCGTCCTCTTTTTTAGGCACTACCCATACAGGTGAGTTATAGGGTGATCTTGATTGTCGTATGATACCGTCGTCTAATAGTTTATTTACTTGCTTTTCAATTTCCTCTTTAAGGCTAATAGGATAAGGGTAGGACTTGGAGTATATAGGCGTGTCTGAATTTGTTCGAATTCCTGCAACTACTTTTGTTGTGTAGGTTAGTTTTTCGTCCGGTTCCGAAAATAGATTTCGGTGCTTTTGTACTAGTTTCCTAATTGCATGTTTTTCTACTGTACTCATTTGTTCGTCACGGATATGTATTAAGTTAACGTCCTGTACACTATATTGTCTTAGATAGATTCTTTTCGTATTTGCTACTACCATGTAATTTTCTTTTGTGTGTATGATTGCTGAAAGTGCTTTTAAGCTATCGTTTCCTAATATGGCATGGAAAGTGGTGAGTGTTGGCAATAGGAAAAATTTTAATTTGCAATTTTCCAAATTGAAAAGATTTAGATATGTATGGTGAGTAATTTTTATTTTGCCGCCTACTGAGTTGGCTAGAAAAGGAGTATTGTTCGCTATTGCTTTTTCTACTAAGCTTGATTGTATGTAATTTTTATTGGATCCGGTGTCTACTAATATTTGCATTATTTCGCCGCTCTTCGTCCTGCATCTAAAATAAGGTAGCGAAGAGCTATTTAGTCTAAAAAATGTACGTCAGTGAGGTCGAGTGTTTTTTCAATTGTGTCCTCGTGATTTGGCTCATTGTATGTTTGCTCATTGTAGTCGTATTGGTTATTGTAGTTGTATTGGTCATTGTAGTTGTATACGCTTTCGTTGTATTGGTCCTCTGGTGGTTCGTTAGAATTTATGTGAAAGTTTCTTTGCATTTTTTGTGGGGGGTTATGTATCATTGAAGCGTTTGATGGTCTTTTTCCGAATTCTTGGGGTTTTGGCCGATTTGCGTAATTAACGGCTGTTGTCCTTATACTCTCATCCACGTCCATCGGTTGAGGTGGTTTAGGGGGTCTGCGAGGAGCAATGTTTTGCTGTGGACTATATAGATTTTGGTTTTGTTGCCGATATTGTTGACTAAATTGATTTAGATTCCGATTTGAATGTTGTTGGATGTTAGGGTGATTAAGGTTTAGTTGGTTGCTATGGTAGTTTTGTGGGTTGGAATATGTCAAGGGATTTGGTAGATAAGCTAGTTCAGGATAAAATTTGAATCTAGTTTGAGGGTTTAATGGTTGATGATATCTGGGTTGGGTGTATTGCTGTCGTGGCTGTTGCTGATTTATGAGTTGTTGATGAGAAGTTGATGGTGTGATAAAGGTTTGTTTATTAGCGTGAGAAGCTCTGAAGCTTTGGTTTTCTAATTTGAGACAAAGATGGAGGGCTTCAGGTAGGCTTTTTGGTTCTTTAATACCAAGTAGCCGGGGAAGATCACCAGAAAGTCCTCTTATAAAAGTATCGAGGGCTTTAGCGCGGTAATTCTCCGTTAACAAGTGAATTGCTTCTTCTCCTATCTCCATACATCCTATATTGTTCAAAAGTAAAGATAAGTGTCCATATACCGTTTGGTAAAATTCGTTAATTGTCATTCGTCCTTGTATGAGACATGTCATTTGGTACTCTAGAGTGCCTATGTCTCGTTTGTCTGCGTAGTGAGTGGTTAAGCAGCGGGAGATTGCTGTCCAGTCTAAGGGGGTGTTGTAGGATTCTAAGGCTATATCTCAACTATCTTATTTCTGATGACATTTAAAATGCCGAAATATTTAGGTTCCCTTTTGAGGGTTCGTAGATTCTTAAAATGCGTTCAACACTTTTTTTCCAGGAACTAAATTCTGAGGCATTGCCTGAAAAATCTCTTAGGGATCTCACAACGTCTGGGATCTTATCCATTTCATTCATGTTGTTTTGGAATTGTTCGTCTATTGTTTGGTCCGTAATGACCGGGTTTATTTTATTATTAAGAATATTATGGACTACATTAGGTACACTTGCCTCTATTGCTAAAGTTACCATGTTTTTTTATCTTTTTCGCCAATTCTGGCGGAATTGTGTTATTAGGGCCTGACGGTGCTGTTGATGCAGCAGGAGGATTAATCCCAAGTACGGGGGGTCTAATTAGATTGTTTGGATTTGCCATTTTTAAATTTTATTATTATTTTTCTTTCAAAAAAATTTTATACCACTATTTTAGTTTGAATATTTATGTTTTTTGTTATCCCTTCTAGGAAGGGGCTTTTTTACCCTGGAGGGTCCGGTCAACTCCTGAGTTGGCTACGGAATCGCAGAGTTAAGCAATATTATTTTCAGTTTAGTTTATGTTATTGGCTGTACAAGCCGTATTTTATTTTTTGGTTATTTATATTTACTTACACTATAGCTTCACTTAATAATTTATTTATTATTAATAACAAAAAATTTTTTTTTCCTAAACTTTTTCCACAATTTTTCCTCTCTGGTCTTATTATTAATTATATTTCTTATGCTACTTACACTATATACAGCTTCATGATGATCCTCGAAACCGATGAGTGTGTATTTGTCCTGTTCCGTGTTTGTACTGGGGTACACTTTCTCACACTGTTTTTGTTTTTGTAGGCTTTTTGCTGCTGTTCCTTGTCGGTGTCGCTGGAGCGTCCAGGAAGGATTTTCCTATCCTTTTCACGCTCTTAATGTGTTGGTTACTTTTTTATCCTTTAATCCGCTCGGCCTGTGGGACCACTTGTCACCAGTTAAAGGCTAACCTTGTCTTTTTCGCGGCGTTTTTCCTTTTTTTTGTTTTTTTTTAACGGCACTTTTAACTTTCGCGAACCGAACAAGCTTTCTTCTTTAGCTCGGGCGCCAATTATTGCCGGTTACATTGAAACGACAAAAAAAATTTATTTTTTGGTCAAGATGACCTTTATTGACAAACGTTCTGCTAAGTGTAATTACATTTTTAAATTATTCCTTTATTTAAACCTTAAAAATTACTTATGCTAGCACTATTGACTTATTTACTTGTGCCGCATAATTCTGCGTATGCCGGATGTTGATTTGCAATTGTTGCAATGCTTGCATTACTGTTGGTCGGCCTGGCTGTAGTTTACACTGCGCGTGCCGGATGTTAGTTGGTTAATTGCTTATCCAGCATTATTCCGCTTATGGCAGTTAACTTTAGTGTTGCTAACTCATATTCTAACCGAGAATATGAAGAGACAGAAATATATATATTTACGGCATATGATGACAAGGCATATATGCCGAAGAAGAGAATATGAAGAGACTCCCAACGAAGAATTTCGTTTTGCTTGTTTATATTTTGTTTCATTTTGACACCGAAAATGTGTACAAAATACATTATGTCTCTGTCTCACATACGCAAGAATATGAAGAGACATAAATATATGTATGCATGAATATGAATATGAAGACATAAACACATGCATGCATGCTCCTTATGCAAGTTCATACATATGAATACATATTTACGCACGTTGGAAGGCGAAGCTGTTACAGCGGCAAGGGAAGCGGTAACAATCGGCGATCGTTTGTTAGTTTCTTTCGCGTCTCGTCGCGTCAATGCTTCGACAGATTGATGTGCTGAACACATAGAACGCGACAGACTGCAAGCGCCATCTGAATCTGATATTGAAATACACACATTCTTAAGGACACAGTTATTTAGACAGCTGCACAACTACATAACTGTGTCCATAAGAACGTGTGTATTTTAATATTTGACAGATGTCGCTTGCAGCCTGCCCCGCTCTATGTGTTCCGGGCGTGACTCTTTGAGTTTCGACACGCACAGTGATTGGACTTAAATAGAAACTTTTGCGTATGAGCTGATTCAAGGAAAAAGTGAGTTTTGCAGTTCCTGGTATGTATCAGAGAATTGCAAAACTCACTTTTTCCTTGAATCAGAATTTATATTATTAACACACACACACTACATTTACATACATATGCACTTATATTACTTGCACAAAGTAATCAACGCAACTGAATATTTGTTTAAAACTTCCGATCTGTGTCTGCGCTGTTATAGATTCTGTCGCCAAACATTTATTTGTAGGAAATAAATATACATATGTATATGTGCATACATGTATATATTGCACACACACATTCATATATATACATATAGATAGAGAGAAAGAAGTTTTACTTCAGTCGTGCGGTCATAAGCACACTCTCTTTTTTATTATTTTAATACGTAATATTATTATATATTACCTACATATGTAGTTGTTTATTAAATTTGAATAAGAAAAAATCCATATGCATAGAGAGATTGTTCATACTCATTTTAATTTGAGATATAATTTATAGACACACTTGTTTTTATTAAAACTAAAATTGGTAATTAAAGAAAGAGGAATTATATCAAAGTAGAGAAATTCAGCGAATTGCTTATTATCATATCGCAGCGCTCCATTTCCTTATAATTGTTAGCACATAAAAGATGCTCACTACGAGTGTAAAAAGTAATTTTTAAAATAAAGATTTCTTAGGTAGAAAACCTGCTAAAAGTGTAAAATATGGATTTATTTAAAAGATTATAGTGTAATTTAATTAATTTGAAGAAAAAAATGTGAATAAAGTGTGTTTATCGTGCTGAAATAGCTTCTTGAAATGTTCGAATTTTGCGAATTTTTGAACTTTAAGGTCGAATATCTCCTAAACTAAGCGTTTGCGGACCCTATAACCCTATATGTTTTTTAATGAGGAGGACTTCCTCTTTCCAACGGTACCTTCAAATCGCGGCGCCAGAGAAATCGGAATTGTGCCAAAATAACATACATACATACAAATGTACGTAAATGTACAGAAGCAGTGGCAGTGGGATAAAAAGAATATTCAGCATATGAACTTTTAAAATTTAAAAAATTAAAAAGAAAGAAATAGGTGAAGTGGAGTGCGGAAAATTCCATTCGGCAAATACACAGATTCGTACATACATACATATGTATGTACTTACATCAATACTTACTTACCGGTACATAAAAGCAAAATATATGCACATACACATAAGTATGTATAACTAAGTGTGAAAAAATTTTCGAAATAAGTGCGGTAAAGAAACCAGGTATGTATGTACAAATCTACATACATATACGTACGTCAAGTTCAAAACGGGTGGTGAGTACAGTGGAGTGCAAAAATAAAGGCACATAAGTATTTCAATTTGTATTTTGGCAAAAGTGGTGAAATTTATATTCACATAAAAGTTCTGTAAAAAGTTAAAATTAAAAAATTTATTACTGTTTTCAAATTACAAACCCAAAAAGAAAAAACCCGTTTTTAGTGCCGTTAACTTAAAGTACCGATTGAAAGTGAAGTGCCGGTATAGAAGTATTTATTAAAGACCCGTTAAAAAATTCCGCAAAATCTGCCGTAGTGTACAAAGCAAAATCACCGTTCCGTTTCAATACTTGGTAAAGTGCCGGTATAAAAGTATTTTTTGAACACCCGTTTAAAAAAAAAATTCGTTTGTCGTTTTTGTACACAAGTTTGCCGTTTTCTACAAAGTGCTGTACTACACCGTACTGTTTTTACCTTTGCTACTAAAAGCATCGCTGTCGCTAATAACATCGTTTATCGTTGACAACATCGCTGCCGCTAACAACATCGCTGCCGCTTACAACATTGCTGCTGCTGACACCATCGCTGCTGCCAACGACATCTCTGCTGCGTCAACACCTACTTCCTTCGCGGGAATGAGCTGCCGTTGCCTCCTCTGCACCAGGGAAGTGAACGCAGGCAAAACGCCTACGCTTTCACAACAGGTAACGAGTGCGAATCATTGAAAGTGGTGCAAACACAGAAAATAAATAACAATAATTAACATTTGCACTCTTTCAGTGTTTGACTCTCCCTTTTTTACACTTTTATACATATATACATACGTACACACTTATATTGACGTGAAAGAAAAAGGAATAGAGGGATTCGTGATAACGTTTATGATCGCATCACTTGAGAATTAAGGTGCGACTCTTCTACTAATTGGCAAAAGCAAACGTATATATACATACATACGTTATACTTATATATATCGGCATTAAAAAAAAGGGGATCAAACGATTTGCGGTAGCGTTTATATATATGTATATCTTATATACTAAACATTAAGGTGCGATTTTTTTAATAATTTGCAAAAGCAAAAAAAAAACTTTACAATTCGGTCAGGGTATTTTCACACAGTTTTCACCTTCTCGTTTGCAAAACACATTGTGCTCATTACGAATATTATCGGTTAGGCTTTCGTATAATTGGAAATTGATATTTTTACTCCGTTTTCGTAATCCATTTCTATTATATCTGTTGCCAACATTCATCGTTCTTTTTTAATATTAACAAACAAAAATGAGCAAGCTAACGCCAACTATCGCCAACCTCTCTCCAAGTAAGGAGTTGATCGACTTAAAATCATTTAAGCGTCAAAGGACAGTGGCGAAAAGTAGCACTTTCCGTATAAAGACGGGTCATCTGGAAAAAACCATGTCGTTAGATCCAATTGAGTTGGAATGCCGTCTCGACATATTAAACTCACACAGTGAAAAGTTGATGAAGTGTCAATCTAAAATTGAAGAGATTGATGAAGACGACATGGCCCGAGGGGAGTTAGAGGACATATGTAATTGTAGAAACAAAATCTATAATTAAAACAATTTTAGCAAAAAGTAGAACGTCTATTGCGGACACATCTTTCGTAACATCTCACAGCTCAAGGCTTCCAAAAATGAATTTGCCGAAATTCAAGGGAGAATATTCCGAATTTAAAAATTTTATGAGTTTGTTTGAAAGTCTGGTTCACAATAATCTAAATATCCCAGATATTGAAAAATTTAACCATCTGGTTAATTGTCGTATCTGGAGAGGCTCTGGGTACGGTAAAAGTGTTTCAAATGTCGGATGAAAATTATCCGATGGCGAAGATTTCAGCAAATATCAGCAGAAGGAGCGTCAGCTGCCGGAGCTGCAATCAGCACGAGTCACATGACATGAACCAAATCGGACAGGACCAAATCGTCGTTAGTAGCTGCAAATACAAAGCATCCTCTTTGTCAGCAGTGTAAATCAAAGGACCACTACAAAACTCTGCCGCTTGCCCCACTTTCAAAACTCTCTCTGTGCAACAGAGATTTGAGTATCTCAACTCGGTGCCCTTATGCATAAATTGTTTGCGTAAGGGACATACGGTCTCCAAGTGCAGAGCGGATCGATGTCGTGTGTGCAATCGATCCCATCATACGTTACTTCACCAGTATCCCGTTTCCTTTGCTGCTGAATCTCATCCGCAACCAACAACAACTAGACATGCAATGCATACATCGAGTATGCCGGATCGGGTAATGCAAGAGCCTGACTGGACTCCGGATCACAAGTCAATTTTATGACAGAGGATTTGCTCAAAAACTGCGGATTCGTCGACAAAACAGAACCTTAAATATTATAGGAGTTGGAAATTCCAGTACGAAAGTCGGGGCCAAATTAAGCGCCTTTATTAAGTCGCGGGTTAATAACTACGAATATTCGGCGGAATTCTGGATTATGCGATGCATTTCGGCTAATCATCTAGATCATACCATTAATGTTAACGGTTGGAAAATTCCGCACATTATTGAATTTGGCGGATCCAGAATTCCACACATCCCAAAAGATTGACATATTATTGGGTGCAGAAAACTTTTTCGATCTGTTAGCGGTAGGCCAAATTAAAATTGGCCCTAATCAACCAACGCTACAGAAAACTCTTTTGGGATGGATTGTGTCTGGCAAATATGTCAGCAATCTTAGTCCTCCTCCCGAAGCAACTAGCACATTATGCCAAACTGAAGACGACTTAACGTCCATAGATTCAGTAGTCCAAAAATTCTGGGCTCTGGAGGAACTTCCTTCAGAAACAAATGGCAACAAGTTCACACCAGAACAAAAGGAGTGTGAACAATGTTTCGTTAACACAACTGAAGTGTTGCCTTCAGGACGGCTTCAAGTCAGAATGCCCTTTAAATCTGACCGTAAGTTACTCGGTCATTCCTATGAAACCGCAGTTCGGCGGTTTCAGGCCCTGGGGAGGAAAACATTGAAAAATCCAGAACTTCGTAGAATGTATCTGGACTTCATGAATGAATATAAAGCACTGGGTCATATGAGCCCAACAAACAATAAGATCCCGAGTGAGCCACACTACTTCATTCTGCATCAATGCGTGTTAAGGCCCGAGAGCACAACAACCAAATTAGGTGCTTCGAGTCGATTTTGAGCTCAAATAGCATTGAATGAACTTTTGATGGCAAGTCCAACCATCCAAGAAGAGTTATACTCAACGCCCCTTCGTTTTCGCTTACATAAGTATGCACTAACAGCGGACATTACTTAAATATATCGCCAAATAATTATGCATGAAGAAGACAGAAATTGTCAACTTATTGCATGGAGAGAGCATCCTTCAGAGCAAATACAAATTTTTCGACTTAACATCGTAACTTACGGCAGTGCGCCTGCTCCATTTCTCGCAACACGGTGTTTGCAAATGCTCAGCGATGCCAATACAATCAAATATCCATTCGGTTCAGTGGCCATTAAGAGAGACTTTTATGTTGCTGATTTATTAACAGGATCTGAAAATTTCGAGTCTCTAGATCTTTTGAGAAGTGAGGTAATTAAAATATTAAACTCGGCCGGATTCACCTTAACGAAATGGTTTTCAAACCACCCTCAATTTTTCGACAGTAATTGCACTGAAAAGTCATTTAGCTTCAATGACAAAAATTCTACTAAAACGTTGGGAATCCATTGGTTACCGAAAGAGGATTTGTTTTGATTTGTTTCTGCTCGCCTTTTCGATCCTCTTGTATTATTAGCCCCACTAGTTACCAAGGCAAAAATCTTATTGCAAGAGCTTTGGATTCAAAAACTAGATTGGGATGAGTCGATTACATTACGCCTCGACACTTGCTGGCAGAATTTCAAAGCCAACCTAATGCAGCTTTCAACAATTAGCATTCCTCGTTAGGTGAACGTAGAGTCGAGTGCCATCTGCCAAATACATGGCTTCTCCGACGCTTCAATAAGAGCGTACGGATGCTGCATATATATACGAAGCCAAACTGCTAGTGGTATTAAATGTATGCTGCTTACTGCAAAGTCTAGAGTGGCTCCGCTGAGAACCAAATCTCTTCCGCGTCTTGAGCTCTCGCCAGCACATCTTCTTTCAAAATTATGGTCAAGAGTTGCGCCTATGTTGAATCGACATTTCGAAAAAATTACATTTTGGACAGACTCTGAAATTGTTTTACATTAGATAAAAACACATCCTTCCTCATTACAAACCTTCGTCGCAAATAGAGTGTCCGAAATTCAAGAGTTGACTGACAAAGTGCATTGACGGCATGTGCCAACAAAACAAAATCCTGCGGATCAAGTGTCTCGGGGTTGTAACGTGGACGAATTAAATAATTCGATATGGTTTCAGGGTCCACAGTTCCTCCTAGAAGACCCTGTATTATGGCCAATTAACACCCACTTCCAGCTCTCGCCAGAAGACGAAGCATTAGAGAAGAAGAAAAATGCATTTACATTAATTTCGACCACTGAGAAAAATCCAATATTGGACCTCATTGAAAAATTCTCTTCTCACAGAAAATTGCTTCGTGTGGTCGCATATTTACTACGATGGATCCGACGACCAAAAATGCCTACGGAGGGTAGGGATCTGACATCTAACGAATTACCCTTGAGTTTTTTGAAAATTGTTCAAGTTATTCAACATTCGGAATTTCCGAATGAAATCCAAAAACTGACTAAGGGCACCACGCTAACTTGCAAAAACTAAATCCGTTCTTGCATGAGTACTCGGATAGGTCGCTGTCATTCAAATTAATCCGAGTAGGAGGTCGCCTTTTTAATGCACCTCTCCCATACGATGCCAAATTTCCACTATTGCTATATAAAAATTCGCACTTCGTTACGACTTACTTACGGTTCCTGCATTTTCGAAATCACCATGCTGGAGCAAAAGCGCTGGTTGCGCTTCTTCGAGAACGCATATGGCTGATTAATGCAAGAGAAGCATGCAGTAGAACCGTAAGAAACTGCACACACTGCTTTCATTACAAGCCGAAGCTGCAAACACAAATAATGGGAAACTTGCCATCAGAAAGCGCTACGACCCTTCCTTATATGTGGCGTAGATTTTTGTGGTCCAATATATACAACATTAAAAATACGTGGTTGATCACCCGTGAAAACTTATATTGCAGTTTTTGTGTGCTTTGCTTCGAAAGCAGTACACTTAGAACTGATTTATCGACTAATACATTTATTTTCGCCCTAAAAAGGTTCATTGGTCGCCGAGGGATTCCGCAGAAAATATACAGCGACAACGCAACCAATTTCGTCGGCGCCGACCGCAAGCTGCACGAGTTGAAAGAGGCATTTCTAGCTCAGTCAACGGAAGTGAAGGGATTCGCCGCAGAAGAAGGATTCAGCTTCACCTTTATACCACCCAGGGCGCCGCACTTCGGCGGATTATGGGAGGCCGCGGTGAAATCCGCCAAACACCTGGTAGTTCGCACACTCGGCAACGCTCTTCTCACCGCAGAAGAGCTGTCAACAGTACTAGCCGAAGTGGAAGCCATTCTCAACTCGCGTCCACTAGCACCGTTGAGCCAGGACCCCAACGATGGAGAAGCTCTAACGCCAGTACACCTGCTGATCGGTTGCCCTCTACGAGCACTGCCACCAGCATAAGTGCCAGCGGACATAATTCGTTGTTGCGAGAGATGGCACCTTGTTTGCTGTCTCAAGCAACAGTTTTGGCAGCAGTGGTCCAAAACGTATCTCACGAGCCTTCCGGAGAGGAATCTGTAGGCCGGCGACCTCGTCCTCGTACACGAAGACAACACACCACCACAGCAGTGGGTACTAGGACGAGTCGGCGCAACCGTAAAAGGGCAAGGTGCGAGTGGCAGACGTGGCAACGAAAGCAGGCACAATCAAGCTGCCCATTCATAAGCTCGCCCTGCTACCAATCAACGTTGAAGGATTATGATCCTGTCAAGGATAATGAACTAATTAACATAATACTGAACTAATGTATATGAACTAATTTTATATTAAATATTTGAATTAAAATGTTAAAGTTTATTTTATATAAAGTACTCACCCTAATAATACTGTTTTATATACTCACCATAATTTTCTACCATAATGTAACTAAATGAATTCTACTTACCCCTTTTTTGTAAATACATACTTACGCGTCCCGTTAGTTTAAGCCGTTCGGTTAAGGTTAGGCTAAGTCATAAAATTCCTGCAATAAAGAATTCAATTGTGTAAGAAGAACATTCGCGAGCGGTCCTAATTCTATTCAATCGGCACAGGCAATTTATTTAGTTCACGCATTCCCAAATAATTAACTTGTCTCAAAAAAGCTTGAGGTTTTTCAATATATATGTATATGTTTTGATGTCACAAAATAACTAGACTTATCAATTTATTTTAATTCAAAATTTGATATAAGTTTTCATGTCACAAAACAAAGTTAAAATTTTGTTACCTAGTGTAATTAAACCGCAGTTATTGCGTACAAAAAAATTTCATATTTAAATAGTCATTCATATGTATGTTAAGGGAAAACCAGATGTGCCTTCGTGACCAATGAATGGCTCAATAATAGTAAACGTAAGCTGATAATGATTTGTTTTTTTGTTTAAGGGGGGAGATACCTATGGAATTTACAAAAAAAAAGACGTGTGGCACTCGGGGACTGCCACGGTGAAGCTATTGCATAGCATTTTGTATCAACTTATGCAATTATAATTATTTATTTATTTTATTCATGCCGTATTTCTTTTTCTTTGATATTAATTCAAGTTACACTTTTTGAGCGTGGTGACCGATAAGAAAACAAATTTTTCTATTATTAAATAATAAAATAATAATAATCTTCAAGCGATAAGCTTTCTAATGACACCTCATTCTTCTAAATCGGTTCATAAGTGGCGGAGTTATTCGAGTTTTTAGTTGGGCAACACCGCTACTGCGTGGTTATAGGCGCCTAGTACATACTTCAGATGAATTTGCCACGATTTTTAGCAGCATTTTTTTCTTCGCGATACACAGCACCACCTTTGTGCGACATTTTACAGAAAATATTTTGCTCATGAGTCATCCTGCATCCAAACACTACCGCCTTTTGAGGTATGCCACATTTTGCGGGGCAACAATTTATTATTTAGTTATAAACAGCGTCACCTGTGTGCAACATATCGCGGAAAATATTTTTCCTAATGAGTCATCCTGTATGCACACACTTCCTTTACGGTGGCGCCTTTGTGGTATGCAACATTTTTCGTCACCGCAATTTGGTTTTCACGCCGCACAGCGCCACCTATGTGCGACATTTTTAGCGTTAGGTTTTTCCGTTACGGAGTTTCTGTATTCGATCCCCGCGCTCAGAAGCCCGCGATAGAAGCTATGCAATAACTTAAAAATAAATAAAAAAATTTACGCTCTAATCAATTGAAAAACTATTAAAAAAATTTAGTCCCATAGTTTCATTCGAATATTTTCGAAGGAATAGGCCCCAGACCCACTGCAGCGGCTGTATATGTACCAAAACTTTGAGGGTCGTTTCCTCGAAACTTACTTTTTTATCCGGTCGTCAAAATTGCGAGTGAATAATTTAACAGATTTACTTGAACAATTAAAAATGGCACAACCTCTCTACTATGCCCTTGATAAAAGATTAAAAAAAAATTATTTTTTCGTTTAAGAAAAGAAGCTTAGCTAGGAAGTTTACGGCGGCAAAAAATGTCAATCAACGGGATCGTTGATATTTCCGCCATAATAAAAGTGTAAAAAAAATTATTTTTTGACGGTACTAGAAATATCCTCCCTTAATCAATTAATGTCATGAAAACGTGTGCGAAAAACATCTTTACTCTCCAAATACAGTTATCCAAAACGTAGTCAGCATGTTCTTAACTGGGATTGTCACAGCTTACAACCAAAGTGTATTCAATAAGGTGAAATAAGTATGGCATTAAAGGATTGTCCTGCGTCCTTATGTCTATTGTGGCCTCCCCTAAAGCACAAATACTCACCAAGCCCCAGTATATTGCTATGTGCTAGTAAGACGATGTCATCTTTTTTATCATGCGTCTGCAGGCTGCTATGCAGTCAATTATCAGGCGAAACATTGTATTTGAAATACAACCCAAATTCCTGAAGAGCATGAAAACATCATCCTTAACAGTTTGTCAATTCTTTGTTTTCAAAATAAAAAACGACATTCAGTTTAAGGTATAACTCTTAATAACAGAGATAAATGTCAATTTCAGTTTTTCAAAATAATTTAGGCGAACGTAACTAAATCAAATAAAAACAAAACAATCAAAAGTCCCATGATTAAACCGGAGAACGTATGTATATCATATAGAATGTTCACTACGCAAAGAACGTAAAAATATTTTTTTGGCTACCTCGGGCGAGATGAGGGAGTTTCACCACTGCCAGCTCGGCAGGAGCAATCTTAACAGTTGCGCTAGAGAACAGAGAACGTACATTATACTTGTGAAGAAGGTTCGCGATGCGGAGAACGTAAAAATATTTTTGGCTAAAACGGTGGAGATGAGGGAGTTTCACCACTACCACCTCGGCAGGAGAAATCTGAACAGTTGCGCTTGAACAGAGCTGAGCATTGAACAAAGACTCTGATCAGAATTATATACAAGGTGCGTTCAAAGCAAACAGGACAAAAAAAAAATAGAACAAATGGTTTTTTCGGTAAAATAAGTTTATTTTATTCAAACTAGTCTCCTTCTGTTCCAATACAGCTTTTTGAACGGTCCAAACGAGTGTTTTAGCTCGTTGGCCGATATGACCGCCAGCATGCCCGTGCAAGCCTTTTAAATGGCCTCTACGTCTGCATAACGCTTTCTTTTCATGGGCAAATGCATTTTTCCGAACAATGAGATTTTTGGTCAAATAATCGTCCTTCGAATGTTGTATTCTGAGCAATTTTTGGTCGTCAGTCAATTTGAGCGGAACAAACCGTGCACCAGAAGGCTGCAACGAGTATAATAAAATCAGAACAAACCGTCGTGCCATAAACACAATCAAATCAATTCAATTCAGCATAGATAACATTGTTAATCAATTCGTGTATCTGCCAGCGTCAACTGACCTGATGCAACAGGAACAATCTGTTCTTCGGCAATCACGATCGTGTAAACGTATGGCGTGCTTCAGTTGCAATCGTATCATGTCAGTTCATAGCGTTGCGACGATTGTTTGAATTGAAATAAAACTTTGGGTAAACTATAAGTAAATCTTCGAGTAAATCTATGGGTAAATCTAAAAGTACCGCGAACAACAATTTTCTGCTAGACTGATTAGAATCATGTGTGGCAAAAAAAGTATCAGCTTTGAAAATGTGCGCATGTTACAAATTTTCGATGCGAGTATGTACATACAACGTATATACATACTATACATTTCTTGTATGTACTTATGTACTCGATGGAATTTCCATTATAACTATAACATATGTTGTACATACATACATGTACGTACAAACCAAGAATGATCATTCTTGCGTACAAACATATGTATTTGAAATAGAACAGAAGTGCCCGACTAAATCAGTGTTTAGGGGATGTTATCCAAACCGAACGCTGTCGATCATTTCAATCATTGAAGCATAAGTATGCATCACTTCGGGTATTTTCTGCTGATACGAACGTTCATAAACAAATCAGGTATAGGCCGATCGTTAGTGATACAAAGTTGTTCTCTATCGCTGATTTGAAGAAAACAGTTCGGTTCGTGTACATGAACTGAACTGGCAGAATCAGACAGAGTAACGGATCAGTACTTAAGTATAAACAAAAATGTATTACTCGTTGCAGTTCTCTGCCGTGCATATACCTTTCGTAAGCCCAAATGTTCGGCCAAAATGCGATAAATCTATTCATATTTATTTCAATGAAGATTTCGGCTGATTTTTGATGAATTCAAGCACAGCTTCGATGGAATTTCCGGATCACGGATTTAGATTTATGTCCTCATGATAACTTTGAAAACGTTGAGTTTAACTCATGCACTCTGCTACAGAGAGCTGCAACGAGTATGATAAAATCAGAACAAACAGTCGTGCCAAAAACACAATCAAATCAATTCAGTTCAGCATAGACAACATTGTTAATCAATTCGTGTATCTGCCAGCGTCAACTGATCTGATGCAACACGAACAATCTGTTCTTCGGCAATCACGATCGTGTAAACGTATGGCTGGCTTCGGTTGCAATCGTATCATGTCAGTTCATAGTGTTGCGACGATTGTTTAAATTGAAATGAAACTTTGGGTAAACTATAAGTAAATCTGCGAGTAAATCTATGGGTAAATCTAAAAGTACAGCAAACAACAACAATTTTCTGCTGGACTGATTTGAATCATGTGTGGCAAAAAATGTATCAGCTTTGAAAATGTGCGCATGTTACAAATTTTCGATGCGTAAACAATGCAAATTCCATCGAGTACGTACATACATACATACAAGAAATGAAATGTATGTACATACAAATATATATAATTGAAATAGAACAGAAGTGCACGACTAAATCAGTGTTTAGGGGATGATATAAATACAAACCGAACGCTGTCGATCATTTCAATCATTGAAGCATAAGTATGCATCACTTCGGGTATTTTCTGCTGATACGAACATTCATAAACAAATCAGGTATAAGCCGATCGCTAGTGATACAAAGTTGTTCTCTATCGCTGATTTTAAGAAAACAATTCGCTTCGTGTACATGAACTGAACTGGCAGAATCAGACAGAGTACCGGATCAGTACTTAAGTATACACAAAAATTTATTACTCGTTGCAGTTCTCTGCTCTGCTACGGGATAGGCAATCATCGCCATAAACTTGTTTCATCAATTGAAACGTTTCGGTAAAAAATTTACAAATTTTGGAACAAAATTTAATATTAACTCTTTGTTCAAAGCTCATTTTCGCACTAATAACACAAACATACTGACACTTGAAACGCAATAACTTCCAATCGATGAAACGTCATGAAATTCTCCCTGGACAATTGATAAAGATAGCAGATTCTAATGCACCAATCGACATATAGATGGCGCCACCAGGGGGCGCTAGATTCAAAAAGTCCTGTTTACTTTTGAATGCCCCTTGTACATACTGCTGTTACAGACGTAGGTATGTTAGCTAGTTTTCTTATATTTTTATACGTCTACATGCAAACATATGTATGTATTCAAATGAATTCGCTTTGTGCATATTTATGAATATAGGTGCAATTGAATACAATATAATTAATTTATTTTTTGATGTGAAACATTTATAGGCGCGGATAAACACGATTGGCGCCGTGGCGATACAGGCCGTGGTTACGATCACCATGCTATATTACTATTGTTATGGAATATATGGGCGATACGCAGTCTATACGTACTCTATATGTAGCATATATATACATATACAATGAAACCTCTACTTGCGGACACCTCCAATAAGCGGACCCCTCTCCTAACCGGACAAAAATTCAAGAACCAAGTTTTACTTTGCGTTTTCAGTACAAATTCCACTCTAACAACCGGACCCTCTCGTGGCCGGATGCGGACACTTTTTTTACTACTTTTTATTTTCATTACCTCTCGAAAGCGGACGCGGACCTCTCGACAAGGGACAAGAAACTTGGATTACTGAACGAAAGTGTAAAGAAAACAGTAAAAACCTCTGACGAGCGGACGCGAAACTCTTATTTGAGGACAACGAAGACCAAAAATTGAAGTAAATGTAGAGTAACTAACCGAACAGCCGAAATCTATATACGAGTAATATGAGCACATACTCGTACACACACCATAAGTTAAACTGTGAGGACAAGCATAAACATGTTAAAATGTAACGGGATCTATATGTAACAATTTGTAGCTATTAACATGAAAATAATAAAAATTATGATTCATTTGATTTGTCTTTGCAAAACGTTTAAGTCGTGTTAACCGGGAAAATATGCCTCAAAAAAAAGAAAATACTTTCTATTAAAGAAAAAATGGAAATTTCAAATGTGTTGGAGAGAGAAAATTTATCTGTTCGTGCAATCTTTACAATTTTTACAATTTTTTTTACTTCTATTTGTTTGCTTTTAAAGATTCGATGTTGGAAAATCCCAGGCTGCCACTATTGTGAAAAAAGGAAGACATTAAAAGGATATGGTTGAGTGGTGATAACATAAATAAAAAGAAAAACATCTTAAATAGTGATGGTTCAAAACAGTGTTTAAAAAACTGCAGTCGAATTAGCATAAGTCGCAATATTGTTGCTATTCGCTACTTCAACTGCGAGCGATATCAAAAAGTATGCAATTGCTTTTGCTTCTGCTTCTGAAAAAATCAGAAGTCGCATGCTTTGACTGGCGCAAAAATCAAACAGCTACGAAAATCAGAAATCGGCATAAGTCACCGTTATTCTCGTTTTTTGCTTTCTGCTTTGCTGTTGCTTTCGATCGTAGACATAAGTTGCCACAGCAGCTATCGACAGTTTTCGACAGTCGTCGGCAGTCACAGCCGCGAAAAGTAATGCATTCGGCTTTTTGCTACTTTTGATTTTTGTGGCTGTTGCTTTCGATCAGCAGCGTAAGTCGAAAAAAGCAAGAAGCGTCCGATTCGTGGAAGTCGGCCGTTGCGACCGTTTTTGATAAGCTACGACTTTAAAGAAATGTTTGGCATTTACTCATAGTGTACTTGAATTTTTTTATTATTTTGTTCATTTTCAACTTTTTTAATTTTTCTTAAGTTTACAAAAATAAAAAACTAAATCAAAATTCGTTGGAATAAAATAACATAAAAACATAACAGTAAATTAATTTTTCATTGCTTTCATTACATTCATTACTCATTTTTTTGATTATTCATCACAAAGTTCCTCTTGTTCAAAAAGTGGCAACGTATCAATGGGCATGTCCAGAAAGCTAGGATTTAATTTTACTAGCAATATGTTCTCAAGAACGTCGTGGCTTAATCGATTGCGATAGTCGGTAAGCACCAGTCTTAAAGTAGAGAAAGCTCGTTCAATCGACACCTGTTAAAAAATAATAAATAAATGAGAAAACTTTAATAAATTAGGTCATTTTCATTTACCTGAGCTGGCGATACGGTATAACAAATATTACTAATTGCGTATAATTCCTGGTCGGTATACTGTTTTCCTTTCCAATAAGACATAACGTCTTTGTCAACCCTTTGATAAGAAAGTTTCAGGTTTTCAATTTTTGAATAGACATCGATTGTACTGTTGACTTCTGATTTAACGCCGTGAGATAAGTACGCTTCTAACAATTCGTCGTCCTCATCAAAAAAATAGTTCTGCATTTCATTAGAGCTGGAATTCGGAGTTGAGCACATATTGCCAGTAGGGTGAAGACTATTAAGTCTATCCCAAATAGATTTTAAATGATGCACTTGGCGCCATAACTGAACACATGTGAGTCTAGCAGCGTTCAAATTGCAAATAAAAGCAAAAGAGGAAAAAGAACAAGACGGCAACTGCTGGTGACTTCCACGAATCGGACGCTTTTTGCTTTTTTCGACTTACGCTGTTGATCGAAAGCGACAGCGACAAAAATCAAAAGTAGCAAAAAGCCGAATGAATTACTTTTCGCGACTGTGACTGCCAACAACTGTCGAAAATTGTTGATAGCTGCTGCGGCAACTTATGTATACGAACGAAAGCAACAGCAAAGCAGAAAGCAGAAAAACGAATAACGGCGACTTATGCTGATTTCTGATTTTCGTAGCTATTTGATTTTTGCGCCAGTCAAATCATGCGACTTCTGATTTTTTCCTTGACTTGCCGCAGTTTTTCCTGAAACTTGCCGCAGTTTTTTAAACGCTGGTTCAAAAATAGACAATTTGTGTTTTAAGTGGTTTGTCAAAGCCAGAAATCAAATCAAATATACTAGTGTCGGGCCATATTAAAAAGGAAAAAACAAAACAAATTGTGGGTAAAGTAGGAGTTCAAACTTTTTCGGCATCAAATGGATGGCTGGAAAATGGCGGAAATGACATAATGTGACTTTCAAATGCATATGTGGAGAATCTGCTGAGGTTAATCCTGAGGATGTACATCAATTCAAACAAAAGCTACCAGACTTTTTATTGGGCTACAGACCAGAAGTTATATTTAACGTAGATGAAACTGGACTTTTTTCAAGGCTTTGCCAAATAAGACTCTGGCCTTGAAGAACGAAAAATGTGTTGGCGGTAAGTTATCGAAGGAAAGATTAACAGTGCTATTGTGTGCCAATATGGCTGGAGATAAGGAAAAACCGTTAGTGATCGGAAAAACAGCATGACCACGCGCGTTTAAAAAATGCGATATAAAAAGTCTGTCAGTTGAATGGAAGTCAAATCCCAAAGCTTGGATGTTTCGTGAAATTATGTGTGAGTGACTACTAACGTTTGATAAAAAAATGGGCTCTCAGATAAGAAAAGTTTTACTATTTTTGGACAATGCCACAACTCACCCTCGACATATTAAACTTAATAACATAAAGTTGATCTTTTTACCTGCTACTACAACATCAATTTGCCAGCCCCTCGATCAGGGAATTATACAGAATTTCAAATGTCACTACAGATGCAATATTATCAAACATATTTTAACAAGAATAGATGAAATTTCAATGAACAAACTTTTAGAAACATTTGACATTTTGGAGGCTATTTATTTTATTAAGACTGCATGGGACAACGTAACGATGGAAACAATTAAAAACTGTTTTTCAAAAGCTGGTTTCCAAAAAAGTTTGAACGAAATTTCTGACTTCGATGCAGAGGACGATATTCCCATATCGACGTTATCGGCTTTGATAAAACTTTTAAATGAAAATGAGCAAGGGCAGCTTTCCGATGACTTTTTGTTAATCAACGAAATTGTTACTACAGAAGATGATAATATTGACATTGTTATTGACGAAACGGTTACTGACGAATTATCTGACAGAGAAACTGAAGAACTAAATGAAGTATGCGCTCAGGATGCGGGTCAAATTAAATCATACACTGAAACACTAAAACAACTTCGTCGCATTAAAAAATTCATTAGTGACGACGTTACTCGATTTCAGTATGCCAAAAATTTGGAAAGAAATCCTGAAAACTTTTTTATAAAACAGAAACAAGGAAAGTGGCGACAAACTACGGTAAAGGAATTTTTAAAAGTCCAAACATAAATAAATATGTTCAATTTATTATAACTATGAAACATCTCGCAATAAAAATGAAATATATAAATTAAATTACCAAGAAATCTAATTTATCTAAAAAGTAGTGTGTGCATAAATTTTAGTAAAATTTTTATTCGCCCACTCCTATAAGCGGACCCTCCCCATAAGCGGACAAAAATTGTGGAACCGTCAGTGTCCGCTTGTGGGAGGTTTCCCTGTATATATATTTTTACGCGGCTTACAAAAATCTGTGTCGATATGTATGCAAACATACATATTTACAATGGTTTGTTGGAGAAGCTGTTACAGCGGCAAGGGAAGCAGTGGCAACTGGCGATCGTTCGTTTGTGTTTTCGGCACAGCTCGGATTTTCGACCAACAACACAATGGTGTGACGCTTTGTCGTCACGTCAGTTCTTCGACACATTGACTCTTCGACAAAATGTGAGCTTCAGCCATTGGTTGCCGGTGACAACGGAGATTTCGCATGAAGTAGTAAGCGTACACATTTACATACAAAGTTGTGTGTAGACAAATTTACAAATATTATAATAAAAAAACAGATAATCAGTAGGTAGTAAAGTTGTAAACATGAAAGCGATATGAAAGAAAAGATAAATATTATTTGATCATTTAAAATATAAAACAAACATTCACATATCGCTCATTTGCTGCAAGACCGGCATAAGTCAAAAAAATCGATTCACCAGAAAACGCGTTTAAAGTTTTCAACTGACTACAACCTTACACGGTGACTCCAACCTTACACCTCTTCTCAAGCGGAGCATATGAGAGGTATTCATACGAATTTTTCACTCAACATGAAGTATGATATAACGAACAATTCAGCAGCATTAACTCAAAAATCACGTTTTTTGATTTCTGCCGGTCTTGCAGCAAATGAGCGATAACATTTCACATATTGTATTGGATTGTACAGGCCGCCTTCAACGCATAAAATACATATGTACATTGGGGTGGCCCTTATTTTCCAAAGTATTCCAATTCTCGATCGCACCCCCTTGAAATATGCGAATAGCCAAAAAACTAGTATATACAAAGTTTTAGGTCAATCAAAAAAGATTTAGAGGTTGCGCAAGGAGCTTGAAATCCTGAAAAATTACGAATTTTTACATTTTCTTAAATTTAGTCCACCCTACTTCATTTGTTATGTGCGAAAGGTAATTTAACTTGTAATAATAAAAAATATAATATTATTTCTTGTGATCTAATTAAAAATTATTTATTATGTGAATCAAATTGTTTTTAATAATCAGTTACAACTTGTAATAAATATTGATTTTCTTGTTCGTCATTTGTTAGTATTCTATTATATTCTTCCATAAGTTTTATTCCACGTTCTACTGTGTCGTTAACCACTTTTATATTTATAACAATATCCTTAGCTTTTTGATAGGTTTCTGTATCCCTCCAATAAAGTGGATCTACCTGCAGAAATTGAGGTGAAATCCCAAACCGTCCATAAAAAATCAATTGTATTCGCTGTTACAAAATCATGTAGTTCTTTTCTTATAAATTCATTGATTTCACTGGATCTTACGTGTACCCTCTTTAAATGTTCCGTTTCCTTGTCGCAGTTGTCATTGTTTTTAATTTTTTCCATTTTGTTTTATGGCATAAGAAACGTCATCGTCGAATAATGTCAATGCAATACATTCTTCAGACAGTTACCAGAGGTGTTTACAAATTTTTTTATTGCAATTTCAGATATTATATTAACATTTCTATACCCGTGAATTTCTTTAATAAAAGACAAGTCTTGAAGAGGTGCTTTAGACGGATTGGTGCAGTTAAACCAAAGTAGGGATGCTCGATGAACATCGATGTTCGATAATCATCGATATTGAAAGCAAAAACATCGATGTTTTAATATCGATGTTACCATACGAAAAATATCGCAACATCAATGTTAACGGAATCGATCATTGATGTTAACTTACGGCTTCACGCACGACACGGACGTCATCCAAAGCAATGCAGCTTACGGGGCATCTCGACAGGATTGAATATATAGAATACTAGCTGCATTGCCGTGCCCATTGCCTGTGGAGACTCCACATTGCTCATAGCTTACTAGATATAGAATACTATCTAGTTTGCCATGTATAGTAAGCTAGAAGCTGTCACTTCAGCAGTTTGACAGCGCACTTTTCATTTCTATGAAAATTTTGAAGAGGCAACATATCCCATTTGCACATACATATGCCCACGGCATTTTCAATTTGGCAATATGAAAATTAGAAGAGCGAGTATTAAGACGGTTGTGTTATATTATAAAAATAAAGTACATGTTGAAAATAACATTTTTTCAAAAAATTAATATTTAGTATAATATTGTTAATTTACAGAAAAATTATGAAAATTGGGTTGGGAATGAGCGAAGTCTTAAATTTAAAAAACTTATACAAGCATAAATCAAAATATTATTGCGCATTTTAAATTTATTATTTCAATTGGTATATAAATTTTATGCCACAATTATTATATAGTAGTCCAAAAATATGAATTCTTATTTTTCCCAGAAGTAGATTTGTAAAAAAGAATCTTTCTTCTTTTCTTATTATCTTATATTTCCCAGAAAGCTCTTCAAAAGCTGGTTCTACTCTTTATCAACAAAGAAACCGATTAAAAGGTTCTTCTTTACCAAAATTACTTTTGCTTCAGTCAATTAATAAAAAATATTGGGATATGTAATAATTTGATCTGTTGCTTAATAAATTTCGAATTTATATATTGTGTTTTGTTTCTTTGTCAATTATTAATGAAAAATTATCGATGGATCCAACATCGATGTTCGGTTTTTGATAAATATGGAACATCGATGTTGAGCTTTCGATTATGACATCGATGTCAACATCGATGTTTTTTGAATATCGATCATCCCTAAACCAAAGCTTAACGTAGAATCTTATAATAAATGCGCATATACTTGCTAACGAATTCTCTTCATATTCCGTTAGTTTGAACTGTTCACGAAATAAATAGATCTTTAAGCAATATAATGCTTTAGACATCCACCGCGCATGATGAGTGGGACCTGGTACACGAAATTTTATGCCGTTATTTGCTCCTAGACATATAGACGTCAATTCCAATAATTTCCTATAGTCATCTCTAACTATTTTCTTTTTCATCTCTTCCTTGCAAAAATTTAAAATGGTATCTACGTTATCATTCAAACGTAATTTTAATTCATTGTTTTGTAGCAAGTCTTTAAAATTGTTTTTATCAATATTTTCTCAATTCTCTTGAAACCGGCGAAACAATTGGATGTCTTTACTTGTATTTACGGGAAAATAACACTCGAAAACTCCTCTCAGCAATATTTCATATATATGATGCCGACAAGGTAGATACAAAAGCTTTCGCTCAAGTTTTTTTTCTAACAACGTTGCAGCTCCTTTTATTACGCCCGTGTTAGTCGATGTCGTATCAAAACAACAGACCACAATATGATTCTTCAAGTCCCACTCAAATATCAGTTCGTACAGCGTATCAGCTATTTCTGAGCCCGTTGCAGCATATAGTTTTGGAGCCCCTATTAAGTGTTCGCCGTTCCTGTCAGTAACAACAACTGGAAGTCGTTCCACCTATTCTCGACCTGTTATTTCCGGAAGGAGTTTTCCATCACAATGCAAAGTGCCACAGTGTATCTATTTAACAAAATGTATCATTCAAAATTTGTTCATTCAAGTGCAATATAGATGTAATGTATATTTTTTTAAATAAAAAATTTCAAGGGATATGCATATGTAAGAAAATTTGCTTGAGAGTTTTATTACCCGAATACCGCGATTCAATGATCTAATCCGTACACGACTTACCTTGAGGTTTTCCTTGCTGTTTTCTGATTTTTTTAACCGATTTAAATGCCTTTGGCGCTGCAATGACGTACGGTTTATTATGAGTTCATTTGTATTATGTCCTAGTGCTTCAGCAACGGCAGTGACAATATGCATTGCTGAACGATCACTAATTTTGCATTTATCTAGGGCAGATACGACTCTTTCAGTGAAGACGTTTCGTTCCTCGATTTTTGATGGAAGTGGAGCATGATGGATGAGAATCTTCTTCCATCTCACTTTCCAAATTTGTATGCACATCATCACTGTCTGAAGAGAATTCTTCTGCTACAAATACATAAATGTCACCCCATTCAAATTACAGTTTCATTCAAATACATACCTTCTGTGTTAATTGCCTCAATTTCGTTTTCCATATTGTCTACCACTCGTATCTTTCTTCTCATTTGTTCTTCTAAAATCGCTGCCTTTCTCTTCTCATTCTGGGCAGTTTTGGTATCAACAACACCAAAACATCCTGGTCGCCCCTTTTTTCGTTGATTTATCAAAAACTTTTTGTCGGTGTCAATTTTAATTAGTTGTAATGCATTAGCATGAGCAATATCAAATAAATCATCTAACATTTCACTAAATTGCTTTACTTTTTGTTTTTGCTTTTCACTAGGCCGATTTTTACTTTTTCCAATAGCTTGCCATTCTCTATGCGTATTTTCCAACTTGTCAATGCAGTGTTTTTCATCTCTTATTGGAATTCTTGCTTTTTCCCAAAATACGGACACTTCTTTTATAGTCAATCTAGCACTCTTAAGAATTGATAATTTCACTATGTTATTTGATGGTAGTTTTGCACCAAGAATTTGGGAGCTTGACGTTCCAATTAAGTAAATTTTCGACCGAAAATTATATTCACTCATTTTTATAATATTTTGCAAATTAAATTGTCTACACGCCACGATTTCTCTGTACTCACTTTTGCGACTACGTTAGCACACTAGCTTTTAGCAATACAGAATATAAATTTTAATGATATTAGAACTGTTATAACGGTATATCACGAGCATGCGACGCTTGAGAATGCACGTGCAACACATTTAATTTACTTTCATATTTAAAATGAAATGAAACACGTGAATGACAAACAAGAAGTGAATTCATTTTATTGTAGAAGCAAACTACAGCACATACAGATATATATTACATATTCATACTGAAGATGGCGCTACTAACTTTAAACGTGATATTGCCGATACAAAATAACACCTCCACTTATCGCAATATTCACTGAAAAAATTTATAACATATCAAATTTATTCTATAGAAACTATGCCAAGAAGCGACATAAACTTATAGTGTTTTGTTGTACATAAACTTTTAGTTAAAATATCAGCCGGCATATCAGCTGTTGGCAAATACAGTATTTTAACAATCTTATCTCTTACTAGGTCACGACAAAAATGATATTTGATATCAATGTGCTTTGTACGTTTGTGAAAGACTGGATTTGCACACAGTTTTTTTGTGCACCCTGATTATCATTATACAGATTGATTGTGTACATTTTATTTGTTATTTCATATTGTAATTCCTTTAGATACAATGCTTCTTTACATGCCTCAGATAGACTAATATACTCTGATTCAGTGCTAGAGAGGGCTACACATTTCTGTTTTTTACATTCCCATGATATTGCACCATTACATAATAAAAAACACATTCCCGTATACGATCTCCTATCTATAGAGTTAGAGGCCCAATCAGCATCTACATATCCTGTTATTTCTGAATTACCTTCTTTACAATATTTTATTCCATAACTTTTAGTTCGTTTTAGATATTTCAGTACTCTCTTTGCATATTCCCAATGCTCTTTTGTATGGCAATTATTAAATTGACTTAGAAAACTTATAGAGTAACTAATATCTGGTCTAGTTAAGACTGACAGATACATTAAACTGCCAATTAGTTGTTGATAGGGTATGTGATTATTTACACCTACTTCACCTTTACTTATATTTAGTTTGACCTCCATCGGAGTGTCAACAGTCTTACAATCATTTAAATTAAATTTACTCAAAAGTTGATCTAAAAGTAGGTTTCCTGACTTAGAGTTACATATCCTTTATCTTTGTTAAATTTCACATTCATTCCAAGACATAATTTAACTTCACCTAAGTCCTTAATGCTAAACTTATTAGATAAAATCTGTTTTAAGTTCCTAGTTTCAATTTTATCATTGGAAAATATAAAGAAATCGTCAACATAGACTGTTACAATCGTTATACATTTGTTAATATATTTTATATACATACATGGCTCAACTTTTGACCTTCTGTAACCATTACGCATCAAACAATCATCAACTTTTTTATTCCAAGCTCTAGAGGCCTGCTTAAGTCCATAAATAGCCTTTTTAAGTTTCAATACTTTACCAACTGAGCTACTATTATTATAACAATCAGGCATTTTCATATAAATGTTTTCTTCTAAATCACCATTCAAGAAAGCAGTCTTTACGTCTAAATGATTAACTTCTAAACCTAACTTTACAGATAATGCAAATAATAGCCTAAGAGTTGTGTGCCTCACTACAGGAGAAAAAGTTTCTGTATAGTCTACTCCATGTTTTTGGGTGAAACCCTTTGCGACTAGACGAGCACGGTAACGCACTTTGTTTTCACTATCATACTTTTTTCGTAAAACCCACTTGCACTGCACTATAGTACCATTTATTGGAACATCTACAAGTTCCCACGCATTATTTTTCTCAAAAGACTGTAACTCATCCTGCACTGCTGCTAACCACTCTGCTTTTTCAGGACCATCCAAGGCTTCTTCCAATAATATCTCATCCGTGAATATGTTGTCATCTACTACATGAGCACCTACAAATCCAAATCTGTCTGGCTTTTGCCTATGTCGAGGACCACTTATTATGTTGGTATTGTTAAGTATTATAGAGTCTTCACTGTCTGTTGTACCAGATTCAGGGCTATCTAATGTGTCATCTTCACAAGGTTCATACAGTTCTCCACTTTCGTCCATATCCAAGCTCTCTGACTGGTCAAGTGAATTTTCTTCAAGTATCAAGTTTTCCTCCACTGGAACCATGTTCACCTCATCTGAACCATCTTCCTGTACATTCAAAATACTGTCTGTCGCTATCTTCTCCAATACTATAACATCTCGACTGGTAGTTATAACATTAGACTTCGGGTTGTAGATCCTGTACCCTTTGGCATCATTGGAATAGCCGACTAGGATCCATTTTTCAGATTTTCTATCCCACTTTAATCTCTTTTGTTTTGGCACATGTACCATGATTGTACTACCAAAAACACGTAGGTGACTTATATTAGGCTTTCTGCCCGTCCACATCTCGAACGGAGTTTTATAATTTAATGTTGCTGTTACAGTCCTATTCTGTAAGTATACTGCAGTGTGTGCTGCCTCTGCCCAAAACCTTTTCTGAAGACCTGCATCAAACAGTAGACACTTGGCTTTCTCAACAATAGTCCTGTTGAATCGTTCGGAGAGACCATTCTGCTCAGGTGTGTATGGGTTAGTTTTGTGATGTATTATCCCGTTGGACATCAAAAACTCATCAAATTTGGTGTTGCAAAATTCTTTCCCATTGTCACTTCTCAAGATCTTTATGCGGTGATTGAGTTGATTCTCAACCTCTGCTTTATACTGTTGAAAGCATTTCAATGCCTCATCTTTGGATTTCAAAAAGTATATATATGTCATACGACTAAAATCATCTATGAACAGCATGAAGTACTTAGAACCACCTATAGATCGGCTTTCCATCGGGCCACAGAGATCAGTATGCACAATATTTAGCAATTCAGTACTTCTGCTACCTTCTTTGGGGAAAGGTAAGCGGCTCTGCTTGCCTTCACAGCAAGTGACACATGATGACTTTGATATATCAGTCTTACTATCAAGTGTTAATCCCTGTACTGCATCTTGCATCTTATTCAAATACTGGCTGTTGACATGTCTTAGACGTCTATGCCAAACTTCACTGGACGCCATCACTGCAGCTGATGAACGACATGCAGGTATGTTTAGTTTATACACCCCGTTCAACAGATTCGCTGTAGCCACCAGTACTCCTTTTTGGTTAAAAATCTGACAACCATAACTAACTATTAAATGAAACTTTGTTTCCCTTTGATATAAGTTGACTAACAGATAACAGATTTGTAGTCAACTTCGGCACGCATAATACATCTTCTACTCTAATATCATATTCACAGGTGTGCGTCTTTGTCGTAATCTGTACATCTCCGGTACATAACACAGGTATTTTATCTTTATTTGCCACAACAATTTCTTTTACTACAAGCTCCCGAGACATATTTGACAACCATTCTTCATTCGCGGTAAGATGAACACTCGCCCCAGAGTCTATATACCAGTCGTTTTTACAAAATTCACCATTCAAAAACATTGCACTAAACGCATTACTGCTTGACCGTTCGTATTTATTTATATTTGACGAATTTTTCTTCGTAGATGTACACTGATTGCGATAATGTCCCGTCTGTTTACATTTGTAGCATGTTATGACTTTTGTTTTTGATTTTGACGTTTGCCTGCCTGTTGACATTTGGGTATTGTCTTTGGTCGCAGTGTTGCCAGCACGATTCTTATTAAAACTCGCAAACGCACCACTAGAACTGACAGCGCTTATATCGCCTTCGTTTTCGCTTTCTTCCATGTCCAACAACTTGGTTTTAATGGCGTCTGCTGTCAATGGTATGCCACAATGCTCGATCGCCATGATCATCGGTGAATATTTTTCTGTTAATCCCGCTAACAAAAGCGATGCGACCCACTCATCATTAATGTTAAAACCCGTACCACTTAATTTTTGACTAGTTTCGATGATTTGTGTCACGTACGAAGTCATTGAAACACTATTTTCGAGTCGTATTGAAATCAGACTCCTCAGTAAACTGATTCTCCTCGTGAATCCTGAGTCATCAAATAGGTTCTTCAATTTCTTCCACAGTTCATAGGTTGTTTGTACACTTTTAATGTGCACGTATAATGACGAATCTATTGTTAAAATTAACTTTGCTCTGGTTTTCGCGTCGCTTGCTGCTCCTATTTCTGCTGGCATAGTCTCTAACTTAATACAATCAGACATCCCTTCCAGCACTCACTGTAATTTTCACGCCCTTTCAGTTTAGGCACACTGACAAGATAGTTCGTCGTCATTTTCACAGCCACAGCGTTAATTGATTTTTGTTTTTTTAATACGTTATATATATATGTATATTATATATTTCTGCTAAGAATGTCCAAGGAAAAATTGCGAGAAAAACTAATTAGTGGCTGGGCCCATAACCTAAAATGAAATGAAACACGTGAATGACAAACAAGAAGTGAATTCATTTTATTGTAGAAGCAAACTACAGCACATACAGATATATATTACATATTCATACTGAAGATGGCGCTACTAACTTTAAACGTGATATTGCCGATACAAAATAACAATATTTGTATTTCTGTAACTCTATCATCAATCGACCGATTTTTAAGATTGTGGTATTTTTAGAAAGGTAATAAAATGCAGATCTTATTACGGTATGGAAAACCAGTAAGGGATAGTGTGGCTTTGAAATATGGAAGTCTGAGACATAAAAATGGCAAAAATTCCTAATTTTTCAGGATTTCAAGCTCCTTGCGCAACCTCTAAACCTTACTAGCTGACCCGGCAAACTTCGTTCTGCCCAAAATAGATTTTTTTTTCATTTCAAAAATTACACTGGTATTGGTTTTAATAGAATATGAACGATTTTTCCTAATTTCATTGTGTATACTTTAACAAAATTTTTACAAATCTTTCTTTTGTAAACATTGAACGGGCAGATTTTCGATATGATCCAAACATTCAATATATCGCATCTGTTCAAATCAGTCAGATGTTAGTAGTTTGTCAATATTGCAATGCAGTCAAATTTAAAAATGAACCGCCAGGGTTATGTTGCGCCGGGGGAAAGACGATGCATTCCATGTATAATACCGAGGCATCTCCGAGTAAAGCAATGTTCTCGCGAACGGATCATCGGCGCAAGTTGCAAAGAAACTTGTTAAAGTGGTTGCTGGTGGTATTTCCGTTCGCTGTACTATGTTCCCTGCGTTGAAATAAACTCGCTGGCCATTCTCCAAATGAGCTGACAGATGCACAACAGTAGGATGGCGTTCATGAATTGCAAATGAAAATATTCTCCAGATTGCTTCATTGCAGTTCACATATCTGCCCATTTGAAATTTGCTAATTTCATCTCCTTTAACGCCAATAACCGCCATATCGCTTCCTTTGGTGACATATTTGCAAACATACTTAATTGATTTTATTGAACTGCAATACTCAACATTTATATGTGTTTTGAATGCCTTAGACAAAATTGGCGAATATGGAACGTCCCATGTGTTATCAACCACGAAATTCTTTCCTTTCAATTGAGTGATGAATGTTCTGCCATTGTCAGCGGGTAAGCGACGCCGATAGAGAAGGTATCCGTCGTTTCCAGTTTGAGTTTCCGAAATAAAAGCACGAGGACAGCGTTTTTTGCATTTACTGTCCGACATACAAACCGAAGATGGATCGTGTTCTCCGCATGGCCCATGAACCATATTGGCCATCACCACTTCGTGCAACTCTGGATCTATTTCAACATCAGGAATTTCGGCGGAAATGATGTCATCAATTTGGTCAGGTGTAATTTTCTCCACCATCCAAAGAAGAATGTGTGCGTGGGGCAAACCTCTCTTCTGTCACTCCAATGAGTACATTCAGCATCGAACAGTGCCATATACACGTTGTTTCGTAATAAAGTCCATCAAACATCTGAGTTTTTATTTAAACACGCGTGCTGTAACATCGTGGCGATCGCTTGGTGATTGCCCGGGATGCAATAGATTCGTAATGTCTGGCCATTTTGGATTGCAAGTTAATGTAACAAACAAATCCGGCCGTCCATAATTGCGCACGTAAGTCATCGCATCCTGGGAGTACTCATGCATGTGTCTAGGACTGCCAATGTATGTCGATGGTAAAATATAGAGTCGACCAATATCCGTAATATCCGCATCACCATTCATTGCATCTCTTAAGTGAATATACTCTTCAGATCGCAACTTCGACTGATTGTATTGCATGTAATTAAGTCGTTCTGTCTCAACTTTAACATACATGTCAACTGCATACTGTTGAAATAACCGTCCATATCTCAGTAAATGGTTGTCATAGGTTTGGTGAATCATCATTCGATATGCGTAAAACTTCATTGAACTGACTTCTTTATTTGTCTCGACACTTAAAAGCTTAAATTACCTATATGAAGTAGCAAACAAAAATTTTTTTTTACTAACCATTCACCGGATTTATCGTCTTATATCCTAAGTGATATCCGTCTTCTCTACGGCAGAACATGAGCCGATATTGCTTTGCGTCGTAAGACCGATGTGTCTCACTTATCCGTTTTAGTGCGTTTTGATTTCTACGTTTGATAACAATATCACGCGACTGCAAATGACAACAACAACTGATATTTCGCTAACTGTAGGTGCATTATATTGTCTTTCATGTGACCCTGTTGGTCTTTTGTCCGCTTGTATGATTATACTATGATCATCTGTTGGCATACGTTCCAACGAAATCGTAAACAGTTTAATGAGGCCATTGTGTTCGTGTAACATTTGCTGCAATTGTTCGATTATTTCTCTTTTCGTTGTATTGAAGATAGCACAACGCCGATTTACTTCATCATGTGAATCTCCCAGAAAGTAAATTTGGAGATATTTGTGTTCTTGATCTGGATGCGGCAACAGCGATCCAGCGAGATGAAACATTTGCCCATGAACGTGTATAATTGGAGGAAAGCTCTGTAGTTTCTGTCGAATATTGTTTGGCAAAAATACCTTAAACGTTGGATTGTAGTTTTGTTCATTTACAATTTGCTTTAAGAAATGGCTCGAGTGAGGAGATTCACCGTAAAGCAGCTGGAACAATGGCTGTGGTGGTGGAAGCAATTCTGGCAACGGTTCATTTTTAAATTTGACTGCATTGAAATATTGACAAACTACTGACATCTGACCGATTTGAACAGATGCGCTATATTGAATGTTTGGATCATATCGAAAACCTGCCCGTTCAAAGTTCACAAAAGAAAGATGTTGCCGCTGTTGTCGTCGAATAATCGCATGTTGTGATCTTACTTCATCACTTTGGCGAGCACGAACTTCCTTTCTTCTCGATCGTTGTTGCTGATTGTGAACTTCCCTTCTTCTCAATCGTTTTTGCTGATTGTATGTTTGGTTGACATCTTCTAACTGGTGCATGCTACTCTCCAGCAGTCTATTTCGTGGTGATACACTCTCAATAACACTTTCTCTTTGACGTGCTCTGCTATTTCGTGTTCTCCTTGCGGCCTGGGAACTCCGAGAAGTGTTACCATACGTACTGATTCTTGACATCGTAACAAATATCTAATTGGAAATGATCATTCATTTGCATAAAGTTCATATAAGGTTTTACGGACCAATAACTTACCTTTGAAAACTCCAAAAATGAATGAATTAAACTAAGGAAGCAGATCAATTGAATGATAAATTCCAATGTACATAAATCGGTATTCGCCAACACGCTAAATCACTTTCACTAAATAACTCACTTTTTAAAACAAAATATATCAATATATCAGTAAAGCAAGGCGCATTTTTATTGCCCTCTAAATTTTGCGTGTTCGATTGCAAAGCAAAATTGACGTTTAATTTAATTTGTGTCTGTTTCATAAAACTGCCATTTCCATAAACCAAAAATAGCACGTAACACAACCAAAATTACCATATAACCGCTGCAGCAAGAACAACCAAAATGTCGTGCTAGGTGGAAAATGAGATAAATATATGGTGGATTAACAACCAAAATAATTAAAGATTGTAAGGGAGGTACCACGTCCCCTTTTTCGATAACGCCAAGCTTTATGGGTGAGAATGGTGTTGTTTCCTATAGCTCTATACCAATTTTCATGTTCCTACCTTAAACGCTTTTGAAGACATTCACCTTGAAAAGTTCAGTTTGTATGGGAGGTGCCACGCCCCCTTTTCCGATTATCCCTTCTTTTATGTGTAAGAAGGCTTTTGATACCATATAGGTCTATACCAATTTTCAGGTCCCTACCTTGGACCCTTCTTCCCTTCACAGATATTCTGCTTAAAAATTTTAGTTTGTATGGGAGGTACCACGCCCCCTTATTCGATAGCCCCCGGTTTTAAAGGTGAGAGTGGTGTTGTTATCCTGTAGCTCTGTACCAATTTTCATGTTCCTACCTTAAACACTTTTGAAGATATTCGACTTCAATTCAATTTGTATGGGAGGTGCCACGCCCCCTTAATATTTTATTCTGATTTTAAGACATGACCTGCGCGTGGTAATAACAAACAAATCCCCCAAAGGAAGTATTTCATTTGGTTCAGCCGTTTTCGAGTTTTAGCGTTACAACTATACACCATTTCATTTTTATATACATATATAGATTATACTATTCTAAGAAAATAGACTCTCAAAAGACCACTACCTAATCCCCTCTCCTTGGATGGGCTTGAATAATATCTGGTTATCCCTTTGTGCGAGTGGTGCTGTTCATTACCTGCTTCTTTTAGTGTTTAACGTGCAGTTCAAGTGAATATACGTATTTACAGTCCCTGGCCAAATTATTAGACGCACTATTGATTTTTATGCAAATATCAGCTATCAGTTATCTCTTTTCGGACTCAAATTTTCACATGATTCAACTTTTTTCTTAATACGTCACACACTAGCTTCAGATTGTATTGCATGTAATTAAGTCGTTCTGTCTCAACTTTAACATACATGTCAACTGCATACTGTTGAAATAACCGTCCATATCTCAGTAAATGGTTGTCATAGGTTTGGTGAATCATCATTCGATATGCGTAAAACTTCATTGAACTGACTTCTTTATTTGTCTCGACACTTAAAAGCTTAAATTACCTATATGAAGTAGCAAACAAAAATTTTTTTTTACTAACCATTCACCGGATTTATCGTCTTATATCCTAAGTGATATCCGTCTTCTCTACGGCAGAACATGAGCCGATATTGCTTTGCGTCGTAAGACCGATGTGTCTCACTTATCCGTTTTAGTGCGTTTTGATTTCTACGTTTGATAACAATATCACGCGACTGCAAATGACAACAACAACTGATATTTCGCTAACTGTAGGTGCATTATATTGTCTTTCATGTGACCCTGTTGGTCTTTTGTCCGCTTGTATGATTATACTATGATCATCTGTTGGCATACGTTCCAACGAAATCGTAAACAGTTTAATGAGGCCATTGTGTTCGTGTAACATTTGCTGCAATTGTTCGATTATTTCTCTTTTCGTTGTATTGAAGATAGCACAACGCCGATTTACTTCATCATGTGAATCTCCCAGAAAGTAAATTTGGAGATATTTGTGTTCTTGATCTGGATGCGGCAACAGCGATCCAGCGAGATGAAACATTTGCCCATGAACGTGTATAATTGGAGGAAAGCTCTGTAGTTTCTGTCGAATATTGTTTGGCAAAAATACCTTAAACGTTGGATTGTAGTTTTGTTCATTTACAATTTGCTTTAAGAAATGGCTCGAGTGAGGAGATTCACCGTAAAGCAGCTGGAACAATGGCTGTGGTGGTGGAAGCAATTCTGGCAACGGTTCATTTTTAAATTTGACTGCATTGAAATATTGACAAACTACTGACATCTGACCGATTTGAACAGATGCGCTATATTGAATGTTTGGATCATATCGAAAACCTGCCCGTTCAAAGTTTATGGGTGAGAATGGTGTTGTTTCCTATAGCTCTATACCAATTTTCATGTTCCTACCTTAAACGCTTTTGAAGACATTCACCTTGAAAAGTTCAGTTTGTATGGGAGGTGCCACGCCCCCTTTTCCGATTATCCCTTCTTTTATGTGTAAGAAGGCTTTTGATACCATATAGGTCTATACCAATTTTCAGGTCCCTACCTTGGACCCTTCTTCCCTTCACAGATATTCTGCTTAAAAATTTTAGTTTGTATGGGAGGTACCACGCCCCCTTATTCGATAGCCCCCGGTTTTAAAGGTGAGAGTGGTGTTGTTATCCTGTAGCTCTGTACCAATTTTCATGTTCCTACCTTAAACACTTTTGAAGATATTCGACTTCAATTCAATTTGTATGGGAGGTGCCACGCCCCCTTAATATTTTATTCTGATTTTAAGACATGACCTGCGCGTGGTAATAACAAACAAATCCCCCAAAGGAAGTATTTCATTTGGTTCAGCCGTTTTCGAGTTTTAGCGTTACAACTATACACCATTTCATTTTTATATACATATATAGATTATACTATTCTAAGAAAATAGACTCTCAAAAGACCACTACCTAATCCCCTCTCCTTGGATGGGCTTGAATAATATCTGGTTATCCCTTTGTGCGAGTGGTGCTGTTCATTACCTGCTTCTTTTAGTGTTTAACGTGCAGTTCAAGTGAATATACGTATTTACATATTACAAACGTTTACCATTATAGTTTGTGCTGATTAACATTTCAAAAAAATGTCAAAATTTTGCTTTATTTGTAATAAACTCTTGACTGAAGATGAAATTGTTGTGGTCAGTTGTGTAATGTCAACTTTAATGAGTTTACTGATTATTTAAAAAGTTAAGAGTCCGTTACAATCCACGTGGAAGAACAGGCCAGTAATTCAAAAGTATGTCCACCGGCTTTTGTTTTAAAGAACACTGCTTATTTTGTGGCGATGAAGCGGATGACGAAGCAGAGAAGAATAAAGCGCTTAATGATCGCCGTTTCTACTACGTTTCTACTCTTACATTCAGAGATTCCATTTTAAAATTAGCTAAAGATCGTTCTGATGAGGTATCAAAAGCTGCCTTTGCACGTATTAATTTTGAGTTTGATTTAGTCGCTGCTGACTCAAAATACCATGACAGGAAGAGACAAGAGACAAGAAGAAAACATGATTGTTGAAGTTGAATATGAATAATATGAGTCCGATTAAAAAACAAAAAGAAATTAGGACGACAGTTAAACTCAATAAACAATATCAATAGTTTTTTTTTTTGTTTCAATATCTTTTTATTTATTGAATCTGCTTTTTGTTTTGAAAGCCTAACAATAAGTAATAAAATCTTAAACCTACCTAGACACGCTCAAGCAAGTGATTGAGCTGTTTTGGTGATACATTGCTCTTCAGTACGCGGGCATTGATCACAGGAATGTACCAAAGCATTAGCCAAAGGGTTTGGGTGATCACGGAGTTTAGATATATATTTAATTCTGCTGTCTTCTACTTCTTTCCTTACCATAGAAATACCAAGGTCTTTATGGATATTTTCATTACGCATGTACCATGGTGAACACGTGATTGATCTAAGCATTTTTGATTGGAACCTTTGTATTATGTCTATATTAGTTGCACAGGTCGTACCCCACAGTTGAATGCCATACATCCAAATCGGCTTTATGACCGCATTATATAAAAGCACTTTGTTGTCTAGGCTAAGTTTGGAGTTTTTCTTTAATAGCCAATTTAAATTTGCAGTTCTTATCTTCATGCAAGTTATTTTACTAGATATATGTTTTTTCCACGTAAGTCTTCTATCTAGGTGAATACCAAGATAAGTTACTTCATTCGCTTGGGGTACTAAAATATTGTTAATTTTTACTGCCGGACACATTTTTGGTCTAAGCGAAAATGTAACATGCTTACACTTTTGTTCATTTACCTTTATACGCCAGTTGGCTAGCCATTCTTCGACAAACCTTAAGTGCTCGGCTAATATTCTTGATGCTATTATGTGGCATTTGTTACGGCTCACTATAGCTGCGTCGTCCGCAAAAGTAGAAGTTAATACATTGTTAGCTGTTGGAAGATCTGCTGTATATATGATGTAAAGTGTTGGGCCTAGAACACTGCCTTGGGGTACACCAGCCCTTATCTGTCTTTCATCAGATATGAAATTTCCCACTTTTACCATAAATTTTCTATTTTTTAAATACGATTCCAATGTTTTATATAATTTTGAAGGTAGAATATTTTTTTAATCTTGTATAAAAGGCCCTCATGCCATACCTTATCAAACGCCTGAGCCACGTCTAGAAATATAGCTGAACAGTACTCTTTGTGCTCAAATGCTTTTCTTATTTCGTTAGTAATTCTATTTACTTGCTCAATCGTGCTATGTTTTTCACGAAACCCAAATTGGTGCGTTGGTATTATATTATTTTCGTGGAGGAAAGGAGTCATCTTTGATAGTAACAATTTTTCAAATATCTTAGAAAGACAGGGTAGAAGACTGATTGGTCTGTATGAAGACGGCTGTGTTAAGTCTTTCCTAGGTTTATCTATCAAGATGATCTGCGACTTTTTCCATGAATTTGGATAGTGTCCGAGATTAAGAATTGCATTGAAGAGCAAAGAGAGCACCTTTACGGCAATATTTGGTAACTCAATTAGCATTTTTGGGGTAATATTATCATGTCCTGGTGATTTTTTGGGGTTAAGTTCTTTTATTATTCTAGTAACTTCTGAAGTAGAAGTCCTAATAGACACATGCGAATCGTTTGCGGTATTGGGCAAGGTTGGCAACTCAAAGTTGTTCTTTGGGCAATTGGGTTGAAATTAGAGATGAGCGATATGGTGATTTTTCGATATCTGTGATTTCAGTGATTGCTATTTTTAAATCACTGTGATTTTATATTGCTATTGCGATCGCATCTAGGTCGACATTAAAACGTCTTTGTTGTTGTTGTAGCGGCAGATTCTGCCAATTTGACACTGTTTGGCCGAATAAAAGTCCTGATCTGTTCCACTTACGTAGACCCGACTGTCGTGGGAACGACGAAAACATTTTGTCGTTATTGGCGGCAAATTCTCTTTTGGCTCCTGTAACTCGAGTCAAGTTTTTCCGCTTTTCTTTTCACTACATTTTCGCAAATGTTGGAGCGGTTCGGCTACCTGACACTTAGACCGTATAGCATAGTTCATTTGTATGTTGGTATGATGGTTTCACACATTTCTTAGAAGGAATTACCATTAGTGTGGTGATAATTTGTTTGTTTAGAATACCCGCTTTTAATATTTTCAAGACCTAATAATTAACGGGAGTTTCCTAATCTTTGGGAAAATATTAAAACCCCGTAATTTTTGAATTCCATAATTTTTTCTGAAATTAATTAGTTACAATTCTTGTTTTCATCACAAAAAGCTTTCATATTTGGTTTTAACAATAAGTAAAATTAAAAATTTAATTAAAACAAATTAAAATATTCCATAATTCCATTTTGCTTACATTTCATCTACCACTTCAAACATCTGCTATACTTCACTTCTTTTCCTTGATACATTTCCTGCCATTATTAAAAATTTTAAGAGCGTTACACTCAAAACTTCAAACCGCTATGACGAAAAATAGCATATACGATATATATGTATGTACAATACCCTGAAGAAGGTTGTTACTTTTCTGCTATTTGCTATTGTGATCGTAATTCACAGGTTCGAACTGCTATCGTAAATCACAGGTTCGAACTGCGATCACAGTTTCGAACTCCGATCGCTGTTCACAGGTTCGAACTGCGATCGCAATTCACAGGTTCGAACTGTGATCACAGTTTCGAACTGCAATCGCAGTTCATAGAACCAAACTGCTATTTATAAAATGTGATCGCAGTTGCGATTTGCGATTTTTCAATCACAGTGAAAAAATCACCGGTAGTGAAATATCGCTCATCACTAGTTGAAATACCTTTTCTAGGTGATTTGCAAAGAAATTTGTCTTATCCTCATCACTACGTGCCCAATTACCATTCAGCTGTCTTAGAGGCATGTTGGAATCTACTGGTGGCTTGAAAGACTTTTGTGCTCTCCAAAGAGAGTTTTGCTTGCGGGAATTTGGACACAGTTTCTTTATATAATTTTCAGTGTTGTGTTCCTCTTCGCGTTTAAGCGCTTTTTTTTTCGTACAGCAGATTTCAGTTGAAGCAGAGTTGAAGGGGATCGATTTAACTGCCATTCCCGCCTCGCTCGCCTTTTCTCATTTACAAGTTTCTCTATTTCATTATTGGTGATCTTTCTAAAACCTACTGGTTTGTTGTTTCTTTTTGGTGTTGCCAATACATTAGTTATTACTTCATTAATTCCTCTTATAACGGGTGATTTTTTTGAGGTTAGGATTTTCATGCATTAGTATTTGACAGATCACGTGGGATTTCAGACATGGTGTCAAAGAGAAAGATGCTCAGTATGCTTTGACATTTCATCATGAATAGACTTACTAACGAGCAACGCTTGCAAATCATTGAATTTTATTACCAAAATCAGTGTTCGGTTCGAAATGTGTTATTATCGACAAATTTTGTTCAGCGATGAGGCTCATTTCTGGTTGAATGGCTACGTAAATAAGCAAAATTGCCGCATTTGGGGTGAAGAGCAACCAGAAGCCGTTCAAGAACTGCCCATGCATCCCGAAAAATGCACTGTTTGGTGTGGTTTGTACGCTGGTGGAATCATTGGACCGTATTTTTTCAAAGATGCTGTTGGACGCAACGTTACGGTGAATGGCGATCGCTATCGTTCGATGCTAACAAACTTTTTGTTGCCAAAAATGGAAGAACTGAACTTGGTTGACATGTGGTTTCAACAAGATGGCGCTACATGCCACACAGCTCGCGATTCTATGGCCATTTTGAGGGAAAACTTCGGACAACAATTCATCTCAAGAAATGGACCCGTAAGTTGGCCACCAAGATCATGCGATTTAACGCCTTTAGACTATTTTTTGTGGGGCTACGTCAAGTCTAAAGTCTACAGAAATAAGCCAGCAACTATTCCAGCTTTGGAAGACAACATTTCCGAAGAAATTCGGGCTATTCCGGCCGAAATGCTCGAAAAAGTTGCCCAAAATTGGACTTTCCGAATGGACCACCTAAGACGCAGCCGCGGTCAACATTTAAATGAAATTATCTTCAAAAAGTAAATGTCATGAACCAATCTAACGTTTCAAATAAAGAACCGATGAGATTTTGCAAATTTTATGCGTTTTTTTTTTTAAAAAAGTTATCAAGCTCTTAAAAAATCACCCTATATTTTCATCAATGTCTCTTCCTGTATTTATTTTGCAATCAATATTGATGTGGGTGCTGAATTACTTTCTATATTTCAACCAGTTAGTTTTATGTGATGTTAGAGAAACTTTCGGCTCAAATATCATGGGCTGTGCGTATAACTTTATTAGTACAGGAGAATGATCAGATGATAAGTCTGTACATGTTTCAGCTGTCATAAGCGATCTATCTATATTTTTGACTACAGCAAAATCTATTAAATCTGGTATTTTTCTTCTATCACTGGGCCAGTATGGCGGCTTACCAGGAGATATTATATCCAGCTTATTATGCTTATTCATAATAGTGTAGTACAACTGTCGTCCTTTCGGATTAATTAGCCGTGAGCCCCAATACGTGTGCTTTGCATTGTAATCTCCACCTGCTATAAATCTATGGCCTAGTGTTTCAAAAAAGTCTTTGAATTGGATGTCTGTAATTTTAAACCGAGGTGGGCAGTATATGGTCGTCAGATTTAAGTCCCCGCAGCGATTTTTTATAGTTATTGTTGTAGCTTGTAATTGCGCTGTGGCATAAGATTCTGATGTGTGGTGATTTAACCGTTTTCTAACCAACACTGCTGTTCCTCCATGTGCCTTTCCATCTGGATGGTTTGTAACATAGAGTCTAAATCCCGGTATAAAGAAGATGAGTTTCTGACAATAGCATTGCATCGATACTATTTTCATCCAGAAATCTAATAAGTTCCAATTTATGTTGGTTAACACCGTTAGCATTCCATAAACAAATGTTCAATACACTCATTTTTTACTTAAAAAAGTTTGCAACATTTGGTTTTGAGATTTGATTATCTCTTGAATCATATTTTGCATTGAAGCCATAAATTGCGTCATACATTGGGTAAGGTTTAAAATCATAGTTTCAACGCTTCCATTTGGTTGGTTTTGGGGCAATTGCATTTGTGTAGTATTGCCTTTCACAACGTTTGCATAACTCCCTTGTGTAGCATTGTCTTTAAGATTTACTGGTTTTGAAATATGGACGGGGATTTTAATATTTTCATTAGATGGAATATTCATCATTTGATTACGACGTGCTTGGATACCCTGTGACAATTTCGATTTTAAATCTTTGTAAACAGGGCAACCCCTGTAATTAGCAGTATGATTTCCTCCACAATTGCTGCATCTTTTATTTAAATCCTGTTTTTTAAGAGTACATTTTGAAGTGGGATGTAGATCACCACATACTACACAGACACTTCGTAGAGTGCAATATGCTTTCGTGTGTCCATACTCTTGGCAGTTTGTACATTGTACTGGACTATTTCTCTTCGGTGATTCTGCGATGGAGAAGATATTTTAAATTGTAAATCGGGTGTATTTCATTTTTCTTTAATTTGTTAGAATCTGGCATAAATTCTATTTTGAACATTGGTTGTGGGACTTTGTTCCTGTTAAAAATATTTACTACTGATTTAATGGTAAAACCACCTTCTTCTAGTGCTTCTTTAACGTCGTTAGAGTCTACAGAAGACTCTATACCTTTTATTACAACAACTAGGCCTTTTGAGCTCTTCAGTTGGTAAGAGTAGTAATTCTTGTTATTATCTGATAGGAATTTTCCAATATCCATGAAACTTTTTTCAGTGTATGTTTGAATTTTTGTTTCGTCTATGTTACCTTTTTTCAAGGGCACAATGTGAAAATTGTTTGTTTTTATTATATTTCTCATTTTGGAAACAAGCGCATTTGAGCTACACTCACGCAAATAGATTGGAGGGGGTTTGGCATTCACGACCGTGGTGGTACCCTTTGCTTCGTCGTTAGGCTCCTTGCTTAATAAGGCAAATCTGTTGCCATTAAGAATTTCTAGCTTTTTACCATTTGGCGTGCTTGGCTGACGGCTGATTTAACTGGACGTAGTTTCCTTTTTACGTTAATATAGCCATCAGTACCAGTCTGAACAGACGGCCCTTTTTTGCTTGGTACATTCTCACCTTGCTTTTTGTTTTTCTTCGCTGTCCGGGTGCTTGCTGGTACCTGCGTACTGTTTGCTGTCAACACATTTGTTGTTGCCCTTTTGCTGTTCTCTGCTGCTTCTGCTGGCTCCGCTTGCTTATATGCTCTTTCAGCTAATCGCTGCGATGATGAGTCATCGCCGTTAATTTTGTTTTTGCCAGGAGTTACTGTTGTTGGCTCGACAAAGCTAAAGTAGGCATTTAAAGAATGCCTACGGCCTTGCTGGTGAGTCTGAGTAGCACTCATTTTTTTATTTGATTATTTTTCTTTTTTTGTTTTTACTTTTTGTTTCGTGCACAATTTGTTTATGTATACTTATAACAATTTGTGTGCACTGTTTTCTATTTGTTTATTTTCTATTTATTCGATTTTTTGGTTTTTTAATTTTTTTTTGCTTGTTTGCGTTTTAATTCACGGAGCGAATTAAAACACGTCCGCACACCTTGAACACTTGCAGCTAAATTGTCAATATCAATAGTGTTAATACTATTAAATAAATATTGTTCCGAGAATAACGTCAACCGGGGAAACCACGTTAAAAAAACGCGCCGAGTACACTACCTTACAGGTGGTGTGGAAATGTGTGCACATAATGTAGAAGGTGATTCTTACAAGCGCGATATCTGGAAAATGGTGGGTCTTAGAAAAAAATGATGGGTACTATTTGTATAGAGAATTTTAAGATCTACAGCTTTGCTCTGTGGTACTTTTTCGATAAAACTAACCGTTTTTGAGAAAAATCCAAGAAACCTAAAATTTTGATCTATGACCCCGAATAACTTCTTTAACACACATGGGATCGATGGGGACTTTTGACACTATATTTTTTGTGGTATGCCTAAGGTCTCTACAAAAATTCAGCTTTACCGGAATTTTATTTATTTCAATTGTCCAAATTGACCGGACTAAAAATAATTTCGATGTTTCACATCTGCCACTGTCAACTGACAGCTCACTTTTATTCAAAGCAATATTTGCAGTTAATGCTAAAATAAGGCATACTTTTTCAATGATATCATATGTTTAATATATACGTACGTATGTCTATGCTACATTCTTTTTTTTTACTGGCTTAGAGACCGCTTATAGGCGAGTTAACAACAAAGGCGACAGTCGTTTCTTCTTTTCGCAACGTGGCGCCAATTGAAGGTTCAAGCCAGGTCCTTCTCCACCTGGCCATTCTAACGGAGTGGAAGTTTCCTCATCTTCTGCTTTCCCCGGCGGGTATCGCGTCGAACTCTTTAAGAGCTGGAGTGTTTTCGTCCACACTTACGGCGTGACCTAGTCAGCGTAGCCGTTGTCTCTTAATTCGCTGGACTATGTCAATGGTGTCCTTCCGTCGAATGCGATATTCGCCGTGGCCAATGCGTAAAGAACCATAAATCTTCCGCAGCAGATGTTGTCATCGACCATGCCTCTGCACCATATAGCGGGACGGGATTAATGAATGACTTATAGAGTTTTGTTTTTGTTCGTCCAGAGAGAATTTTACTTCTTAATTGCCTACTCAGTTCGAAGTACATAGCAACTGTGAGTTAGAGTTATTCGGCATTTCATTTCGAGGTTGACATTGTTTTTGCTGTTAATGCTGGTTGCAAGATAGACGAAATTATCTACAACTTCGAAGTTATGTCAGTCAACAGTGACGTGGTAGCCTAGTTGCGAGTGCGACGACTGTTTGATGACAGGAAATATTTGGTCTTGCCCTCTTTCACTGCCATACTTATTAGCCAATGATATCGCTATCATCGGTATACGCCAGCAGCTGTATACTCTTTCAGAAGATTGTACCTGCTCGATAGGGAGTCGACTTGTCTGAAACCTTGTTTGGTATCGAATGGCTCAGAGAGGCCCTTCCCGATTCTGACGGGGCTTTTGGTATTGCTTATCGTCAGTTTACACAGCCGCATTAGTTTTGCGGGGATACAAAATTCAGAGAGATAAGAGGTGATGCGTGACGTTTCTCTTCTCACAGGTATTTTCCAAGGTTTGGCGTATGGTGAATATCTGGTCGGTTGTTGAGTTTTCAGGTCTAAAGCCACACTAATAAAGCAAGGGAAGCGGTGACAATCGGCGATCGTTCGCCAATAGGGAGATTCTCTTGCTTTTGCAAAACCATTGCACGGTGCACGTATTGCTCCCATGTTCATTTTCGCGCAATGACACGTAAAAAATCATTGTAAGCCTAATGCCAGCTGTAGTTTTACGTAAATTGTTGGTGAAGGTAGGTTTTAAATAGATTTTATAACTTCTATTTAAATTATAAAGATTTGTTACAGTTTTTTGTTAAGAATGAATACAGAAGGTGCGCCAATTCACATACTATCCATTCACAATAATCTGACCGAAACAGTTGTTCATATATCACTAGATTGTGCAAGGTGTACTCTTATGGCCTTGCATATTTTAGTATAGAATTTTAGCATTTTGTGTCACTGTGCAATCTTGCAAGAGCTAGAGAGTACCCCTAATGATGTGTCGCTTTGTCGCCGTATCAGTCTTTCGACAGATTGACTCTTTGAAGCATTGAGTGTATATATTTATATACATACATGTAGACCAATTTACAGGCATTATGCGTATGGTCTGTCATATTTGTTTACATCCACACATATTTATATATGAGCAAATGTGTGACACTTGGTCTTTTAAATTGATACCAAAACTTCTAATGACCTAATCAAGAAAATGTACATATACATTTATAACTAATTATAAAGGGTGATTTTTTAAGAGCTTGATAACTTTTTTTTAAAAAAAAAACGCATAAAATTTGCAAAATCTCATCGGTTCTTTATTTGAAACGTTAGATTGGTTCATGACATTTACTTTTTGAAGATAATTTTATTTAAATGTTGACCGCGGCTGCGTCTTAGGTGGTCCATTCGGAAAGTCCAATTTTGGGCAACTTTTTCGAGCATTTCGGCCGGAATAGCCCGAATTTCTTCGGAAATGTTGTCTTCCAAAGCTGGAATAGTTGCTGGCTTATTTCTGTAGACTTTAGACTTGACGTAGCCCCACAAAAAATAGTCTAAAGGCGTTAAATCGCATGATCTTGGTGGCCAACTTACGGGTCCATTTCTTGAGATGAATTGTTGTCCGAAGTTTTCCCTCAAAATGGCCATAGAATCGCGAGCTGTGTGGCATGTAGCGCCATCTTGTTGAAACCACATGTCAACCAAGTTCAGTTCTTCCATTTTTGGCAACAAAAAGTTTGTTAGCATCGAACGATAGCGATCGCCATTCACCGTAACGTTGCGTCCAACAGCATCTTTGAAAATATACGGTCCAATGATTCCACCAGCGTACAAACCACACCAAACAGTGCATTTTTCGGGATGCATGGGCAGTTCTTGAACGGCTTCTGGTTGCTCTTCACCCCAAATGCGGCAATTTTGCTTATTTACGTAGCCATTCAACCAGAAATGAGCCTCATCGCTGAACAAAATTTGTCGGACGTAAAGCGCGAAACACATTTCGAACCGAACACTGATTTTGGTAATAAAATTCAATGATTTGCAAGCGTTGCTCGTTAGTAAGTCTATTCATGATGAAATGTCAAAGCATACTGAGCATCTTTCTCTTTGACACCATGTCTGAAATCCCACGTGATCTGTCAAATACTAATGCATGAAAATCCTAACCTCAAAAAAATCACCCGTTATAAGCCGTTTCTTGACCAAACTGAGGTTTGCAATGATTATTGCTTACGTTATGATAACTGAGTATATAGAATTAAGTACTACTATTAAGTAAGAATTCTTTCATATGTAAGTTTATAGTAAATAAGCAAAATTTTGTATAAAAAGGAATTATTCAATAAAGTAAGTGAGTTCAACTTTGTAATTCAAATAGCGCGTTTCGATTGTACAGTGGCCGACCCATAACTGGTGCCCGAGCAGGGACATATGAAAGACAGCATTATTTCTATACATCTAAATATGAATTTACTAGGTTAATATAATTATAAACTTATTTATAAACCAGGAAAAACAAACGTAGTCGCCGATGCGTTATCACGGCTGCACAATAGAAGTTAATACATTAACATCCACGGATGAAAATTCACAACATAGCGCAGAAGAGGATAACTCAAAGCTCATTCCTCACTATGAAGCGCCATTAAACGTATTTAAAAATCAAATTATATTTAGAGAAGGAATAGAAGAAATTTTACATGAAGAACCTCATCCAAGATCCACACACGCCGCATTAAATGTGAAGTTGCCAATACGGAAGACCTAAGTAAAATCTTAAAAAGCGTTATAAATCCAAACATAATCAATGGAATTAAAATCCAAGAAAAATACATTACATTACTACAGTAAGTACATAATGAAAATTTCTTACAATTTCGTATCAGGAAAACACAGAAAGTATCGATATCGCAGATGAAGGTGTTGAATTTAAATAATTGGGCAAGAACACCATCGCAATGGTAAAGAAAATAAAGACCGATTATGAAAACGACGAAAATATGAAAATGTTCGCATCTTCAATTTTGGTACTCTGTAATTCGATAACGCAGTAAATTTTGAAATTTTCGAATTTAGTTTTTCCCTTTCGCATTCTGTTTTTCCCTTTCGCATTGGCGGTACTCTGCTTTGCTAAAGCAATTGTCAAACATGCGTTATATTCGTACGTTCGCTACAAGTATAAAGAAGTCGCATTGCTTGAAAATGTAAGTTCCAAATATAAATTACTGGTTTTAATTGCTACTAAAATATATAACGCCGTGCATATGAACTATGTATTTCGCACAAATTTACAGGGAAGAACCGAAAATAAAACAACAAACTCAACCAAAGCAATTTGAAATTCTCGTGGATTTCATGAAGGCGCATCCCGATTTATCGAAAGGATCACTAAAAACACCAGACGCCAAAAGTACCTACAATAATTTATGGAAAAATTTAGTTTCCCATTCAAACGCAGCTGGGCCACCATTGTGCGACATTGCGGGGTGGTAAAATGGTAATTCCAATAATTGCACAGATAAATTGTAAATGTGATTAAATGTAACCAATTAAAGTTTTGGGCAGACTATAAGATTCACTTAAAGGCAAAAATGCGACGAAACAAAAATAAAATTTCGGGAACTGGAGGAGGTCCCTCACTTTTCATACCCTTATCACAGTTAGAGCATCAAGTGAGTGAGTTATTGTCAATAGAGAAATCAATAAATGGGATGCGTGGTACCTTGTCATTCGGTGCAGCTACAAGCAGCATGTCGTAGACCCTACCCAACCAAATACACAAAACAGTGAACTACCACAATGTCCCAAAGTGGCATGCACACCTCACAAAAAACAGCAGACTCCTCTTAATACACAAGAAAATGAACTACCACAATGTTCAAATGTGACGTACCCACCGCGCAAAAAGCAGCAGACTCTGCTCGAACAACAAGTCGAAAACCAAATTATATTCCACAGTAACTCGATTAAAGTGTTAAACGATATAAATTTTAATATAGAAAACTTTTTTAAACATTGAAAAAAAGAAATAAATTAATAAAACGGAGACTAACCTTTGAAAAGGAAAAATTTCTATATAAACAAAGAATTGATGAACAAAAATTGAGAAACTGGAAAATGTAAGTTAAATAACTATATAACTGCGAGAAGTAGAATTAAAAACTACAAATTTAATCTGTAATTATTTAAATTTAATTTTCCTTATTACAATGAAATAATAGACTGGATTTATTAATTTGCAAATAGTTCGTTTTAATTAAGTTGAGTTACGAGCATTTATCATAATTTTTTTAATATCGTCCCTAAAGTTTCTAGCAATAGTAATAAAATTACCACTATTAGGTAAATCTATATTAGTGGCGGAAAATTCTTCTGGCTCAAGTGTAATATTAATTGATACTTCTACTTTGTACAAAATGCATATATTGTGTAGAGCGCAGCATGCGCTCAAAATTTTAACGACTTTTTCAGGCGCGTAATGTAGCTCTCTTGCAGATAACAAGCATCGAAATCTCCCTTTCAATACACCAAACACGCGTTCAATTAGTGATCGGCCTTTTGTAAACTGTTGGTTGAAATAGAGTTCATCAGAACGTTCTGGTGCATTCCTATAGATGGCGTTAGCAGCCAAGGTTCAAGAGGATATCCGGAGTCTTTTATAATAATAATAACAAAATCATATACATAAATGTAGCTGAGAGATGTTGATAATTTTTTTTAAAACATCAATATAATGTAATAATATAACGGGTGATTTTTTTGAGGTTAGGATTTTCATGCATTAGTATTTGACAGATCACGTGGGATTTCAGACATGGTGTCAAAGAGAAAGATGCTCAGTATGCTTTGACATTTCATCATGAATATACTTACTAACGAGCAACGCTTGCAAATCATTGAATTTTATTACCAAAATCAGTGTTCGGTTCGAAATGTGAAAATCCGCTTTTTTATCGACAAATTTTGTTCAGCGATGAGGCTCATTTCTGGTTGAATGGCTACGTAAATAAGCAAAATTGCCGCATTTGGGGTGAAGAGCAACCAGAAGCCGTTCAAGAACTGCCCATGCATCCCGAAAAATGCACTGTTTGGTGTGGTTTGTACGCTGGTGGAATCATTGGACCGTATTTTTTCAAAGATGCTGTTGGACGCAACGTTACGGTGAATGGCGATCGCTATCGTTCGATGCTAACAAACTTTTTGTTGCCAAAAATGGAAGAACTGAACTTGGTTGACATGTGGTTTCAACAAGATGGCGCTACATGCCACACAGCTCGCGATTCTGTGGCCATTTTGAGGGAAAACTTCGGACAACAATTCATCTCAAGAAATGGACCCGTAAGTTGGCCACCAAGATCATGCGATTTAACGCCTTTAGACTATTTTTTGTGGGGCTACGTCAAGTCTAAAGTCTACAGAAATAAGCCAGCAACTATTCCAGCTTTGGAAGACAACATTTCCGAAGAAATTCGGGCTATTCCGGCCGAAATGCTCGAAAAAGTTGCCCAAAATTGGACTTTCCGAATGGACCACCTAAGACGCAGCCGCGGTCAACATTTAAATGAAATTATCTTCAAAAAGTAAATGTCATGAACCAATCTAACGTTTCAAATAAAGAACCGATGAGATTTTGCAAATTTTATGCGTTTTTTTTTTTTAAAAAAGTTATCAAGCTCTTAAAAAATCACCCTTTATAACAATTTTATCTTATGACGATTTAGCCGCCATAAGTTATTATTACAGTTATATATACTCACCAAGAATTCGTTCGCTTCCATTTCCATTTTCGTAGTTCGTCTTCAAACTTTCACGTTCTCCTGAGAGGTTCCATACGTGGGAGTCATGCGACGCGCCTCCAAATCTACCATTTACTGCCCTTATCTGCATTTTGTGATGACATATCTAAAAAAAGGTCATTGCACTGGAATCAATATACATATGTAAGTGTATATTATTGTATTTATGAATGTTCTAGTTTACGATTAAAAAATAAGTGTACATTTCGTGATGGTCGTATCAACTGGATGTGCGTCCCATCAATCACTCCAATTACGCCTGGAGTTCCGGACGTCAAGTAAAATGTTCTATTTGCTTCAATTTTTTCCTCAATAGTCAAGGGAAACACGATATGTTTTGGGCACAGAGTTTTCTCAATGGCATCGCACACTTCCAAGATGCATCGAGAAACCGATTGTTGGGCTAGCCCTGAATGCCTATCTTGGCCGACCGGGTGTTGATACCCGCCCTGTGCGAGGAACTTCAAGGTTGTTGACAGTTTTACAATTTCTGGAATTGATGTGGTCCTTTGAGCGACTTTTAATTGGAGTCTTATGTTGTCCAAAACATATAAAAATGCGTGCTTATTGAGGCGGAAATTTTGCATGAAGCTAAAAACACAAAATGTATAGATGTACATTTTAAAACCGCAATTTTTTATTTTTTACTAACCTTTTATCGCTTAGAGACATAACGTCCGAATTATCTCGAATGAGAATAATAATGATTCCACAATGCCACAGAATTCATTTTTAAATTATTCAACACTGTTTTAACGAACAAATTATTATTATTTTCTTTATTTTGCTCGTTTATACTTTGACATTTTTGGAAGTAATGCCAACTATTACATAAAAAGAAAAAAAAACAAAGGTGAACAACAATGTTAGTCATGCGTAAGCAATACAGAGTATCAATTGCCTATCGCATCGCATTGGGCTCTTGAATCGCGTTGTCTTTCGCATCGCTTTACAGAGTAAGCCTCCAGATATTGGAATAATACTATTTTCCACAAATGACTACACTACACTATTATCACTGCCTTTAGTCATCGACAACGAAAGTAGCTTTATAAGCCCAATAACTCTTAACTATTTGGAAGGGTTGGAAATTGAAATCTATCTAGCTCCATCTCAGAAAAGTGAAGTCAATGGTGCGATAGAACGTGTGTATTCCACTATTATTGAATTAATAAGGTATTTTATTTCCATAATTAAAACATCAACTTTCCGAGGTAGATAGCTTATAAATCCAACTGTGAACAAAAAACGCAACCCTTATGAAAAGTCTCAGCGTTTTTGAGACACAAAAAATATTAGGGATGCGCAATTTCAACTAACACTCCAATTACCTGTCGCGAATAGATTTGCACGTTACTCCGGTAACGAAAAGGCGTGCATTCGGTTCAACGGTTCACAAAGAAGAGAATTCTTTATTTCACTTAATCTAATCTTCTTCTTCTTAATTGGTGTAGAAACCACTTACGCTTTTATAGCCGAGTTAACAACAGCGCGCCAGCGTTTCTTCTTTTCTCTACGTGGCGCCAATTGGATATTCCAAGCGCAGCCAGATCCTTCTCCACCTGGTTCTTCCAACGGAGTGGAGGTCTTCCTCTTCCTCTGCTTCCCGCGGCGGGTACTGCGTCGAATACTTTCAGAGGTGGAGTGTTTTCATCCATTCGGACAACATGACCTAGCTAGCGTAGCCGCTGTCTTTTAATTCGCTGAACTATGTCAATGTCGTCGTATATCTCGTACAGCTCATCGTTCCATCGAATGCGATATTCGCCGTGACCAACGCGCAAAGGACCAAAAATCTTTCGCAGAACTTTTCTCTCGAAAACTCGCAACGTCGACTCATCGGTTGTTGTCATCGTCCAAGCCTCTGCACCATATAGCAGGATGGGAATTATGAGCGACTTATAGAGTTTGGCTTTTGTTCGTCGAGAGAGGACTTTACTTTTCAATTGTCTACTCAGTCCGAAGTAGCACCTGTTGGCAAGAGTAATCCAGCGTTGGATTTCCAGGCTGACATTGTTGGTGGTGTTAATGCTGGTTCCTAAATAGACGAAATTATCTACAACGTCAAAGTTATGACTGTCAACAGTGACGTGAGAGCCAAGTCGCGAGTGCGACGACTGTTTGTTTGACGACAGGAGATATTTCGTCTTGCCCTCGTTCACTGCCAGACCCATTTGTGTTGCTCCTTGTTCAGTCTGGAGGAAGCAGAACTAACAGCGCGGGTGTTGAGGCCGATGATATCAATATCATCGGCATACGCCAGCAGCTGTACACTCTTATAAAAGATTGTACCTGCTCGATTAAGTTCTGCAGCTCTAATAATTTTCTCCAGCAGCAGATTGAAGAAGTCGCACGATAGGGAGTCGCCTTGTCTGAAACCTCGTAATCGAACGGCTCGGAGAGGTCCTTCTCGCTCCTGACGGAGCTTTTTGTGCTGCTCAACGTCAGTTTACACAGCCGTATTAGTTTTGCGGGGATACCAAATTCAGACATCGCGGCATAAAGGCAGCTCCTTTTCGTGCTGTCGAAAGCAGCTTTGAAATCGACGAATAGGTGGTGAGTGTCGATTCTCCTTTCACGGGTCTTTTCCAAGATTTGGCGCATGGTGAATATCTGGTCGGTTGTTGATTTGCCAGGTCTGAAGCCACACTGATAAGGTCCAATCAGTTTGTTGACGGTGGGCTTTAATCTTTCACACAATACGCTCGACAGAACCTTATATGCGATGTTGAGGATGCTAATCCCACGGTAGTTGGCGCAGATTGTGGGATCTCCTTTTTTATGGATTGGGCATAGCACACTTAAATTCCAATCGTTGGGCATACTTTCGTCCAACCATATCTTTCAAAGAAGCTGATGCATGCACCTTATCAGCTCTTTGCCGCCGTGTTTGAATAGCTCGGCCGGCAGTTCATCGGCCCCTGCCGCTTTGTTGTTTTTCAGGCGGGCAATTGTTATTCGAACTTCTTCATGGTGGGGCAATGGAACATCTGCTCCATCGTCATCGATTGGGGTATCGGGTTCGCCTTCTCCTGGTGTTGTGCGTTCACTGCAGGTTGGAGAAGGGTTCCCTCCATAATTTAAGTATGCTCTGGGGTGGCTAGATCACCTTGGGGGGTTCTACAAGAGTATGCTTCGGTCTTGAAACCTTCTGTAAGCCGCCGCATTTTTTCGTAGAATTTTCGAGCATTACCCCTGTCGGCCAGCTTATCAAGCTCTTCGTATTCACGCATTTCGATCTCTTTCTTTTTCTGTCTACAAATGCGATCTTCAACTCTCGATATCTATCCTATCCCGCACGTGTTGTGGTCGATCGTAACGTTGCGAGGTAGGCAGCCTGTTTTCTCTCCGCTGCGACACGGCACTCCTCGTCGTACCAGCTGTTCTTTTGCACTTTCCGAAAACCAATGATTTCGGTTGCAGCTGTACGTAAGGAGTTTGAAATGCCGTCCCACAGTTCCCTTATACCGAGTTGTTGACGAGTGCTCTCAGAGAGCAGGAGTGCAAGCCGAGTAGAAAAACGTTCGGCTGTCTGTTGTGATTGCAGCTTCTCGACGTCGAACCTTCCTTGTGTTTGTTGGCGTGGGTTTTTTGCTGCACAGAGGTGGATGCGAATTTTGGCTGCAACAATATAGTGGCCCGAGTCGATGTTAGGACCTCAGAGCGCACGCACATCTAAAACTCTGGAGACGTGTCTTCCGTCTTTCACAACATGATCGATCTGGTTGGTGGTTTTTCGATCCGGAGACTGCCAGGTAGCTTGATGTATCTTCTTATGCTGGATTCTAGTACTACAGATAACCATATTTCGGGCCCCGGCGAAGTCGATCAGCCTCAACCCATTTGGGGATGTTTCCTCGTGGAGGTTGAATTTACCGACCGTAGTGCTAAAGATACCTTCTTTTCCCACCCTGGCGTTGAAGTCGCCAAGCACGCTTTTGACATCGTGGCGGGGGCAACTCTCATAAGTGCGCCCCAAGCACTCATAAAAGGCATCTTTGGTCACATCGTCCTTCTCTTCTGTCGGGCGTGGGCGCAAATTAGCGATATGTTAAAGAACTTCGCTTTGATGCGGATTGTGGCTAGACGTTCATTCAACGCAGTGAATGATAGTACTCGGCGACGGAGTCTTTCTCCCACCACGAATCCAACACCAAACTTGCGCTCCTTTATATGGCCACTGTAGTAAATGTCACAAGGACCTACTCGTCTCTGTCCTTGTCCTGTCCATGTGCGGTCCCAAACCCAGCGCACAACCCTAAGTAGGGGATATTTCGCCTTCTCACTTTAGCTCGCCTTCAAACGGATGTTCTTAGGCTACCCAGAGGATACTTGGTCAAAGACCGGAAGTCGTGAGCTGCTTGAGTCATATGTAAAAGAATCGTTTCTGGCCACTCCCAAGTGAATGGCGATCAGAGAACTTTCCTCACTTGCGTGAACTTCTACACATAACTCCATCCTCCTATGATTGTCTGGGATTCATAGTTCGGTTTTACAGTGTGCTAATTCTAGGAGGAAGAAGGTCGCGGTATGTTGTTGAACTCTAACAACGACATTGTTGCGATGTATGTTGTAACTTATATGCACATTAGGGTGGGTCGATTCCGGACTTTTTTCGATTCGGGATTTCTAATAGTGCGGAAAAGTTGCCTTAGTACTTCCTGATTCCAATGCAACTTTTTGTTTTGAGATCGGATTGCATCTTCAACCCCAACTCCGGCCTTGACATTTCGGAAATTCGGCTAAAATCGTGAAATTGTCTACCTAGCGCCTGAAATAGGCATCTCATGGCAAAATGTATAAAACAAAAGTTATTTGTCACGTCATTTGCTACCGAAATGGTATATGTCATCATGGCCGTAGGACGAACCGTTCCCGAGATACGAGCGAAAATGCGGCGCGCCACAGCGCAAGGTGAAAATCGGCTTGCGGCCACACTTCTTGACGTTGATTTCGCCGAGTGCTATCACTCACATTCATTCACCTACGCCAAAGGACACGTTCGGATAGGTATCCACACAAATATTTTTTCATCGAGTTCCTTCACTCTTGTCGGTGATTTCGCCGAGTTCTATCACTTACATTCATTTCCCTGCGCCATACGACACGTTCGGACTGGTCTCCACATAAATATTTTTTCATCGAGGTCCTTCACTCTTGTCGGTGATTTCGCCGAGTTCTATCACTTACATTCATTTCCCTGCGCCATACGACACGTTCGGACTGGTCTCCACATAAATATTTTTTCATCGAGTTCCTTCACTCTTGTCGGTGATTTCGCCGAGTTCTATCACTTACATTCATTTCCCTGCGCCATACGACACGTTCGGACTGGTCTCCACATAAATATTTTTTCATCGAGTTTCGTTACTCTTGTCGTTGATTTCGCCAAGTGCTATCACTTATATTCTCTCAACAGAACACAGAACTCAAAATGTCTGTATCTAAATTTAAATTTAGGCAGAAATGTCCTGTGTTTGGCACATATCCGTACAATCTCTCTGAGTCCCAGTTACCTACTTACCAGGATGCTCTTTTGTGTTATCAGTTTGAAAGATTTCGTATAGGGCGACTCCGAGGCGACAACTATGAACCTAGGAGTAAAGAGGTTACAGAAATAGTTGCAAAAAAGGTTGAAAATACTTTCAAAAATCATCTATTCCGATAGAATCACAGTCAGCATTTGTACAACTCGCTCACCACATACCATAAGAAATTTCTGACTCTTAAACAAATGTTTTTAAGGAACCCAATTGGTTTAAGCTCTAAAAGAGACGTCTTTGTTCTTCTGCCGGAAAATTATTTGACATCGCTGCTTGTAAATACATTTATTTTTCTTCTTGCACTTGTCCAAAGGAAAGGAAAGTTCCTATCAATGAACAATCATTTCTCTTGGACCAGAGAACCAGAAGAATTGGTCGCATTGGAAGTGTTGATCTACCTGAAACAAAAAAGATTACAGAGAAAAATGAACGTAAAGAAAAGCTTTCCAGGTAACATGTGCAAATCTCGTTGTTTCACCTGTGCAAATAGAATTCTGAGATTATACATTTCTACTGACAAACCAACAAAGGAAATAAAGATTTTGGTCAAGTACATACCTTTGTGGTTCTCAATAAGATTCAACAGTTCAATCAAAGATGGTTTACGCCATCTCTATGCTGCAATGCAAAGGTCGAGACTTACCTGCTAAACTGCGCAATGTTGTCCATTCATCCATTCAACAGAATGCTTTCTTTGCTCTTCCAGAAAACATTCTCCTTAGTATGATGACTGACGAACGGATAGAAGTCAGAAAGTTGGCCCTTCACCGTCTTCTGGCTGCCAGAGAAGCAGAGTCTGACACTGTAAATGGAAGGGTTAGATGTAATAAAGTGCCAAAGCTAAATTTCAAAGGTAATAATTATTACGATATGATTAACTGGAAGACCATTACCTTGACTGTTCCACCAGTTCTTTGTTCAGTTTCTAACGAAGAACTCATAAAAGGTCTGTCGGGAGACACTGCAGAGGTATGGAAATTTAGTGAATTCCCCTCTCAAACCGTGGCAGTCGAGAGAACCGTCAAACTGGTGACAGAGGCATCTTCTAAAGTTATTGGCCCCCAATCTCGTGATCGTTTTATACGCTCTACACTGAAATCTAGGTAACAAGTGCCAAAGTTTAGTATAAAATCTGATTTTATTAATAAATTTGACACAGATTCAGACTAAAACAAGCCTGGCATATGGTTGGTTGGGTTGGGCTTAGGAGGAACCCGAAGAGCAGCCACCTCCACGCGGTGGGTTCTGGGTGACCAATACAGGTTAGCTGAGAGCTGCAACAATTTTCACCTTGCTCTGTGGCGCGCCGCATTTTCGCTCAGAAGCGATTTTGGATTTAATAGAAACTTTTATTTTGTGTAAGTATTGGTGCTTGTGGTAGTAACTGCTTTTGCTTGTTTTGACGGCTTATTGTATTACCATATAAAAAAAATTTTTTTCTCTTATTAACTTTATTAGCGGTTATTTGCAATTTCTTATCTTATCGGTTTCTTACCGGTTTGGTATACCGATTGTTTATTAGCTGCCTTTTTGTATGATCGGCAATTACATTTAATTTATTCTCGGCTTACGAAGGATAGTATCTCTACGCCTGGCTCAGATATGGTCAGAGTGGGTACTCCTTAGCCCTAGATTTAGGACCATGAAATTAGAGGGATCTTGCGAGAGAATTGCCGTGAATGGAGAACGGCTTCGGTTTTTAGAATAGAAAATTCTTCTTAATTAAGTTAATGCTTTGTATAGCTGATTCCCACAACCCACCCATATTCACTTATTTGACGTTTAGTAGCGCGCCACATAACTTGAGACTTTTTTAGTAGGATTTTTGTATCATTATTGGCGAAAGCCATCCTGCGGGCCGAAAGTTTTATGTGTTTTTAATATATCGACTGTCAGAGATAACTCTGACTTTGTTTTTTATATCAATTTGTGGAGTATTGGAAAATTGTGGATCTAGTGGTAGTCATACGACTACCGACCATTATTTGATCGAGTAGTTGTGGCTTTGAAGAAATCTTCACAATACTGATCTAGAGTTTTGTTTGTTATAAGGAGAAGTTTCCTTGACTTTTGAAATTTCCTTAATTATGAATTAAGGCATTTGTTTGTATAATAGTCAACTTGAGTTGGTGTGGTGGTAACTAGTTTTGAAACCGGTCCACTTTGTGTTTCGATGTACAGCGTTTGAGCTTTTTGTGCCCTTGAGCAACATGGTGTCACCTGACAATTTTTAGAATATTGCTGTTCAGGATTTTCTTTTGCAATTAAAAACGTGGTTATTTGTGTATAAGCGCTTCTTTGGGCTGATATGGGATATCTGCTATAATGAAGCATTGAAATGTGTCTTTTGTGACAATATAAACAGTTAAACTTCGGCATCAGCGAGAAGTGCGTGGCTATATAAGCCGTGGCAGCGCCAACGTAACCAACCAGTGCTAAGAGTAAACTGCTATAGTATAGACAAATTGCGTAATAAAGAGATTTTGTTGAATTAAACGGTTTTTGGTTTTATTTGTCAATCCAGAGGTACGAACCTAGTAAAGTAAACTAGCAAGCAGTAAATTCGCAACAATTGGTGTCAGAAGGGGGATTGTCAAATAATCCAAATTCAAGATGGTTAAATTCGGAGAATTGAGAATTCGGCAATTAAAAAAGGAACTGGAGGAGCGTAATTTGCCGATGAGCGGGCAAAAGGAGGATCTGCAGGCACGACTACGTGAAGCAATGGAGGCGGATGGAATTAATGTGGACGAGTTCGAATTTGATGGGCCAGGAACTTCTACAAAGGTAGAAGAAAAAGTAGAAGAACAACGAACATCATCAAGTGTAGACACGAACATGCTGTTAGTGGCTATTAAGCAAATGGCAGAAAATGTAGTGCAAACAGAAAATCGTCAGGCACAGCAAATGACGCAAATAGCTGAAAATTCATCACAGTTAGAGTCTCGCCTTACACAACAAATGACTGAAAATAATACGCAGTTAGAAAAGCGTTTGGTACAACAGATTAAGGAAAATAATACACAAGTGCAACGAAATTTTCAAAATTTGAAGACGAATTATGCACGTTAAAAAATGACGAAGAAAATTTTAAATCAGAAGTTCTTCAATTGAGTAATCGTATACGAGAACTGCAACTGCATGGCCCTGCACCATCAACAAATAATCAAAGATTGAACGTACCGACATTCGATGGAAGTATTCCATTTCAAATTTTCAAACTTCAGTTTGAAAAGACAGCAATGGCCAATAACTGGAATGTAGCGGACAAAGTAGCGTCCTTGTTTGTATCATTGAAAGGACCTGCGGCAGAAATCCTCCAGACTATTCCAGATTGTGAACGAGACAACTATGAGGCATTGATGAGTGAGATAGAAAGACGATATGGTAGTGAGCACCGGAAACAAATATACCAGATCGAACTGCAAAATAGGGGTCAGAAGATGAACGAGTCATTGCAAGAGTTCGCAACTGAAATAGAACGACTGGCTCATTTGGCAAATGCAGATGCACATGTGGAATACATTGAGAGGGTAAAAATTCAAAGTTTCATAAATGGGATTCGTGATGTGGACACCAAACGCGCCACATATGCATTGCCAAAAAGAACGTTTGCTGAAACGGTTTCGCATGCCCTCACACAGGAAACAGCAAGAGTTGAAATGGAACAACCGGCGCTGATGGAAGAAATATTGAAGACTCTGAAGACAATTGCTGCACCGCGAGTAAATACAACAGGAAGATGTTTCAACTGTGGAAAAGCGGGTCACTTTGCCCGAAATTGCAATATAAAAGTAAACCCATCAAAACGGAAACAACCAACAGATAACGAGGGCAAAGTATCCACATCTCACAAGTCGTTAAACTAAAACGGAACAGTTCAAAAGGGCGTGTACTGGTTCCCACAACTATTTGCCCCGCCATTTCGATATCACAAATAGGTCGCCATGACAACAATCTTACTATCAACGGTATCGTAAATGGACGACTGTCAACGCTTACTTTGGATACTGGTGCCACACATTCAATTATTCGACCGGATGTGGTAAAAGGAACGGTTGAACCATTAGTCGGTTACAAGCTTCGAACGGCCACCGGAGAGGAAGCAGCGGTTGCGGGAAAAGTGTTTTGCGAAGTGGTGATTGGTACCCTGGTAGTTAATCACACCTTCATCGTAGCAGAAAACACGGATGAAATTATAATGGGAGTAGATTTCATGATTAATCACGGGGTTTGGATTTAATCAAGCAAATGCTGTTTTGCCAGAACATGGAGATGCCTATAAACACCGGATATGTGACCAACGTTGAAAGTAAGAGGGTGATTGTTGATAATAATCAGAGTATTCCACCAAAATCTGAGGCGATTGTATGGGCTAAAGTGAATGGAGGAGGTGGGACTGAAGAATTGTGGATTGTGGAACCAACAAAAATAGATAAACCCATATTGGTAGGAAGAACGCTTGTGAAAACTAGAGAATACGCTACCAATTTGCTGAACGAACTGCATCGAAATGAAAAATTAAAATCAGAAGAACTGTTATAAAAATACGCATCCATATTTGCAAACGAAGGAAACACCACAGGAAGAACCGGCATTGTCAAACATCGCATAAATACCGGAGACGCTAAACCAATCCGACAAGCTCCGCGTAGGGTTCCACTAGCAAAACGTAAGAATGCTAACAAAATTATTGAAGACATGCACAAAAACGGTGTAATCGAACCTTCAATAAGTCCATGTCGCTCACCTATCGTCTTAGTTAAAAAGAAAGATGGTAGCACCCGTTTCTGCGTAGATTATAGGAAGTTAAATGATGTCACAAAGAAAGACAGTTATCCTCTACCGAGAATCGACGATACATTAGACACCTTGTCTGGAGCGAAATGGTTTTCTACATTAGATCTACAAAGTGGATATTGGCAAGTCGAGATTGATGAATGTGACCGTGAAAAGACCGCTTTCAGTATGGGCGACGGGTTATGGGAATTCTCTGTGATGCCATTTGGGTTATGTAATGCGCCTGCAACGTTCGAGCGACTGATGGAACATGTGTTAAAAGGACTCAACTGGAAGACATGTTTGGTGTATCTTGATGACATTATCATCATGGGAAAAAGTTTTGAGGATCATCTGAAAAATCTAGAGGAAGTCTTTCTGCGAATAGCATCAGCCGGATTACGCTTGAATCCCAAAAAGTGTTCATTATGGAAGAAGCAGGTCACATATCTCGGACATAAAGTGTCAACTGAGGGGATTCACAGCGAGGAGGGAAAAATAAAAGCAGTTAAAGATTGGCCTCAACCCACCAACATACATGAACTCCGCAGCTTCCTCGGCTTATGCACGTATTACCGCCGTTTTGTACCTGGATTTGCGAACGTGGCTAGAAGTTTACATGATTTAACAAAGAAGAATCGCCCGTTTGTATGGCAGTTGGAACAAGAAAAAGCGTTTGAGCAGCTGAAAGAACTACTTTGTACGGCACCGATGTTAGCTTATCCAATACCTGGAAAGAAATTCATCCTGGATACAGATGCGAGCGCTTATGGAATTGGAGGTGTCCTGTCTCAGCTCATCGACGGACAAGAAAGAGTAATTGGGTATTACAGCAGAGTGCTCGGGAAACCAGAGAAAAACTACTGTGTGGCGCGAAAAGAACTACTAGCTGTGGTGGAATGTGCAAAACATTTCCATAAGTATTTGTATGGACAACGATTCTTGCTGAGGACTGATCATGCAGCATTAAAATGGTTATTACAGTTTAGGAATCCGGAAGGCCAAATTGCACGATGGATCGAAAGATTACAGAATTACGACTTCGAAACGGAACATCGAAAGGGGATTCACCACAAAAATGCGGATGCATTATCACGTCGCCCTTGTCCACTGGAATGTAAACATTGCTCCAAATCAGAAGGAAAAGAAGGTATAATCGACGTGCGATTACTGAATATAGAACCTGAAGATGATTGGGCTCCTCACCGCATCAGAATCAATCAGCTGGAGGACCCTGATCTTGCAAAGCTGATAATAGCCAAAGAAAATGGGGTACGACCACCAAAGGAACAAATAAGTAGCGAGAGTCCAACTGCAAAAGCATATTGGGCCCAATGGAACAGCATGAACCTCGTTAATGGATACCTTCATCGTACCTGGGAAAGCGAAGATGGCAAACAGTCTCGTCTGCTGATCATAGTACCCAAGTCCATGATCCCGAAAGTATTGAAAGAATATCACAATGGACCTAGTGGAGGACACCTTGCAATTACAAAAACTACAGAGAAGATTAAACAAGTAAAGTGCATGGCAGCTAAAGGTCCTAAAGTCAAAAGTCGCGGTAGGCTGCAACAGTACAACGTGGGATCACCATTTGAACGAGTCGCAATGGATGTTGCAGGTTCGTTCCCAACCAGTACGGCCGGAAAGAAATATCTACTGGTTGTCATGGACTATTTCAGTAAATGGCCAGAAGTGTATCCCTTACCAAACCAAAAAGCGAAGACAGTAGCCGAAGCGTTTGTAGAAAATTAGATAACGAGGTTCGGAGTGCCCGTCGAATTACACTCAGATCAAGGCAGGAATTTCGAATCTTCCATTTTCCAAGAAGTCTGTACATTCTTGGGCATCCACAAGACACGGACAACAGCGTTATATCCACAATCAGATGGGATGGTAGAGAGATTCAACCGAACGCTCGAAGAACATCTGCGGAAGATCGTTGATAAAGATCAACGGAATTGGGACAAGTGCATCCAGATGTTCCTGCTGGCGTATCGTTCAGCGAAGCACGAGACAACTGGTTACACGCCAGCAAAGATTATTTTCGGATCGGATCTGCGACTCCCAGCTGATCTTAAGTTTGGAACGAATCCTGCAGCTGTAAGAAATGATGGAGACTATTACTCTGCCTTAAAGGAAAAAATGAATGAATTGCATCTAATGGTAAGGCAGCACACGCATTTGATGAACAATAAGATGAAGGACCGGTTTGATCAAGCGGCAAATTCAAAAGGTTTTGAAGAAGGTGATCTGGTCCTGTTGTACAATCCACTTCGAAAGAAAGGCTTGTCCCCGAAATTGCAGACAGCCTGGGAAGGGCCCTATATGGTGATGAAACGACTTAATGACGTGGTATACCGCATACAAAGAAATGGAAAAGCACGATGTAAAATGAAAGTAGTACATTTGGAGAGGCTCGCCCCATTTGGTCCAAGAGGATTTGTGCCTAATCGGGACGATTAGGCTTAAGTGGAGGGCAATGTTACAAAAGTAGTATTAAGTTTGGTATTTGTATTGCTGTATGCATCCCTTATTATGAACATTGGGCGCCGCGTTTGTCTACTTAAAAAATAGCTGCATTTGGCGCCGCAGCTGTCTGCTCGTCTACTTAAACAATAGCTGCATTTGGCGCCTTATAGCATTATGTTCTTATAATTGCCAGACGCAATATTCTAGAAGGACACTTCGGCATCAGCGAGAAGTGCGTGGCTATATAAGCCGTGGCAGCGCCAACGTGACCAACCAGTGCTAAGAGTAAACTGCTATAGTGTAGACAAATTGCGCAATAAAGAGATTTTGTTAAAATAAACGGTTTTTGGTTTTATTTGTCAATCCAGAGGTACGAACCTAGTAAAGTAAACTAGCAAGCAGTAAATTCGCAACAATATGTTTTCTTTGTTCCGATGTGAACGATTGTGTTTTTTGAAAGCTTTTGTCTAAATTGCTACTAATTTGGGGTCTATTTAAGCTTATATTTTGGTATTTATTTTTTCTTCTACCCTTTCCGCAATTTCACATTGAGTGGTGATAAAATCTTTCATTTGTTGCCACGTTAGGCATCTTCTTCTTGATGAGAGCGATTGCTCCCATAAAAGTAACGAATTTTCTGGTAATGCTGCGGTACATACGAGTACGTTTACCAAAATAGGGTCCCTATTCTCTGTGCGAATATTTAGTGTCGATAGAATCGACAAACAATTTGAAACAGTGGATTCAAGTTTGAACACTTGTTTCTTTCTTAATTTTTGGCAAGTTCTTTAGTGTCGTTACTTGTTTATCGACCAGTATTCTTTCATTTTCGTATCTAGCTTTTAGAGCTTCCCAAGCCAAATTGAAATGATCGTCATTAAGAGCGAACTGTTTCACTATTATGCCTGCTTGACCTTTAGTTTTGTATCTGAGGTGATACAATTTTTGCGCTTGTGATAATTGAGGATGGTTTATGTACACAGCCGTGAACATGTCCCGGAAGGGCGGCCATTCTTCATAACCTCCGTAAAAGGTTTCTGTGTCACAAGCGGGCACCTCGAGTTGGATGCCTGAACTTGCCTCTTGATATTGTTGCATCTGTGGCAGCTCTACTCTCAGATCTTGAGTAGGTGCAATTGCATCTATTAGCTTTAATTGATCGGCTTTTCATAGCTTTCGTTTCTTCATATTGGTCTAAGCAGTTTTCATACATTGCATGATTTAAAATTTTGGGGTAAGTAGATCTAAATTGTCAGCATCTACTATGGCGTCATGAGCCGCTTGGAGGCGAGTCCAAAAGATTTTGGCCTTTTACTTCTAATAACGATTCAGAGTTTTGGTGAATCGGTGAGGAGGCAAATCTAGTGCAGTATCTTATTAAACTGTCCCTTTGTGAAATAAATTTAACAATCTGTTTTGAGCGTATAGCTCCTGCAGGTGTATTTTGATTTGTGTTATTATGAACCATTTTTGATATGTTCTGTATTAAAATATTTCTCAAACGAATTAAATTTTCCTCAGAGTAAACTGATTTGAAGAAGGCAATTGAATTGAAACTTTTTAGGTAAATGTTTTTATTTTTCGTTTAGGTTGCTAAAAAACGAATATGATATTTCGTGTTATTATTACCGCTTCTATCTATTTTCAAAATAATAATGTTTATTTATTTTATTTTAGTTTTAAGTTTGCAAATATCCGCACTTTTAAATTATTAACACCTTTTACATCCTTATGTTAGTATTTAGGTACATCATAATACTTGGACTTGTACGTATGTATGTATGTGCTCATGAAAGTATGTCCTTTTGTTTTGTGCGATTGAGAACTCGCTGAAGAGATCAATGCGCTATTTACATACATAGGTAAGCACGAATTGTTTGTGTGACTTTATGATTGATGAGAGATCAAGGGTAGTTGCCAAAATGGACTTTGAATATTTGAATATGTGCGCTCAGAGTTTTGCTTAATGAAGATTTGATTACTGTTTATACAGCCCTATTCTCATGCCCTCACAAAAGTCACCAACCTCACTACAGTGATGTTTCTCACTGTAGTGAGGGTTACCTTATTCTGGCGAAAATTCAAAAGCTCAAACGCTCACTATTCTCACAAATATCTGTGACGTGTGAAAGTAGCCATCATAATAGAAAACATCAGTGTTTATTTTGTTTTAAATAAATATTTTACATTGTTTAAAAAGTATTTGAGCATGGAGGAACTGTTCTTCGTATATGCAGAAGTCGAATATATCTGTTTTCTGCGTTTCCTGGCGTGTTTGTATTTTTACGGACATGGCTCTTAGCAAAAATGCGTTGGTAATAGTTATATGCTCTATATGAGCCAATCCTCTGTAAAAATAAATATATGCTTATATACATATATGTAAGTTACTTTCTGTCTCTGTACATTTTACTTCCTCTAAAAATGAATAAAAAGACATCTACATATGTTTAAATAATTCATTTTATTTTATTTCATTTTTTTATTTTTTTACATTTTTATTATTACTTATTTAATTATTATATATACGAAATTATTGTATATATGTATATATATATATATTTAAAATTTTCAAAATTACTTACATATGATTATCCATTTGTGTGTCCATTTTTGTTTGCTTATTTTTATTAAAAAAGCTTTTTGACAGCAAAAAGCTTTTTACCTCACGTGGTGACTTTTTTAAGCTTTTTTCTTATGAGGTTTGAGCAAGAATAGCCTCACAAATTATGCCTCACAAGAAATCTCTCAAATATTTCCTCTCAACTCAGTTGAGAGGTTTTTTCAGAATAGGGCTGTTAATTAAAATTTAAGAAATTTTATTTCACTTTACGACTGTATTGTAAGTGAATTTTAAACTGACTTAGAACTTTAATTAATTTATTTTTTTTTTAATAATTTGTCAGTACCCAGTGTAGGGTAAGATATAGGCGGATATTAGGGGCCATCCATAAATTACGTCACATGAATTTAAGGACTTTTTAACACCTCCCCCCATCCTTGTCACAAGTTGTCACATTTTGATTTAGCCCCCCCCTTTCGTGACGTCACACATTTTCCAATTTTATGGATTTATCAAAAAAAAGGTTATTCTATTTATTCTTATATTTATTGAATAATCTTTAATAAAATCAACATTTCGTTAAATATTAAAGTACAGACAAAACGAATGACTAGTGAAGAAATAATAGATACTTAATTATGCTAATTAAAAATACAAAACTTAATCATGTTGTGTCCATGGAATTTTGACCCACTCCTTTATATCATTTATTGTTGGTAAATCAGGCACTTCATTTTCGTTCTGAATTCGGAGGACAGGAACATTTTTCGTATCAACATCGTCTTCTTCCATCCATAAAGCATCGCCATCATTCATTAAACAGAGAATCTCTCGGGCACGGCTAGCCGCAATTCTTTGAGGACGAATTTTCGCGATAGATAACAGCTCTTATTTTTTATGTGATTGTTTGTGTTGATTGGTGGCTTAATATGAAGAAAAATATAGGCCACATAAATAAGTATGACTCGACACTAGGGCAATAACTATCATATGGAACTTGTTTCAGATGGGATGATGCTTGGAGATTTAATAATATCTGTAGTAATAATGGAGCAAACTTAGGAGCGTTGTCATCACTCCCTGTGACTCCATAACCTTATGAAGTCTGTTTAATTAACACAGGTGGTGGTAAAAATCCTTCTTTTAATAATTTCCAACGACTACAACTTCTTACACCGCAGCATGCAATAGTTTCACATTTAACTATTTCTAAAAAATATTGTGACTCACGTACATTAGCTTACCAAGTAGCATTATTTTTCAACATCATAGCCTGTTCAATATCTAGTCCAGTAACAGTTGGTTCAACACATTCAACAACGACTGGAAAATTATCAATGACTAACTTGCCCCAAAGGTCAGCCAACACATTGCCCGCACTTTCGAAGCTTCGTTTTTCTAGATCAAAGTCAGTAGTTCGATTACTTGAATCAAGATGTGACCCAAAATCATCATTACTTACTAGTACACCAGTAAGTTCCCGACTGAGAGCTACTATGCGTGGGGCATTTGTAGCTATATAAATTGCATCTAAATGAAAATATTTAAAATGTTGTAAAGCTGAAACTATAACGCCGGAGACAATTTTGTAACTTTGATTAAGATTATAATAAAATACGATTCGCAGAAGAGCCCCAATGTTTACAAATTTATTGTAACGAACCCTGGGCACGACGAGTATACCTCAGCAAGTTATACTTGTAAGAAGCAGGGGCAGTAAAAAGCTTCGTTACAACTTAAGTATTAAAAACAAAGAGTGTGTTTATAAATGTTTAATATTTTTTGTTTACCTATAAATTTCACGTTTGTACATCACAAATTTTGAAATGTGATGTCACAAAGCTTTTGACCCCCCCCTGCTCCTTGTCACACAATGTCACTTCTGAATGATACCCTCCCCCCCTACAAGGTGTGACGTAATTTATGGATGGCCCCTTATATATACATATATGTGCACCGCGAAAAGAGCGCAAATACGAAATAAGTGATGAGCAGGTATTTTCCTTATGCACTTATGTATGTATGTATATAAGTATTTTTGGAAAAAAAAGAAATATGTTTGCACTATGTATATATGCATATATGTATATGTATCTATATGTATGTTGTTTCTATTTTTATTTTTTATTTTATATTTTCAATTGTTTCTTTCTCAATCTTTGTATGCAGTCCTGTTTATTACTTCGTTAAGGGGTACTGCCTGAAATTTGTTATTAGTAAATATTTGATTTTTTGTTTTCGGTGATTTTATGTGTTTTGAGAACACAAAGGTAAGCTTTATGAATATATAAGTAGGTAGCTTACTGCTGCCTGCGGACATGCCTTGTGGTTTTGCTCAACTCCTCCTTTTTCAGTTGTGGAATCTTCAGGTCGTGAAATATAGGCATTTTTGACTAAATATCTCCTTGAAAATTGTTAAATTAAATAAAGCTGCAAAAGCCAAAAAATTAATATTGCTTACACTCACATTGCTTATACCTACAGCTGCGTTTTGTATTATGTTTATATAACTTGTAATAATATGTATGTATATTCAAGTTAAAAGATGTTATCTATAAATAATTTTATGAGCCCGTATTTGTAAAATAATTATTGTATACTATATATATGTATATACATACACATATGACAATAATTAATTTTAGTAATCTTCTTCTTCTTTACTGGCGTAGCCACCGCTTACGAGGTTATAGCCGAGTTAATAACAGCACACCAGTCGTTTCTTTTTTTGGTATGTGGCGTAAATTGGAGATTCGAAGCCAAGCCAGGTCCTTCTCTACCTGGTGTTCCAGATTGGAGGTCTTCCTCTTCCTCTGCTTCGCCGGCGGAAACTGCGTTGAATACTTTCAGAACTGAAATGTTTTCGTCCATTCAGACGACATGACCTAGCCAGCATAGCCACTGTCTCTTAATTCACTGAACTATGTCAACGTCGTCGATATCCCATACAGCTCATCGGTTCATCGAATGCGGTATTCGACGGGGCCAATGCGCAAAGAACCATAACTCTTCCGCAGAACCTCGAAAAATCGTAACGCCGACTCAGCAGATGTTGCCATCGTCCATGCCTCTGATCCATATAGCAGAACAGGAATAATGAGTGCCATATAGAGTTTGGTTTTTGTTCGTCGAGAGAGAACTTTACTTCTCAATTGCCTACCTAGTCCGAAGTAGCACCTATTGGCAAGAGTTTTTCTGCGTTAAATTGCGAGGCTGACATTATTGTTGTTATTAAAACTGGTTCCAAGAAATTATTTACGACTTCGAATTTGTGACTATCAACAGTGTCGTCGGACTCTAGTCGCGTCTTTGTTTTTGACAAGAGATATTTCGTCTTACACTCGTACGCCACCAAACCCATATGCTTCGCTTCGCTTCTTTATTCAGTCTGGAGAAAGCAGAACTAACGGCGCGGTTGCTGAGTTCATTGATATCGGCGTACGACAGCAGTTGTACAGTCTTATAGAAGACAGTACTTTCCCTATTTAGTTCTGCTGCTCAACATCAGTTTACATAGTCGTATTAGTTTGGCTGGGATACAAAATCCAGACATTGCTCCTTTTCGTGCTGTCAAAAGCAGTTTTAAAATCGATGAGAGGTTGTGTGTGCCTCTTCTTTTCTCACAGGTATTTTCCAAGATTTGGCGCATGGTGCATATCTGGTCAGTTGTTGATTTTCTAGGCCTTAAGCCACACTGATAAGGCTCAATCAGTTTATTGACGGTGAGCTTTAATCTTTTACACAATACAATCGATGGAACCTATATGTTATATTGAGGAGGCTTATCCGACGGTAGTTGGCGCAGAGTATTGGGTCTGCCTTTTTGTGGATTGGGCAAAGCACACTTAGATTCCAATCGCCCGTCATGCTTTCATCCAACCATATTCTACAAAGATTCTGATGCATGCTCTTTATCAGTTCGTCACCGCCGTGTTTTTTTCAGGGCGGACTTCTTCATGGTCGGGCAATGGAACGTGTACTCCATCGCCATCGATTGGAGAATCGGGTTCGTCTTCTCCTGGAGATTTCACAGCCATGCAGCACGCTGGAGAAGTGTTCTCTCCTTAATTTAAGTATGCTCTGGGCCGTTCTTATAATATTTGAGCTGGGTAATGTGTACATTAAACTTATTAGAGAGTATTCCAAGTATGCTATTTTATTACTAAATTTTGGCCGCAGGTGCCACTCGCTACAGTTCTATACGGCACTTTATAGGTTTCCGGTTAATGGTTTGTAGGCGTGGCAGTACTGCGATTACACCCTTTAAAGAAGTTGTAATTGTTTTTGTACTAAGGATAATTAATTTTTTGTCGTCATCCTGATCATTCACATATATGTATATACTAGAGGACCTGTCCACGCTTTACTGTAGCTGACACATAGATAATATTACTACTACCATCTATATGATTTCTATAGTTATTATAACTTATTTAATGAGATATAGCATTTTTGTGAAGCAACTTGTACGTTAATAGTTTACAAAAAAATTGATCATAAAGCATTTCGTGTGTTAATAAAGCATTGCTTCTTTTGGGAAATACCGTTGAATTTGGGTTCTGCAGCAGGGCAATCAATCGTTGAAAAAGGATTTGCTAAGGTGAGGCGGAATGAGCACCGACGACAATGAAGGCAGTAAACGGCGTAAAGAGGCGAAAGCTCTGTGCAAAGTGGGTGCCTCGCGAATTTCTGAGGAGTATTTGAGTGCTCTTTAATCCTAATAAAACCGAATTTTTACGTCGGTGTGTAACCTCAGTATTTTGCGCTGCACGTGGTATAATTCATCGACTGATTACTGCGTATTTGGTAGCATTCCTATTCTACTATTCCAAATATTTAGCAATTGTATTATTTTTGAGGAAGGATCAGTTTGAAATTGTACAAAGCATATGTGTTTAAATATTCCTCGCTAGAGAGCTCCGATAATAAACGCGTCCGATCGCTGCTAAATGCAAAGTTCTATAGGGAGAACCGCGGCCTCCGACAAGTTATTTATTGGCCCGTACCGCTGTAAATGCGCCGTCCCATAATTTTTAAATCTGTAATATCTTCGAAAATATTAATTTAAATCATATGCTGTAGAGGGCCATATAGGTTTATACTAAATCTAAAATATAATTAAGGTATTTAATTAAATAAGTATTAATGCTGTATTGGTTAAAATCGCTTCGAAAATTAGACAATTAGATTAATGACAAAAAAATGTTATTGTGGGATATGCATAAGAGATATACATATACCATCGCTGAGTTTTCGGTATAACCTTTCAATGTGTGCAATACTTAGTACATTTTTTTAATAAATCTTCAGCCTGAGTTTAAAATGTAAGCGGAAAAAATTTAATTGTTTACGACATCACATTAGAAACCTCAAAAATAAAAGTATTGCTTCACTATTTAATGGATGTTATTATACTAAATAAACCTTCCTCATCAATCACTCTATCCGTTAGGTGAAGAAAATTATTATACTGTGTAGCAACAATAAAAAAAAATCATTTAAGTATTTTCGCGTGTTCACTTTGGAAAAATCAAACACAGCTGTTTTATTGTTAAAAAATTGGGTCATTTCATTTTCAATTGTTAATATTTTCAATAAACTTAATATTTCTTGACACATTGTGCTTATTGAGCGCAGGTGCGATTTTATAAGTTTCAATTAAGTAAACTGCGCTGTCCACTAGCGACGGACACAGGAAGCGTTAGCATCACCTATTAATTCTTCGTTGCATAAGACTGTTGCATGTACTATATATACAGTGAAACTTCTCTAACTCGAACTTCCGTAGCTCGAAATATTCTCTATATCGAATTTTCTTAAGAACAAAATACGTTTTTATAACATCACTATGTAATTTTTTCCCTATAAGTCGAATTTCTGTTACCCGAATATTTCTAAAACACGAACTAAAATGTCACAGAAACTGCAGCGGTAACCAAGCGTAACTCGAATTTTTCGGGGAAACACCTACCGCAATTTCGGGGAATTACCGAGCTGCGAGTCGGCGACAGATAACGACTTGTATTTTAAATTTCTTAGCACTTACATAAGATTGTATCAGTTGTTGTTAGAACGGTGGTGAAAATTGTCATTTCTTGTAGTGATATTGGACTAAAATGACATCAAAACGAAGTGTAAAGTGTTTAACGCTTAAGGAAAAGTTAAAGCTAATTGCCGAGGTAGAAAAGGGCGAAAACAAAAAGAAAACATTGCACAAATATTTGGGATTCCTCCTAATACGTTATCAACCATTTTGAAAAACAAAGACAAACTCTTAGAACAAAAAGGTGACTATAATTTTAACTCCAAACGAAAAAGGATTACAACTTGCGTCAATAATGATGTTGATCAAGCTATGCTTAAGTGGGTTACTACCGCACGTGAGAAAAATCTTCCTCTCTCGGGAACCTTAATCAGAGGAAAAGCTAAAGAATTTGCGATTGCTTTGGGTTGCGAAAATTTTTCTGCTAGTGTAGGGTAGTTAGATAAATTTAAAAAAAGGCATAATATCGCACAAATGTCGATTTGTGGAGAAAGTGCTTCAGCCGATTTACAGTCTAGTGAAGATTGGAAAAAAAAAAACGTTTATCCAGATTTAATCACACAATGCCACGAAAACGATATTTTTAATGCAGATGAAACGGGCATTTTTTTTAAATGTTTACCCAATAAAACATTAGCCTTTAAAGGTCAAAAATGCTTTGGTGGCAAAAACAGCAAGGAGAGAATTACCGTTATGGTTGTAAGCAATATGAGTGGTTCAGAAAAGTTGAAATTGCTAGTTATCGGAAGTCAAAAAACCCACGTTGTTTTAAGGGTATAAAATCACTTGATGTGGACTATGAGTACAACAAAAAAGCGTGGATGACAAGTGAAATTTATGATAAGTGGCTCAAAAGTCTAGATAAAGTCTTTGTTGCCCAAAATAGGAAAATACTACTGTTCGTTGACAATTGTCCGGCACATCCTAAAAATGTACAAGCAAACTTAAAAAACATTAAACTGCAATATTTTCCTCCTAATTTGACGTCTGTTCTACAACCAATGGACCAAGGGATTATTCAAAATCTCAAGCAACATTATAGAAAACGAATTGTGATGAAAGTTTTGGCCCATATGGAAGAACCAACTCCTACGACTGTGTCCTTACTTGATGCAATCAGGGATCTAAACAAAACCTGGAATTTGGGTGTAAAACCACAAACAATCAGCAATTGTTTTAGAAAGGCTGGTTTTGCTAAAGGTGAGTTAATGCAGAATGCTACTACGGATGACTGGGATGAAGAAGACAATCTTCCAAAGGTAAGTCTAAAGTAAAATTTGTAAATTGTAGCATTGTTCAACACAAATAATCTATTGTTTCAGACTAAGAGGAGGAAGTCTCTAGTGAAAGCGAGGTTGTAACAACAACTGAAACTATACCCACATTTAATCAATCGTATTCTGCTATCCAGACCCTAAGAAATTTTACTTCGTCAAAAGAAAATGTTCCCATGCGTCAATAAATGTAGTGGAACATTTTATAGAGAAAGAGAAATGGTCCGTATTTAAACAAAAAAAAAATTACCAATTTTTTCCAATAAGAATTTATATACATTTATATATATACTACATATGTATTACAAACTGTCTTTTTAAATAAACATGTACATACATACATATGTAAATAAATTTGAACTCAACTTAGTGTATTTTCCTTAATTCGAATTTTCCGTAACTCGAACTCTACTTTCTGTCCCTTGGACATTCGAGTTAGGGAAGTTCCACTGTATTTGACAATTATGAGTTCATGACATTTCTAATATATTATATTTTTCAAAAATGGTTGTGTGTTGCCGGACCTGCACAAAGTTTTATTTCAATAACGTCAATAATTCTAGATTTATAAACTGTAAAATGAGAAAATAAGACAGAATTTATAATTGTTATATATTGGAAATAACAAGGGTGTAGTTCGATTTCGCCCATTTTAACAATTTTAAAATGTGGTTAAAATTGATAGATTATACGACTTTACTAAAAATTGGGTGTTGCTACGCTCATTAGGCGGTTTTGAAAAATACCGAATACTTTATGATAACAGTTTTATAACTGACTGGCAAACCCGGCGAACTCCGTTTCGCCACCAGATTGCTTCGTTTTATGTAACATTTAGTTTGGTGATTAAAAGATGAAGAACAAATTTTTTTTGTTTTATATTTGAAAAGGAAAAATTATATTTCATTTCATAACAGTAATGAATTCATTTCGATTACAAAAATGAAATGTCATTTAGTTGAACTGGGGTAAGTAAATGAAAATGAAACCGGTTTTTGGTCTGACGTTAACACAAACAAAGCGGATGGTTTCCCAACTCGTGAACACGCAACATATGTATAACTGCCCATGTGAAAAACAATGATTTTCTAAATTTATCCCCACTAAGCGATTGGCCTTGCGACTTGTTAATTGTCATTGCGAACGCAAGGCGAACAGGAAATTGCAATCGTTTGAAGTCAAACGGAAGGTCAGTTGGAATCATTGGTATTCGAGGAATACGTACATTTTCACCTGAGTAATTTCCGTTAATAATGGTTGCCTCAATCAAATTCGGCATAAGTCTTTTTACCGAAAGTCGAGTACCGTTGCAAAGTCGCGATGGGTTCAAATTACGCAATATCATAATAACTGTAGCAACTTTTAGTTGTAAGTTATGTGGTGGAAATCCTGGTAGTTCCAGAGAGTTCAAAAACTCCGTTGTATAATTTACTACATCATTGGGATTTGTTATGGAATCAACGGATTTGTATGTCACCAAATCGCCAGCAATTTTTGATTGAATGGTGAAATTCAGTGCGTGTACATCATTATTCTTTGCGGCAAGAAATGCTCACTAAAGTTTTGGAAAACATTTTCAATGAGAGCTAATTGAGAGTCTACAAATCGGCAAACGTCGTTGGTAAGAGTAATTAATCCAGATGTCGCATCAACTGGGACTTTTCCATTTCCAACAGCAAACAATTTTTTGGAAAATCGTGCAGAACTTTGATCATTTTGAAGTTGAACTCTCATATTAGTGGTTAGCGATAATGTGTTTACGTTATTCCATAAAGGTGATGCCTTCAGGCAAGCATTCATTCATCTGTAGGCATTCCACGGGGAATTACTGGCAACGTCTGCCTGAAATCGCCTGCCAACAATATCATCAACCCGCCAAAGATGTTGTTATTTCGCCGAAGATCCTTCAGTGTGAAGTTAAGTGCTTCAAGTTATTTCTTATGTGCCATTGTGTACTCATCCCAAACAATGAGCTTGCATTGCATCAATAATTTTCCTATTGCACTGGATCGGGAAATATTGCATGTTGGAGTATCAATTGTGTTTAAATTGAGTGGCAACTTAAGCACGGAATGTGCAGTACTACCGCCATCTATAAGAGTCGCCGCAATTCCAGACGTTGTTAGCGCCAAAGCTTTGTCACATCTTGATCGAATAGTGGCCAAAATCAATGAAATGACAAATGTTTTCCCTATTCCTTCAGGTGGGTCCAGGAAGAATAGACCACCGGTATTATTGTCCACCGCTTGCATTAATGTCTCGTATACTTGTTTTTGTAGTTGTGCAGCTGCCTCAATACCTGTGTCCCTAAGACGTTTGTATTTTAATATTTCACAGATGTCGCTTGCAGTCTGTCGTGCTCAATGTGTTCAGCACTTGATTCTTTGACAAACCGCAAGTTTCGGCCATTGGTTGACCGTGACAACGGAGATGCGAAAGAAGCGTGCGACACTTGTATGTACATGTGTTTATCGCTCACATTTGCTTTCGTAAACATACAGGCAAATGTGCCAAAGAAATAATATATATGTACATATATAGAAATTCTATTGGTACAAATATGGAAATGATAACGAAATAATGCGAATGTGCATATTTCATGAAAGTCATCAATTTTCTTCTTCAGTCGAAATAAATATATATTATTTGAAATATTAATTTATTTAAAAATTAAAAAATTAAATTAAAAAAATAAAAATAAAAATAAAATTAAAATAACGTTTCCTAATTTTTACCGATTTTGTAAAAATAATTAAAACTTTTACCATTTTCCAGAAAACAATGGTTCATATAATACAAAATAATCACGCATATGTGACTCAGAGAATGCTTTGTATATTTTTCTTCAAAGCATTTCTCTTTATTTATTCTGACATGAATTAAGTCGTTTAACATATATTTTTGCCAGTGCACGTGCTCAATTCTGCAAAATAGCAGCGACAACGGCGAATTCCTTACTTTGATTTTATCGGCTCTGCCGATATCATCTGCCGCCAAGTCGAACACCATACAGAATTCAATTTGCACCTTCTCTATACTTTACATTATCTGGCCCGGCGCGCTTTTCAGACTGCATCGCAAACAACGGCCACGACGCTATGGCGGTATTGTTTACTGTTTGAATTTTTTAATTCGTAATATCTTTTGAATGGAGAGTCCAATTTAAATAATTTAAAAACTACTTTATAGGTAGTTAAATGGTCTTGATCATAAAATAATTTATATGGATAAGGATTAATATAAACTCATAAATAGCATGGTTTAAATTTGGTTAGCGTTTTCATTAATGTTTAAAATGAAAAAAGTTGTTGTAGTGACATAACTACAATAGTTAGACATATGCTACCGCGGAGTTTTTTGTAGACGTTATGATGTTCTTCAATATTGTTGTACATTATTTTGTTCTATCGCTAATAGTTTCTGCAGCGCATTCGACGAAAGACATTTTAAGACTCATTTTTCTACACCTTCGGCTACATTGTTCAAATTTTACCAAGGAGCCCTAACTTTTTTCGAAATGAAATGTAGCCTATGTCAAATTGGAAGATTGAAGTATTCTATCGGTAAAAGAATTTTTTAAATCGGCCCAGTACTTTTTGAGCCTATTCATTACAAACATACAAAAATAGGTACAAATCTTTCCTCTTTATAATATTAAAATTTAATCATCATATATGCAGACGAGTGCTATCTTCATAAATATGAACAAAGCCTAGCAACATTTTGAATCAATCCTAAGGCATTGCAAATATTCAAATTCCGTGAATCCCCAAGGTACGGATCCACTTCCGTGCAATGGCTGCAGATGTTTTTTCCAAAACAAATTGTCAATTTTACGCTCATCTCCTTCTTCTTTACTGGCGTATACACCGCTTACGCGATTATAGCCGAGTCAACAACAGCGCGCCAGTCGTTTCTTCTCTTCGCTAAGTGGCGCCAATTGGATATTCCAAGCGAAGCCAGGTCCTTCTCCACTTGGTCCTTCCAACGGAGTGGAGGTCTTCCTCTTCCTCTGCTTCCCGCGGCGGGTACTGCGTCGAATACTTTCAGAGGTGGAGTGTTTTCATCCATTCGGACAACATGACCTAGCCAGCGTAGCCGCTGTCTTTTAATTCGCTGAACTATGTCAATGTCGTCGTATATCTCGTACAGCTCATCTTCCCATCGAATGCGATATTCGCTGTGGCCAACGCGCAAAGGACTATAAATCTTTCGCAGAACTTTTCTCTCGAAAACTCGCAACGTCGACTCATCGGTTGTTGTCATCGTCCAAGCCTCTGCACCATATAGCAGGACGGGAATTATGAGCGACTTATAGAGTTTGGCTTTTGTTCGTCGAGAGAGGACGTTACTTTTCGATTGTCTACTCAGTCCGAAGTAGCACCTGTTGGCAAGAGTAATCCTGCGTTGAATTTCCAGGCTGACATTGTTGGCGGTGTTAATGCTGGTTCCTAAATAGACGAAATTATCTACAACTTCAAAGTTATGACTGTCAACAGTGACCTGGGAGCCAAGTCGCGAGTGCGACGACTATTTGTTTGATGACAGGAGATATTTCGTCTTGCCCTCGTTCACTGCCAGACCCATTTGCGTTGCTTCCTTGTTCAGTCTGGAGAAAGCAGAACTAACGGCGCGGGTGTTGAGACCGATGATATCAATATCATCGGCATACGCCAGCAGCTGTACACTCTTATAAAAGATTGTACCTGCTCGATTCAGTTCTACAACTCGAATAATTTTTTCCAGCAGCAGATTAAAAAAATCGCCCACAGCCGTATTAGTTTTGCGGGGATACCAAATTCAGACATCGCGGCATAAAGGCAGCTCCTTTTCGTGCTGTCGAAAGCAGCTTTGAAATCGACGAATAGGTGGTGAGTGTCGATTCTCCTTTCACGGGTCTTTTCCAAGATTTGGCGCATGGTGAATATCTGGTCGGTTGTTGATTTACCAGGTCTGAAGCCACACTGATAAGGTCCAATCAGTTTGTTGACGGTGGGCTTTAATCTTTCACACAATACGCTCGATAGAACCTTGTACGCGATGTTGAGGAGGCTTATCCCACGGTAGTTGGCGCAGATTGTGGGGTCTCCTTTTTTATGGCTTGGGCATAGCACACTTAAATTCCAATCGTTGGGCATGCTTTCGTCCGACCATATTTCACAAAAAAGCTGATGCATGCTCCTTATCAGTTCTTCGCCGCCGTGTTTGAATAGCTCGGCCGGCAATCCATCGGCCCCTGGAGCTTTGTTGTTTTCATGCGGGCAATTGCTATTCGAACTTCTTCTTGGTCGGGCAATGGTACGTCTGCTCCATCGTCATCGATTGGGGTATCGGGTTCGCCTTCTCCTGGTGTTGTGCGTTCACTGCCATTCAGCAGACTGGAGAAGTGTTCCCTCCATAATTTAAGTATGCTCTGGGCATCGGTGGCTAGATCACCTTGGGGGGTTCTACAAGAGTATGCTCCGGTCTTGAAACCTTCTGTAAGCCGCCGCATCTTTTCCTAGAATTTTCGAGCATTACCCCTGTCGGCCAGCTTATCAAGCTCTTCGTACTCACGCATTTCGGCCTCTTTCTTTTTCTGTCTACAAATGCGTCTCGCTTCCCTCTTCAACTCTCGGTATCTATCCCATCCCGCACGTGTTGTGGTCGACCGTAACGTTGCGAGGTAGGCAGCCTGTTTTCTTTCCGCTGCGACACGGCACTCCTCGTCGTACCAGCTGTTCTTTTGCACTTTCCTAAAACCAATGGTTTCGGTTGCAGCTGTACGTAAGGAGTTTGAAATGCCGTCCCACAGTTCCCTTATACCGAGTTGTTGACGAGTGCTCTCAGAGAGCAGAAGTGCAAGCCGAGTAGAAAATCGTTCGGCTGTCTGTTGTGATTGCAGCTTCTCGACGTCGAATCTTCCTTGTGTTTGTTGTCCCGAGTCGATGTTAGGACCTCGGAGCGCACGCACATCTAGAACACTGGAGACGTGTGTTCCGTCTATCACAACGTGATCGATCTGGTTGGTGGTTTTTCGATCCGGAGACAGCCAGGTAGCTTGATGTATCTTCTTATCCTGGAATCTAGTACTACAGATAACCATATTTCGGGCCCCGGCGAAGTCGATCAGCCTCAACCCATTTGGGGATGTTTCCTCATGGAGGCTGAATTTACCGACCGTAGTGCCAGACCGGACATTCCAGGTGCATGCCCTCAATTCGTAGTCCTTATTTCGTTTGCCATGGTCGTCATCAAAAGGGGGGTTTCTCATCCGTGGCTGATTGTTGATTTTCATTGGTAAGATTTTTTACGTGGCGGGTTCCAAACCCAGCACACAACCCTGAGGAGGGGATATTTCGCCTTCTCACTTTAGCTCGCCTTCAAACGGATGTTTTTAGGCTCCCCAGAGGATACTTGGTCAAAGACCGGAAGTCGTGAGCTGCTTGAGTCATATATAAAAAAATCGTTTCTTGCCACTCCCAAGTGAATGGCGATCAGAGATCTTTCCTCACTTGCGTGAACTTCTACACATGACTCCATCCTCCCTCCCTATTGTTTGGTAATTCTTCTCCAACCAGAATATTGCTATAAACATCAAATACCTCTCCGCTATCAATAGAAACATAAATTTCATCATTTTCACATATGACATTAAATTTTTTTGTTCAATTAATAATAAGAGCTCAAAGAGATCTACTTCGTCTAAAAATTACATACATACATATTATATGCATATACTTTAGAGGCATAAAACCAAATACAATATGAATTTAGTGAACTCAGATATTAACATCGTTCCGCAAAACTACTGTCGGTTCAAAAGCGTAATTCAATTATCGAAAACTAACGTAAACGGGGGAAGATATGAAAATGGAGCCGAGGTGGCCATAACCGATATTTTGTTCAAATTATATGTAAATGGCCTAACATTGTCTTCGTGACCAAAAAACAAGGACTAAATTTAAGTATTTAAGTATTTCACTACAACCTCTGAATAAACTTTTCAGAGCGGATTACTATAGCATATACATAGCTGCCATATAAACTGTATGATCCGAAGTTCTTGAAAGAAAAATTTCTTTATCTGACTAAAAATGAAATACACTAGTTTACAGTCATTTGGCAGCTCTGTTGTTAAAAGCTGTTTCTTGATCATTTTGAGATGCTAAAACTGAACGTGATAGTAAAAAATTCTAAAGACGCCATGTAACTATGTACTAAAATGACAAACATAGCTGTAAGTGATGGAAATTTTTTGTATTCAAATTCGTAATTTAAATACCCCACAAACCTCTTAACACATCAGTCGCAAATATTTCCTTCAGTTTTGTTGAGTAGTGTTATTATCGAAAGCCTTACTACAATATCTGATTAAATTTGTTAGATCGGACGATCATAGGTGTCATAGAAACTATACGATCGGAATGAAGTTCTTATAAATAAAACTTTTTATTTGAGAAAAAATGTTCACGAAATTTTGTATGAATTATTATCCAAAAAAATGTTATCCAAAAAAAAATTGTTAGGTTAAAAATTTAGATTTCTTGTATGGAAAGCTTTTATTTCCGAAATACTCTCTTTCTTCGACTATATAACTTCGGATACGCAGAAAGATCCAAAAGCGATGAGGTTCGATGTCTGATTACACCGAATTGGGAAAGAGTATGATCTCGTTGTTCTCTTGCGTGAGAGCGGTGGTTCGCTGTACTTCGCGTAAGTGCAGTATGTTTAGTTGTAATTCTTTTGTTCACCCTGATGTCGGTGATATACTCACTTGCACTTGCACCTGGAATGTTTAATTCGCAAACTTTTGAAATAAAGGAAATAAGTATGTTAATTTCAAATGAATAACTTTTATTTCCTTTTTTCCCTCTTTTTTACATTCACACAATTCACTTCATTTGTTTACAAAATTTTCTTAGTATTTTTTAAACTTTTCTACAGCGTAGAAAGTATCGATGGCGAAAACCTTAGAGGTCACGGCTAAAACGAAAAAAGGCCCTCATTCCGATTTGGCCAATCCTTTTGTATCGGTTGTGGGTGGTGAAAAAAGCGAAGTATTGGTGTGTAGTGTGGTTGGTATGATGTGTGGATGACATGTTGTTGTATTGGGTTGTGTGACCTTTTGGAATGTTGTGTGTGGATTATGTGCGATGAGTGCTGCAAGGATGATATGTGCGGCGTAGCAAAATATCGCAAGACCAGATGTCGCATAAACATCCCGGCCCCCTAGGCTCACTAAGGCGTTCAGTCCAGTTGATTTGCGTTGTTGATTACGATGACCGTAGTTTGGAGCAGGTGGTCGTGAGTGCGCTCCCCTGGTGCGCCTGGAATGGTGCACTCTTCGGCGCTGGACAGGATCCTCGTCTTGTCTTTGTCTGTTATTTGTGTGGATTGCTAACGGATTGACTCGGTGAGGGAATTGATGAAACAGGGTATGATAATGGCGTTGACAGTATTGGCATGATCCGTCGAATGTGGTGTGGGAGTCTGCCAAGCAATTCATGCAATGACCGTGTGCGCGGGCGATCTGTTGGGGTTGAGCTGACTTCATGCTTTTGAAGATAATGTTCCTCTTCAGAACGTGGAGTCGATGGCATAAGCTGCATCGTGGAGGCAAATTTTCTTCAAATGGATCTTCATATGTATCCCTAGGTGTTGCAACAGATGATTGCCTTGGCGGACTCAAGACTCTTCGTGTCCTTGGTGCGAGGATTGGTGGAGCTGATGCTCTAGGTGCAGCACTCGCGGACTTCACAGTCTTGGGAGTAAGTTGGTTGTCTTCTATGTCCATTTCTATTGGAAGAGGAATATCTTAATATATAAAAATCACGTGTCACGTTGTTTGTTTGCGATGGACTCCTAAACTACTGAACCGATTTTAATGAAATTTTTAACGCTGAGTGCAGTTTGGTCCAACTTGAAAGATAGGATAATTTATAACTCTCCTTATAGTCGCATTATTTATTCATTGAAAATTATTTGTTTATTATTAGCAAAGAGCTATCCACCAGTTGGTGGCGCTAACAGCGGTATGTGCGGTATGTTACAGTAGATGGCGCTACAAACATTAAATGAAAATGCGTTGTTTGAAGTTTATATTATTTGTGGTAAAGTTATACGAGTCTATGACTTCCAAAAAAAAAATAAAAATTGGGCGGGGCGAAGTTCGCCGGGTCAGCTAGTACTATATTAAAACATTGTATGGTGCATGGATTGAATTATGTAATTGGGTATTGGTTTTTAGAGATAGATACATATATCATCATATACTATACATATTTTTACGGTTCAATTGTTTTCGCTAATTGATTTTAGATTTGCATGTAACGTTTGTATAATGGTTAGGATTAAACGAATTAATTGACGGTTTTGATTTTATTTTATGCGTTTGATTTCGCGGAGTTGTGTAATCAGTTATTCGGTGGTCGTCCCCGATGTACCTTTTCAATGCGGCATAGTCGCCGTTCGGTAGGGGGAAGGCATTCGTCCTGTATGATGACGCATTCGCCTGTACTGGGTTCCTTCTGGATCGTTTTCCATCCATATCTCTTGCGGAGATCTTTAAGATAGTCCTCCATCCATCTGTGGAAAAAAAAGAAAATAAAAATTCTTCATTTGAAATTACTCGTAACATACTTATTTCCTTTATTTCAAAAATTTGCGAAGTAAACATTCCAGGTGCAAGTGCAAGTGAGTGTATCACTGACATCAGGGTGAACAAAAGAATTACAACTAAACAAATGTTCCTTCGAGCCTTTTTGAAAGGCACCTAGAGGAAGAAAAAAATTTAAACCAAAAAAAGAAAAATGTAGAGTACAAGATACTCATGCATAGATATTAAATGTGCAAATAAATTATAATAAACATGCGCGTAACATATTGAAACAAAACTAACACAAAACTCACTAAAAACTAAAACCGGGCGCGATTTAATGAAAATAAAAGAAAAAAAGAAGAAAACATTAAGCACGGGAAAGGAATTCAGCAGGAAAGCAGAGAGGAGGAATGCTACATACAGCAATAACGCCGGAACAAGAAAAAAACTAAACTCAGAGAGCAAGAAGGAAGAGGAATATTCTCATAAAGCATAAGTATCTCACCCTCTGAAAGACCCTTGGCGAAAATTAATGCGAGTTCAGTTCAATTTAATTTTTAAAATTGAAGTTTTTATGCACACATGTATATACATACATATGTATGTAATTTTTTTAAGTTAGTAATATTTCGGCATACAGTTACTTATAAAAAACCCAACTGTTCTTAATAAAATACATATATATATATTACGAGGGCTGTCCGATAAATAACCGACCTCAACGTGAAGCTAGCGGCACATCTGAAAAAAAAGTTTCTACTTCAAATTGTGCATATTATAATAGCTACTCGCCCAAATTTCAGAAATTTATCTTGCGCAATTATCCGTTGACAGTCGTTTTTGTGAGTCTATTTCGGTGATTTCCTCAAAATGGAAAAAATGAATATCGAGCTGTAATTAAATTTTTATTTTTGAAAGGCAATACGCCTTCACAAATCAAAGATGAGTTGGACTCTGTGTATGGTGACTCTGCACCATCGTTTACCACCGTAAAATTTTGGGCAGCTGAATTTAAACGTGGTCGCAGGAGCTTGGAAGATGATGAACGTCCTGGGCGTCTAAAAACTGTAACCACTAACGATAACATCGCTAAAGTTCATCAATTGGTACTAGACCACCGCCGGATTAAAGTTAGGGAAATAGCTGAGATTATGAAGATGTCAAAAGAAACTGTTTGTCACATATTAAACCAAGATTTGGGCATGAGAAAGCTGTCCGCGCGTTGGGTGCCGCGTTTGCTTACGCTAGACCACAAACATGCGCGCATGAACATTTCCAGCGCTCTGTTGGCTCAGTTTAGAAGCAATAAGACCGAGTTTTGGCGCCGATTGATAACTGTAGACGAAACTTGGATTCATCATTATACGCCCCAAACAAAAATCTAATTTAAACAATGGATTGAAAAGGGGGAACCAGCCCCAAAAAAACCTACAGCTGTGTATTCGGCTGGAAGAGTGATGGCGAGTGTTTTTTGGGACAGCCATGGAATTATTTTTAGCGACTATCTTGAAAAAGGAAAAACTATAACAGGAGCATACTACGCATCATTATTGGACAAGCTAAAGGAAGAAATTTCGAAAAATCGGCCACATTTGCAAAAAAAGAAAGTCTTGTTCCACCAAGACAACGCACCATCTCACACCTCAACAGTCGCCATGGCGAAAATCCACGAATTGCGGTTCCAACTGCTTGACCATCCACCTTATTCACCGGATCTAGCACCAAGCGACTTTTTTTTGTTTCCTCAACTTAAAACTGCGCTCGGCGGCCAGAGATTTTCGTCAAATGAAGAGGAAATCTCTTTCGTGAACTCGTATTTTGCAGACAAAGACGCCAAGTACTATTTGGAAGCAGTCAGCGTCTAGCACTCAAAGTGTTTGGTCGTGTTAAGTTCGCTATTGTAGTGATTTCAGTGCGGTCTCAGTTCCGTTATTCTCTTTTGCCTCTATTTCGTTGATTAGCGTAAAGCTTTGCTTCATATTTATCATTCACTGAATTTTTTATTCAGGCTTGGTGAGTTTGTTAAAATTGTGAAATGCCCCTAGGGGCAAGTGCTAGTAGGGTGAATCGTTTTGCACTACTTGCAAACGATTACCCACGCAAAAAGAAAAAACTTTCTAATGGTTCGCCTATTAATATTTTCCCCGAACTACCAAACGTCGTTGTGGCAGACCCAAAATTTCTTATTCTAGCATGTGATGATGTTAATAAAAAAATTTCAGACTTCTCATGTTTTGCGGTGCACAAAGCCATACAAATTATCAGCAAAGATGTTATTTCCATATCTGAGCTTAGAGACGGAAACCTTCTGCTTCTAGTAAAAGATATAAAAATTGCCCAAAAATTTCTGGCCACTACGCAACTACATGGTGTATGCTCTGTCAAATTTTCATTTCATGCCTCGCTGAACACAACAAAGGGAACAATTTATGCTCCTTACCTCAATAAAGTAAGTGATGAGGAAATTGTAAAAGAATTAAGCAGCCAAGGCGTTACTTCAATACATAAATTCAACAAAGTAATTGACGGTAAGGCAACTCCCAGTGGGGTTGTTCTCCTGTCCTTCGACTCATACAAACTCCCTAGCAAAATAGATATTTCGTGGCACTCCGTAAAGGTTAGGGAGTACATTCCCAACCCTATGAGGTGCAGATCGTGCCAATTGCTAGGGCATACCGCAAACTGGTGCAAAAATAGTCCGACATGTGTAACATGCTCCTTTCCTCCCCATCACCCAAACGACTGCACTCGAGTTAAGTGTGCCAATTGTTCTGAGCCACATCCGTCATCCTCAAGCGAGTGTAAAAGGTTTAAGCAAGCTAAAGAAATTTTAACAATAAAAACCAGAAATAAATGCTCGATGAAGGAAGCCAAAAATATATATCTAAAGCAAGTCACTTTACCCCCAGCTAACCCCATAATCTCCTACGCCACTGTGCTTTCGTCTCCAGCAAACGCACATGCTAATACTACTGCACCAAGTACCGGTTCCTCACAAACGGTAATTAATGAGAACAAGGAGAATTCTAGCACCAATTCATCAACTATCATTCATAAATCACCTTCAAATCCAAAAGTCTCCAGCGACCAAACACAAATTTTCTCAAGCAATAGTCTTACTAATCAACAGCCCAATAATCAAAATAACTCTCTTCAAAATTCTACTCAAATCGCAGCTAACTACCAAAAAACTCTCCACTCTGATCTCAGCCCAACTAAACAGAAATCAGCTAACCAACAATCAAAGCGAATGCTCTCTACTAAGCAAACCACTCTCCACTCAAATAATAGCTCAGATGATGAATGCTATAACCATGCTAGTACTTCTCTCGGAGATACCACCGTAAACTTAAATAGTGCAGCGTCACTCAATAAAGCACAAAAATACTCAACTACTCATACTATGAATAACAACTTTACTACTGATGACAGTTTTTCGGCAATTGCTTTCTCTCCACCTGCGTCAATTAACAGAGTTCTTTCTTTTACACAATTACAGAAAATGTCTGATGATTCGGACAGTTAATGCTCTTTAGTTTTCCGTATATATCAATATAATAATTACTTTCAGATTCTAATTCCAGCCATTAAATACTTATGTTAACTTTTTTACAATGGAATATAAATGGTTTATTTAATAATTATCATGAGCTTCAGTTACTCATTACTGAATTTAAACCAGATCTTATTGCTCTGCAAGAGACCAATATTGGATATGGGAATACATTTTTAGCACCTTCTCCATACGTAGCATATTTCCACAATACGAATCAAACTAATATTCACGGCGTTGGTTTGCTGATTAAAAAAAAACATTTGACACAAACGTATTCAGATCGAAACTAACTTAAATATAATTGCCCTCCAAATCAAAGTTATGTTAACTTTCACAGTGATCTCAGTTTATTTTCCGCCAAGCAGTGCTATTGATTTCCACGAGCTGAAAAGTATTTTGATTTCTCTACCTAAACCACTCATCTTTTGTGGGGATTTTAACGCGTGGAGCCCGCTTTGGGGCTCCCCTATCCAAAACCGTAGAGGCAAAAGCTTTGAGGAACTCATTTGTTCACTTGACTTATCTGTCCTAAATAATAAAACACCTACGCACTTCTCTACACACAAAACATTTACTCATGTAGATGTTTCATTATCATCAACGAATATTTACCCACTCTTTTCTTGGAAAGTCTTGGAGGATCTCTGTGGAAGTGATCATTATCCAATAATTTTTTACTTAAATTGTAACAAAACAAATATGATCAAGCATACTCCCAAATTCTTAACTGAAAAGGCCAATTGGAAAAAGTACCATAACTTATGTGAGAAAATTAATAACCTTTATCCCGCCAGCAACAACATCAACAAGGAAGCCGCTCAAGTTAAAAAGGTTATCCTTACTGCAGCTTCTTCATCTATACCCCAAAGCAGGCCATATTTCTCGAAAAAATGTGTCCTTTGGTGGAATAAGGAAATCGCTCAATTGCGAGCCATAAAGCAATCTGCCTGGTATATCTACAAACGTGTACGATCTAACCAAAACCTTCTGTCTTATAAAGCAGCAAACGCCAAATTCAAGTTAGCGGCAAAAAAGGCAAAAAAAGAAGCCTTTAGCAATATTACTAGCTCTATTAATCCTACAACTTCACCCAAAGAAATATGGAAAAACCTTAAAAAGTTATCGGGGTCTTATAGTATTTCCAATTTTCCCCACCTTGTGGCAGGCAATAACCCCTCACCATCTGCTAAGGAAGCTGCAAATTTGTTTGCTAAGGACTGGTCTGGTTATTCAAACGATACAAATTTTTCTCAAACTTTTGTAGCTGACAAAACTCGCCTGTTAAGCGAAATATATTTTCCCCCTCCTAATCTCCTTCTATCTGCAAAAGAAATTGATAATCCAATCACGAAGGAGGAATTTAACAATTTCGTTAACAGGGTTAAGGGCTCCTCTCCAGGACACGACCGCATTACTTACGTAATGATCAAAAATCTCCCCGATTCATTTAAAATGAGACTGATAAACCTATATAACAGCATTTTTTCATCTGGTATTTTTCCTCAAAGTTGGAAGTGCGCTTTTGTATCTCCCATCCACAAGCCAAACAAACCAGCGGATAATATATCAAGTTTTCGGCCCATATCCCTACTTGTATGTAATAGTAAAGTTCTGGAGAAAATAATTGCCCACAGGTTGATGTGGTTTGCTTCTAGAAACAAATTGTTAAGCTCCACTCAAGTTGGGTTTAAAAGCGGGCATAGTGCCATCGATTCCCTATTAACTTTCGATCATTTCTGTTCGAATGCTTTATCCAGTAAAAAACACATCACAGCTCTTTCCCTTGACTTCCAAAAGGCTTTTGACCGCATTGGAGCACACGTAGTTTTAAGGCAACTAAGAAAGTGGAAAGTGGGTGGCAAAATGTATAACTTTGTCAAAAACTTTCTAACGAATAGAAAGTTTATGGTCAGAGTAAATGGCGTTTCATCCGAGATATATGATTTGCAAAACGGGATCCCTCAAGGCTCTCCTCTTTCGGTAGTGTTATTTATTATTGCATTTGACGAAATAGGTCAAATTATAGATAAGTACAAAGTAAGTTACGGGATTTATGCTGATGACGTTTTAATATATACTAAAGAGGACAGCCTTGAAACGGTTCAGGCGATTTTTTGTAAAGTCCTTGATGACATTACTGTCTGGTCGGCTCAGTCAGGGGCGATTATATCATATGAGAAGTGCATATCTGTCGGAAAAAATGCTGCCCAAATATAAAACTATGTCATAACAATGTGTATGTAAGCAATGTCAGCAGTTTGAAAATATTAGGCGTTTTATTTGATTGTAAATACACATTTAGGTTTCACTGTAATTATATTAGAAATAAACTTATCAAACGCCTCAATATTATAAAATATTTTTCGTCTAAAAAATCATTTGTTCATACTACTACACTTTGTAATATTGTTAAAGCATTATTTTTAACTGTAATTGACTACGCGCTGCCAATCTATGGAACCTGTGCCAAAAGCAACTTAAATCTTCTCAGTGCTCCATATTACGCAGCGGTGCGGAAAAGCTTACGGGCCTTCACCACCACCCCCGTCGACAACATGCTAACTGAATCTGGACTCCCTAGCATAAATGAGAGAATCGAATACATGACTGCAAGCCTTATATACAAAATTTTATGCTGCAATAACAGCCACCTCTTTGACGAAATACTTAAAGCTTCCAATCGAAAGTATCTTCCAAAGCGGCTCTCAGCGATACACCGTGTACTGATCACTGCCAAGAAATTAAATGTATCAGTTAAACCAACTCGGAAAGTGTACCCAAACTACCCGCCTTGGCTGCTGTCAGACTTATCAATTGAAACCCGTTTACAAACATTTCAGAAGCAAAACACCTGTCCACAACTTTACGCGCAAAATTTTCTGGAATATAAAGCTGAGCTAAGTCAAAAAGCATTCAACTTTATTTTTACCGATGGTTCGAAAACCAAATTTTCAACCTCATTTGCAGTAGTCTCTGAAAACCTTGATGTTTTAAGAAAAGGTATCCTGCCTAATCATTGCTCCATCTACACCAGTGAAATCTTTGCTATCCATCAAGCCGCCTTAATTGCATCGAAATCCAAGGGCAATTTCTGCATTTGTACTGACAGTCGGTCTGCCATTGATGCCCTCTGGAAATTCAAAAAGGACAGCGTTCTAGTAACCCACACCAGGGATTTGCTAATTAAACACAAAAACAAAATTAAATTGATGTGGATTCCTGGCCATTGCGGCATCCAAGGCAATGAACTAGCTGACTCTGTTGCGAAGAGTCTTCATAATAACCCAGCTATCTGTTTTGACACTCTTGAAAAGGCCGATTTGTCGAGACATGTACGGCAGTATATTAACAATAAATCCTTACAAAAGTGGAAAGAATATGTTCACCATTATGCAGATATTAATCCAACAAAAATTAGGCCTACTTTTCCTTCCGATGCTAAACAGTCAGACATTCTCGTTTTCACAAGACTTCGTTTGGGCCACACGCAGATCACTCACGGACATCTTCTTAGTCATGGAGTATCATTATGCAACGTTTGCGGGGCAATGAGCACATCTGTGAAGCATATCTTGGACAACTGCCCTCGTTTTTCTATTCAAAGGCAACGGATTTTTGGCTCGACTGTTCCATCACAACTTCTTTCCGACACTGCAGCACTTAACATAAGCAAGATATCTAGTTTTATAGCCTCATGCAACCTATCTCATTTAATTTAGTTAACCTTAACTGTATAATATTTGTAATCCATAAACGAAATGTAAATTAGTATTAGTATTTTTGTAAAACCAGCTGATGGCCTCGAGCTAGTGCTGTTTTTTTTCTTCTTGTTTCCTGTATATTTATTGTGCATGAAATAAATAAATATCTATCTATCTACTATTTGGAAGGGTTGCAGAGATGGGAGCATCGCTGGGAGAAGTGTGTGGAGTTACAAGGAGACTATGTAGAAAAAAAAAAAAAGTTTTTGAAAAAGTCGCGTGCATCATGGTTAGGTCGGTTATTTATCGGACAGCCCTCGTATATACAGTAAGGCAGTTCGGTATACATATATGTATGTACGTATGTACCGAAATAACTGACCTGGTTCTTGGGAGCAAATACTTATAACCTATCAATATAAGACATTATATACTTATCTAAATATATAAAAATCACATGTCACGTTGTTTGTTTTCGATGGACTCCTAAACTACTGAACCGATTTTAATGAAATTTTTAACACTGTGTGCAGTTTGGTCCAACTTGAAAGATAGGATAGTTTATAACCAGAGATAAAGAGATGTGAGGAAAGTGAGAGAGCAATTGCTAAACGCCAAAACCACCTAAACTCGATCAACTGTCAAAGTTTAGGTGGTTTTGACGTTTAGCAATTGGAAAAGAGGGACGACCAGATTAAAATCCCGCCAAATTATTGTTCGAATGGAGAGATTTTTCATTATTTTGTCTCCATTTGTAACGGCCATTAGTTCGAAGAATACCGAAGGCGAAACAGCACGCAGATTGAAAGATGTGAGCATATTTTAATTTTTATTAAGTAAATTTGCATTTATTTAATACTTTTTTATTTTATTTTACAGATAAAATGCCGAAAACAACCAGCAGTTGGAGAAAATGCATTGTTGGCTGCAACGAGGGAGGAAGAACATTTAGCTTTCCAAACAGTGGAACGGATCTCGAACGGTGAGTGAAAAACATTAAATAGTGCAAAAAGTGTTTGTAAAAAATTTCGATAAAATCAGTGTTTCGATTGTTCAATGAGTAATTTTGGATAATGAAATTAAATTTCCGTGTCTTTTCAAATGTGATGTGCTGAACAAGTAGAGCGCGACAGACTGCAAGCGACATTTGTCAAATATTAAAATACACACGTTCTTATGGACACAGTTATGTAGTCGTGCAGCTACCTCAATAACTGTGTCCTTAAGAACATGTGTATTTTAATATTTGACAAATGTCGCTTGCAGTCTGTCACGCTCTACTTGTTCAGAGCGTAACTGTGAATTTATTGCCATTGCCGTTAATTAATTAAATAAATTATTTTAAAGTAAATAATTGAATATTTATGATAGTTATAAAAAAGTCGTACTTTAAATATTCATTAAATATACACTTTTTGCACTATTATTATTATTATTATTATTATACATATTTCATAATTAAATTTTTACCTTTTTGTATTTTATTTTGTTTCTTTTAATAGGCGTAAATGTTGGCTCAAACGTTTAGGTGTTTTTGGAGATCTAAGCGACAAAACACCTAAACACATTTTTGCGTGCGAGCGGCATTTTTCGAATGAAATGCGTAACGCGAAAAAATTGCGTCCGAGAGCCGTTCCGGACATAAATTTAATTAATGAGCCAATATTTAACGCCCCAAATTCTGAAAATATAATTGAAATAGGCGTTGAAGATTTTTTTCCCCAAATGGAAGGAACTGCCTCAAATGCAACCGGTGCATCGAGGCAGCTGCTTCCACTTTTAGAAAGGGAAGACCGGGAAAATATTTTAGAGCCTCTGCCACTTCTTGAGGAGGAACTACTAAAGAGTAGTGAAAAGGCCGCGCAAACAGGTAGGGGTCTGACAGCAGGGACAGATAAAAAAAAAAATTGAGAGAAGAAAATAGAATTTTAAAAATAAAATTAGACGAAAAAGAACAGGAGAATAGGAGTTTAAAAGCTCAGTTGGTCCAAATGGCAACTGAATTAGAAAGATGTAGGGAAATGTTAAGAAGTAGTTCATTTAGGGAAGAGTCAGATCCTCTAGAGATAGTTTGCAGCAAAGTTCCTCCTCAGTTAGGTGCTTGTATTAGGAGTAGTTTTTTAAATAGTAATCGCCAAAGTCACGGTCGGCGATATGACACTTTTCTTAAAACTTTAGCTTTGGGTGTATTTTTTTTTGTCACCAATCGCTTACCGCTACCTAAAGCACCAACTTAGTTTTCCCTCGGAAATTACGTTACATAATTTTGTCGCAGATTGGCCTCGTTTCCCAGGTTGCACCCAAAGCAGTATAAAGTCTTTACAAATAAGATTTAAATAAAAAATTTCTTATATTATAATAATAATATAAGGGATTTTCTTTCGAACAAAAGTTCATATCAGTTTCTTGTGATGAAATGTCACTGAAATGTCATTTGCAGTATGATAGGAAATTTGATAGGGTGATAGGTCTTGAAGATTATGGCGATGAAAATCGCACATCTAGAATAGCCACAACTGCAATGACCATAATGGTGCAAGGTATAGGTGGAGAACCTTGGTCCCACCCGTTAGCTTATTTTTTTATTAAAGGCTCATGTAAAGGGGATGTCCTCAAGAAATATATTCTTGAAGCCATTACCCAACTTCAAAATATAGGGCTAGTTCCTTGCCATTTTGTTTGTGGCCAGGGTACCAATTTTCAAAATTTAGCTAATTTTATTCCATTTTTATAAACAGGACTCTAAGTCGAGTTATCGGTGTGCGCCTAAATTAACCGATGCTCATATTTACCCCAATACCTTTCAAAAAATGAAAGTTAAATTCGCGTCTCAAGTTTTAAGTAATACGGTCGCTTCAGGTATGCTTTCTCTTTACAGCTCGGGAGCCTTAAACTCAAATAGTATGAGCTTCATTAATACGGCGGATTTCGTTTCTTTTTTCAATAAATTATTCGATATCTTCAATAGCAGTTTCGCTGAGGCCATTGTACCCACTAAAAAAGTTTTTATAAGTTCCCCAGAGCAAAACCAGTTTTTAGATGAGGCAGAAAAAGTTTTGAAAACAATTCGGGTCGTAGATGAGTTAGGAAACGACACAACAAATAATTTCAATTTTATAAAGGGGTGGTTAATTAATATTAATAGTTTAAGACGATTGTGGCGATTGCTGTCACACTCAGGATTTCCTTACCTGAAGACAAGACGACTATGTCAGGACAGCTTAGAGCATTTTTTTGGTCAGATTAGAAGTAGGGGAGGTACTAGAGTAACACCTTTCATGTTCTCTAGTTTATTTAGGAAGTCATGGGGTTTACGTTACGTAAATATCGTAACAAAAGGTAACTGTGAGCTGCCTGTAGAACCCGAAGCCACAGTTATTTCAGAACATAGCCATAATGTTCTTCTCAATGTGTGCAATGATTCCGTTTTAAGTGACCTTTCTTGGCAGGATTTCCAGGGTTTACCACGGCCCGAACACTCCATTGTTAGATCCATTACTTTAGATAGTAGTTTAGAAATTAACTTTTTAAAGGAAAATGCTTTTAGTTATTTTTGCGGCTACCTTTATTTGAAAATTTTTAAAATGCACACATGCCTCCTGCCATTACCCTATTTAGGAGATGAAATTCCTTCTGATGAATTCATCTTCACACATCAAAACCAGATCGATAAATGCAATTTAGTGAAGCCGCCTCAAGAATTTGTTGCATTTATTAATAATTTAGAAATAAAATTTGTCGAAGAATTTGACAGAAATTGTCATAAAATAGGATTAGGAGAAATTCTTTTTGCTAAGTTAAAAGATATTAGGCCCTTCTTGTGTTGTGAAGACTGTGACCCAAAGGTAGTTATTGCTCTATTTATTAGAATTAGAATTTATTTTGTGACGAAATTTTTAAATAGAGATTTATCTTTACCCAATTTTAAAAATAAAATGTTGTGTGTTTCACATTTGTAGTTTTCATCTTCCTTTTTTAGTGGTTGCAATGAGCAAGATTTTTAAAGCAGATTTTTTAAGCAGATTCGCATTAAGAGGCTTTAAAGTTAGAACGTTTAATAGAAAGTTTTTAATAACAAATTAGAATTTGGGGTTTAAATATTGGCATTTGTATATATGTATGTTTATTTTTATAGTTTTAAGTATTATATTATTATATGTGATATGAAGTGATATTGTTTTTGTTATTTTTTTATACTATTATATATGAATTGTTATTGTTTTGTTTTTTTAGTTTTTTTATGTAAATAAATTTTTAATGGGTGATATAGGCCTACTGGAGAACCGAGCACCCAAAAATAACTTCGGTAACGCGCCCTTTTGCATACCTCATAGGTGGTGTGGAAAATGCGAATTGGGTATTTTATTTAAAATGCCCAAAAAATATCTTTTTTTCTGATCTGGCTACAATGGGAAATGTTATAAAAAACGCTTATTTTGAGGCCCTCTCACACTGGAATAAGTTAAACATCCCTTTATTCCTGTTTATACCTCTCCTTATAGTCGCATTATTTATTTATTGCAAATTATAGGGGTATTCTCTTGCTCTTGCAAGATTGCAGATTGCAAAAATACTACACCGAAATATACAAGGGCACGAGAGCACCCATTGCAGAATCTAGTGATATATGAGCGACTGATTCAGTCAATTTATTGTAAATGACTATTGTGCATGTCTATTGTGAATGCGCGCTCTTCTGCATGCATTTTTAACAAAAAACAACTGTAACAAAACTTTATAATTTAAATAGAAATTATAAAATCTAATTAAAATTTACCTTTCTCAACAGTTTAACGACGTAATATGTCTATATGTAAAATGGCAACTACAACAGGGTTGCAATTTTATTTTTGCGTGAGACTGCACGCTAATATACATGGGTTTTGGTCTGACATATTTCAGAGCCCTTGCAAATATTTTTCTGCGTGTGTTTGTTGTTGTGCCGTCGTAAATCTGCAATGCTTGCACCGTGCACCGGGGTTTGCAAGAGCAAGAGAATACCCCTTATTTGTTTATTATTAGCAAAGAGCTATCCACCAGTTGGTGGCGCTAACAACGGTATTGAGTAAGTGCGGTATGTTACAGTAGATGGCGCTACAAACATTAAAAACATTAAATGAAAATGCGTTGTTTGAAGTTTATATTATTTGTGGTAAAGTTATGCGAAGTTCGCCGGGTCAGCTAGTGTACATATATGTATATAATTATTTTCCGTGCTCTCATCGAACGGTTACCGTTTATCTGCAATTAGCATTTTTTTTTTTGGACATACTTTTATAAACATATATACAACAACTACACGGAAAAAGTTATAGAAACGTATGAAAATCAATATACATACATACATGGGTGCCATATACCCAGTTAGAACAGTGACTGTCATGTTACCTAGTGACATGCCGGTAACGCGTGCCGGTTTAATTGTCACTTTTTCCTATCACGTTCTTAAGGGCGAATCAAAAAAGCTCCCAAAACTTTTGTATACATGTGATCATTTATTACCTTCTCGCTCACATATTTTCTGCTGTAATAAAACTAGGTCCTTCTTTCTCACACTTTCATTAAATTTGGGACAAATCGACAAAACTGCTTTCAGGAAAGCATGACGGTGCATCCTGCAATAGCCTAGTGGGTAAGCCACTCGCTTGTCATTCTCTCAACCTAAAGTTCGAAGCTCTAAAATATAAAGATTTTTTTTTTTATAAAATATTTTTTTTATTAATTTTAATAATAAAATAAGTTTATTTAGATTTACATTAAATTCATTTCCTTCATCTTTTGACATTTTTTTAATAATATAAAAATTATTTATATACGTTTTTATATACATACAAAAAATAATATATTCATATACATATATCAAAAAAATTATTACAGTATTATATCTTTCTTCTGCTTTTCGCTTCCTATATGTTTTTTGCTTAAATCTATGGTGGCTCATTTCCATGGACTTTCGCATTTGTTGCTCGAAATTCGCAAGTCCACAAGTGATGAAAGAATCTATAAAAAATGTAATGAAAAATCAATTAAAATACATCTTTTTAGGTTAATATGTATGTACAGATGCCGCAACACATCACATACACTGTCGGAACTGCCTTTCATCCTTAAAACAAACTGTTTCTGTAATTTGAAAATATTATGCAAAATAAATATTGTTTATTGAAGAAATTGTATACATTACTAACCGTTGCTGTAGCGAATTCTTCGCATTTCAGTTTTTCTTCCATTTCCAAAGCTGCAGCTAATGTTGTTAATGGTAGGGTGGAAGCAATTTCTGTTTGTGCGTTGTCGATTTCTTCACCAGTCAGTCGGCATACTGATTGGCGAACTTTCGGAATTAGCACCTCACTTTCGCGGACGGTTTTTTGTTGGGCCATTTCTTCGCTTTTTTGAATTATCTGAAAAGAGAACAAGAGCAGTTAGAGAATACTTAAATAATGCCTAAACAACAATATCTAAACAACACGTTTTTTTGTGTTGATGAATACCTACAGAACAATAAAAACTAAATTTTTTTAGGCAATATTTATTAAAATAAATAAAAATAAATAAATAAAATAAAAATAAGAAATTATAAAAATGTTTACTTTATTTTTTTAGTAGTTTACGGCCAGAAGTCTGGAGTTATTGCGGAAAATTTATAAAAAAAAGGCGATAAATGACACTTTTTTGAATAAAAACAAATAGAAATTGTAATTCTTAATTTTTCTAAATTTGTTTCATCAAAATCGGACAAGTGGTTCGCGAAAAAACATCAAGATAAGGAAAAAATTTAAAAGGTCATAAAAAAAAACTGACACATACGAACGCCAAACCCTTTGAGGGTTTTACTATACTGACCTAGTACCATCAGCCTGACTTGGAATTTCTCATCCCCCATACAATAATCCCAAAAATGTTTCACAGTGTTATTTAACGATCAGCAGCGTTTTTGAGTGGACACATACATATTTAGCACACTTCTTAGACTGTCGAAGTTTTTTAAAGTTTTAAGAAATATTTATTTTCGAATAGAAAAAATTTTGTTGATGAGAGATTATTTAATATAAAAACTGTGGCTTTGAATTAAATTTAAATTTACTGATTAGATATTGCTAGAGGTTTGTGCTGCATGGAAGAAAAGCGGGCTATAATTGTGAAGTTAAGAAGTGAAGGGCAGTCGGTAACCCAGATTGCAAAAACGCTTGGGTGTTCAAAGAAGCTCATTTATAACGCAATTAAACATTTTGAAGAATTTGGGACAGTTAAATCCGCGGTGCGAGCTCCTAGGCCTCGCAAAACCACCTCCAAAGAAGATAATCTAATTAGTTGGTTTTCAAAAAACGGCCCATTCAAGAGCTCTAAACAAATTGAAACCGAAGTTTATGCAGTATACGGAATAGAGGTTTCATCTAAAACGATCAGACGTCGTTTGAATGAAGGCGGACTGCGTGGATGTATTTCACAGAAGAAACCGTTTGTTTTTAAGAAGAACTTGGAGGCACGAAATTCATTCGCACGAGCCCACATCAACAGACCACTTTCTTTTTGGAAGAACGTTCTCTGGAGTGATGAAACTAAGTTTTGTAGATTTGGATCTGACGGTAAACGTTACGTCTGGCGCCCCATTAACCAGCAGAACAATTCTAGATATACACAAAAAACAGTGAAACATGGAGGAGGCAATATTATGGTGTGGGCGGCCTTTTCTTGGCACGGTGTTAGACCTATCGTTAGGATAACGTCAAAAATGGATCAATTTGTTTACAAGAACATGTTAACAGAACACATGATTCCATTTGTCGATGACCATATGCCTCTAAGGTGGCACTTCACGCATGATAATGACCCCAAACATACTTCGCGTTTGGTGAAAAATTTCTAGGAGAAGCAATGCGTTCCCATTCTGCAGTGACCAGCTCAGTCACCTGATCTCAATCCAATTGAGAATTTGTGGAGTGAAGTTGAGAGAAGGATTGAAGGCAAAAAACCCAAAAATTTAGAAGAATTGTGGCAGAACATCAAAAGTGCATGGTTGAATATACCTGTGGAACAATGTAGACGTTTGGTGGAGAATTTGCCTAAATGATGTTCTGAACTGATCAAAAATAAGGGTTTTCCAACGAAATTTTGAAGTAAAATTTGGTTCGGGGCGGATTGCCAAAGTTTTTGTAGGTAAACCTGAAATGTGCTAAGTATGTATGTGTCCAACGTAGTAATCATTTATTCTTACTTTTTTTTGTAGGTTTTGATTACATCGTCCTTTATGTTATTATTTAAGTGAATCTATCTGTGAAATATGAATATATGTGAAAATATTTAAGTTTTTAGTAAAGAAATGAATTTTATGGAACATTTTTTCTTAAAAGTACGAGTGTGCTAATTATATATCCACTACTGTATATTCTTGCTTATTACGACTGTCCTTTCGCGTTCTTAAAAGATACAGATAATAAAAACAAAACAAATATACAAATTTAGCGCGAGTGAAGCGAAGATAAATTAATTTGATACACGGTAAAAAAAAACATAACGAAAACAAAAAAAATCAGACATATTTAATAAAAATAATTACATACGATTTATTAAAACAAGGATTAATCGATTTATGCGGTGAATAAGCGTTCGCACAGTCATATAATCTATTTCATTTATAATAAAATTTAATATATTTACAAAAAAAAAAAATTTTACACATTTTTTCACAATACCAATTTTATAATTGTATTTCAAACGAAATATTTACAAACATTTTTTATAAAATGTTTTAATAACTCCAATTTTACAATTCTATTTCAAACGAAATATTTACAAAAAAATTTTTATATATTTTTTCATAATACCAATTTTACAATTGTAGTATTTCAAAGGAAACATTTTTAAGCTCAAAGCTTCCAATTTAATTTTATAAAACCAATCTGATAAATCTAAAAAGGTTCACAAAGCACGCACAAAGCTACACGCTCAAAGCAGGGAGCCAAACAGAAAAGAACCAAAGACAATACAGTGTCAAGGTTCATAACTGAAAGTGACAGTTTTATTAGATACTGCACAAAATTTTCAGCTTCCCCTATTAGTGGTCTGTATCAGTAGGTCTGAATTAGTTTTAAACTTAAAAATTCAAAGTATAGATAGCATATGGGCACGCCATCTGGCAGGACAAATGCTGAACTCACAGAAAACATAAAATTTTTGGCGTCAACTAAATATGAAAACTGCCTCCAACAATACGAAATTACGAAGGCAATGATATTAGACCAAATAAATTTATTAAGGCCATGTAGAGCCACTACTCCTCCTCCTAGAGTAGTTACGACTCAAAAAGAAGACCTAGATACAGGTATATGCTTGAAAGTACCTGCTTGTGATACTGAAGTTTTTCACGGAGGTTATGAGCAGTGGCCGTCCTTCCGGGACATGTTCACTGCCGTATACATAAATCATCCCAAACTTTCACGAGGTACAAAACAAAAGGGGAGGCAGGCAGTATCGTCAAGCGTTTCGCTTTAAATGACGAAAACTTTAATCTGGCTTGGGGAGCACTGGTGGAAAGATACGAAAATGAAAAAGTATTGGTAGAAAACCAAATAACAATTTTAATGAATTTACCAAAAATTCAACAAGAAACCAGCCAAGAATTTCAAAAACTGTACTCGGCGGTGACTAATTGTTTATCTGTGTTAGAAACACAAAAGATTTCCACAGAATCGTGGGACCCTATCCTAGTAAATATTTGTACAGCAACACTGCCTGATGCTGCTTGGCTACGATGGGAGCAATCACTAGTGGCAAGAAAGAAATCGGCAAAATGGCATCAAAGGAAAGAATTCTTAACAACTCAGTACGAAATAGCTGAGCGAGTTGACAAAAAAATAGTCAAACCAAAAAATAATCAAAATGACTCGAATAAAACCTTTTTTAAACCTCAAGCCAGCAATAATATGCAATACAATAGACAACACGTTAGTAAAAGTCATACTTTCGTGTCAAACTAAACTAATAAATGGCAACCATTATGTGAAATTTGTAAGGGAGTATAACATAAGATCTTGCGAGAAATTTAAAAAGCTATCCGTTTCTGACAGGAACAATCTTGTCAGACAAAATAAACTTTGCATCAACTGTCTGTCGAAAGCTCATACGACAAAAGACTGTGAAAGCAAATTTAATTGGGTGTACTTCATATAATATAATAATATAACATATACTTCATAACTGTGGGACGGCATTTCAAACTCCTTACGTACAGCTGCAACCGAAACCATTGGTTTTCGGAAGGTGCAAAAGAACAGCTGGTACGACGAGGAGTGCCGTGTCGCAGCGGAGAGAAAACAGGCTGCCTACCTCGCAACGTTACGATCGACCACAACACGTGCGGGATGGGATAGATACCGAGAGTTGAAGAGGGAAGCGAGACGCATTTGTAGACAGAAAAAGAAAGAGGCCGAAATGCGTGAGTACGAAGAGCTTGATAAGCTGGCCGACAGGGGTAATGCTCGAAAATTCTACCAAAAGATGCGGCGGCTTACAGAAGGTTTCAAGACCGGAGCATACTCATGTAGAACCCCCCCAAGGTGATCTAGTCACCGATGCCCAGAGCATACTTAAATTATGGAGGGAACACTTCTCCAGCCTGCTGAATGGCAGTGAACACACAACGCCAGGAGAAGACGAACCCGATTCCCCGATCGATGACGATGGAAAAGACGTTCCATTGCCCGACCAAGAAGAAGTTCGAATAGCAATTACCCGCCTGAAGAACAACAAAGCGGCGGGGGCGGATGGATTGCCAGCCGAGCTATTCAAACACGGCGGCGAAGAACTGATAAGGAGCATGCATCAGCTTCTTTGTAAAATATGGTCGGACGAAAGCATGCCCAACGATTGGAATTTAAGTGTGCTATGCCCAATCCATAAAAAAGGAGACCCCACAATCTGCGCCAACTACCGTGGGATTAGCCTCCTTAATATCGCGTATAAGGCTCTATCGAGCGTATTGTGTGAAAGATTAAAGCCCACCGTCAACAAACTGATTGGACCTTATCAGTGTGGCTTCAGACCTGGTAAATCAACAACCGACCAGATATTCACCATGCGCCAAATCTTGGAAAAGACCCGTGAAAGGAGAATCGACACACATCACCTCTTCGTCGATTTTAAAGCTGCTTTCGACAGTACGAAAAGGAGCTGCCTTTATGCCGCAATGTCTGAATTTGGTATCCCCGCAAAACTAATACGGCTGTGTAAACTGACATTGAGCGGGACCAAAAGCTCCGTCAGGATCGGGAAGGACCTCTCCGAGCCGTTCGATACCAAACGAGGTTTCAGACAAGGCGACTCCCTGTCGTGCGATTTCTTCAATCTGCTGCTGGAGAAAATAGTTCGAGCTGCAGAACTTAATCGAGCAGGTACAATCTTTTATAAGAGTGTACAGCTGCTGGCGTATGCCGATGATATTGATATCATCGGTCTCAACACCCGCGCCGTTAGTTCTGCTTTCTCCAGACTGAACAAGGAAGCAACGCAAATGGGTCTGGCAGTGAACGAGGGCAAGACGAAATATCTCCTGTCATCAAACAAACAGTCGTCGCACTCGCGACTTGGCACTCACGTCACTGCTGACAGTCATAACTTTGAAGTTTTAGATAATTTCGTCTATCTTGGAACCAGCGTAAACACCACCAACAATGTCAGCTTTGAAATCCAACGCAGGATAACTCTTGCCAACAGGTGCTACTTCGGACTGAGTAGGCAATTGAGAAGCAAAGTCCTCTCTCGACAGACAAAAACCAAACTCTATAAGTCACTCATAATTCCCGTCCTGCTATATGGTGCAGAGGCCTGGACGATGTCAACAACAGATGAGTCGACGTTGAGAGTTTTCGAGAGAAAAGTTCTGCGAAAGATTTATGGTCCTTTGCGCGTTGGCCACGGCGAATATCGCATTCGATGGAACGATGAGCTGTACGAGATATACGGCGACATTGACATAGTTCAGCGAATTAAAAGACAGCGGCTACGCTGGCTAGGTCATGTTGTCCGAATGGACGAAAACACTCCAGCTCTGAAAGTATTCGACGCTGTACCCGCCGGGGGAAGCAGAGGAAGAGGAAGACCTCCACTCCGTTGGAAGGACCAAGTGGAGAAGGACCTGGCTTCGCTTGGAATATCCAATTGGCGCCACGTAGCGAAGAGAAGAAACGACTGGCGCGCTGTTGTTGACTCGGCTATAATCGCGTAAGCGGTGTCTACGCCAGTAAAGAAGAAGAAGTACTTCATATTACCAACTTTCAAAATATGAAGCAAAATCAATTTCATAAAACCACCGAGTTAGTCACTACAACCAAAAGTGGTATTCTCGAAATCTCAAATCCCGAAAAAGGGAAGAACAACCATGTTGCTCTAAGGCTGCAAAAATTCAAAATCTTTATTCAGAAACTGAAAGCAAAATTCTTTTACTCACTGCAGTCATCGCTATTGAACATAGAGGAGAATTAATCAAGTTAAGAGCATTAATAGATCAAGGTTCTCAAAGATTCTTTATATCATCTAAAGCTCAAAATTGGCTAAAGTTGCCAGTCAAAAATTCAAATTTCAAAATTTCGGAAATGGGCGGAGGAATTATACAAAATTCAAACAAAATTTGCCCAATCACCATAGTCTCCCCAAACGCGGATATAAGAATAAATGCACAAGCTATCGTTCTATCGCAACTCACAAATTTACTTCCAAGCTGTGAAGTAAATAAAAAGCAATGGGAAAAATGTTCATATCTCAAATTAGCAGATCCCAGCTGCCACACCCCATCACAAATCGATTTATTATTAGGTATTGACTTAATACCTCAAATAATTCTTGAAGGTATAAAAAAATATCCAATAAATTGTTAGCCCAAAATACAATCTTTAGGTGGATATTAAGTGGCCAAGTCACAGAAAAAATTAATTCTTTTACAACTGAAGTTGAAAATATTTCAAACGAATATTTAAATAATGAACTCAAAAATTCTGGGAAGTAGAAGAATTACCTCAGACTACTTAACTTTCAGATGAAGACCAGGCATGCGAAGCCTATTACAAGTCCACAACAACAAGAAACGAACATGGTCGTTATATTGTCCGACTACCATTCAAACCAACTATTCCTGAAACCATAGCTCTAGGCTACTCTAGAATATCAGCAGTCCAGCAATTTTTAAGCCTGAAAAAAGCCTGATAAAGAAAAGTGAGCTTAAATCAGCATATGATAATGTGAGGGACGAATATCTAGTCCTCAATCATATGGAAGAAGCTGTACCATATGAAAAAGTATCTAAAGGTAGATATTTATCTTTTTATCTGCCACATCACGGGGTAATACTACATGATAAACTCACAACAAAAGAACGAGTGGTTTTCAATGCTTCAAAGTGTACGAGCTCAGGTAAATCACTCAACGACGTACAATACACTGGCCCAACCTTACAACCAGATCTCATGCTGTTAATATTAAATTGGCGCATGTTTAAATATGTTTTTAATGGGAATGTAGAGAAAATGTACAGACAAATTCTAGTACACAAAGATGACCAAGATTTCCAGCCTATTGTCTTACGCAAATCTAGTAATAGTCCATTCGCAAAAACGTGTGAAACAAATTTGCCCTTAGCAACTTCTGTGTTACAAAAACAAACACACGTTGATGATATTCTATCAGGTAGCCGCAGTCTGTCAGTATCTCAAGTGATCAAAGCACTAAATTCAGCGGGATTCTCCCTGACGAAAATTACATCAAATCTTCCGAAATTATAAAAAACATAAAAATATTAGATACAGATTTCCTTAAATTTGAAACGGCCAGTACAACAAAAACCCTAGGGATTCAATGGAATGAGATAAAAGATTAATTCTCATATACAATTGAGTCAATATCTGCAATGTCCGCCATTACAAAACGCCAAATACTTTCCTCGGTGGCAAAACTTTTCGACCACGCAGAATGGCTTTCGCCAATTATGATTCAAACAAAAATCCTCAATCAAAAAATCAAGAATTGTGTCAAGATTTCACTGAATGGGATAAACAGATAAACCCTGTACGTTTAACAAAATGGGTTTAATTTGCTAACAACTTGCACACTATATCAGAAATTCGAATGTCTCGATGTGTAAATTTCACCCCTAACATTAACACAGAATTACACGGTTTCTCCAATAGAATAATTGTAGTATTTTTGAAGTGAGTAGACGGGTTTTTTTGTAGTCCGTGAACATTTCGTGAAATCCCATACTTATAATTAGTGAAAGTGCCATAGTTTAGGCAGAGAACTTAAAAGTATAGAGAAGGTGCAAATCGAAATCTGTATGATGGTTTGATTGTGCGGCTAACAGAGCTGATAGAATCAGATCAAGGAATTCGCCGTGCTCGCTGCTATTTAGCAGAATGGAGCACGTGCAGTTGCAGAAATATATGAAAAATGACTGAGAATAAATAAAGAGAATTGCTTTGTAGAAAAATATACAAAATATACAAAGTCACACAGAGAAGGTAAAAAAGCATTCTCTGAGTGACATGCATATGCATGCTTTATTGAATTATAAGAGCCATTGTCACATATGCGTGATTACTTTGTGTTATATGAACCATTGTTTTCCAAAAAATGGTAAAAATTTTGATTTTTTCACAAAATCGGGAAAAATTAGGAAAAAATATTTTAATTTTATTTCTCTTTATTTTTATTTTTTAATTTTTAAATAAAGTAATATTTCAAATAAATTATATTTATTTCCACTATTACAAAGTGAAGATGTGCAAAATGAACTTCATTTCTTCATGAAATGTGCAAGTTAGCACCAGCTAAGTTGAAACCAAAGCTGACACCAACACTATTGCGCTAAGTCAACAATTACAAAGAACTGGGAAATAGCCCAGACGCGCGCTCAGCAAAATTGTCTATATCAGCAGCGCAATATCCGGCATGCGCCGATCAAAATTCTGGATCGACTTAAAAAAGGAATAAGCAAAAAAAAACACTTGCAACAACATCCGGCATGCGTCGACCGATACCAATTGCTGACACAGGTAGAAATAGGGTATATTTAAGAGAGAATAAGTAGAATTAAGTTTTAGTATTAATGTTTTGGTGATTCAATAAAGGTCTTGCGACCAACGAAAAAATCTTTTTTTTAGACTTGTACAATACAAGTCGATAACTTGCATATTCGCATTATTTCGTTATATTTTCCATATTTGTACCAATAGAATTTCTATGGCATATACATATGTATGTATATTATTTCTTTGGCACATTTGTATGTTTACGAAAGCAAATGCGAGCCACATACATATGTATGTACATACATTCATAATAACAAGTGTGGCACGCATCTTTGGCATCTCCGTTGTCACGGACAATCAATGGCCGAAACTCAAAGAGTTACGCCCGGAACACATAGAGCGGGGCAGACTGCAAGCGACATCTGTCAAATATTAAAATATACATGTTCATATGGATACAGTTATGTAGTTATGCAGCTGTCTAAATAAATGTGTCCTTAAGAATGTGTGTATTTCAATATCAGATTCAGATGGCGCTTGCAGTCTGTCGCGTTCTATGTGTTCAGCACATCAACCTGTCGAAGCACTGACGCGACGAGACGCGAAAGAAACTAACAAACGATTGCCGATTGTTACCGCTTCCCTTGCCGCTGTAACAGCTTCGCCTACGAACTAGCGTAAATATGTATGCATATGTATGAACTTGCATACATATCGACGCTGATTTTTGCGAGCTACGGAAAAATATTTTAGAATTGAATATTATAAATCGACAACTCCGTTGTTGCCACTTTTCTGACTTCTTTCTGTGGAGAAGCATCAGAAAGTTGTTCAATTTATGATTTTTAGCTTTTGCCATCGTCGCGAAAAGACGCTTGTTGGCAAAGGCATGCTCGGGGAGATATTACGGCGTCTGTTTATATGAATGAAGCGAGGTCGCTTGTAGAATTTGCGCCTGCCTTTATGTATGAAATCGTTTTTGTTGTAGAATTCACTACATTTGGGCTTCGCCAATTCGGCTGCCATATTGACTTGGGATGCTTCTTCTATTTGAGCAGTTGTTGTTTTTATAGAATAATGCTTCAATTTTTTTTTGGTGACATATTCACATGTGTACGCATATGTATGTTTGTATGCTTGTGCATTATTTGTTCGGAAGTGTATACAAATATATGTACATATAAGTGGATATGAATGTATGAACATGCAGATCAATGCGCGCGTATATAATATATTGATAAGTGATAAAATCATGATTTGAATTTCTGAACGCGCACATGCGTATAAGTTATTTTTAATCTTCTTGTTATTACTCCTTTGGGATAGCGACGGTGTTGTCGACTATCCAGAGTTAAGTTATTCTTGAAGATGAAATTCACACTAGTTACTTCTGATCTTCTTGTTATTACTCCTTTGGGATAGCGACGGTGTTGTCGACTATCCAGAGTTAAGTTATTTTTGAGAAAGATACTAACACGTTGAGTTTCGTACTAAAACTGATTTATTTCATTATTTGCAAGCTTATTGCTAACCTCCTATCTTTGCCGTCGCTGCTGCCGTTTGCTCGACGTTATTGCTTGCATAGGCACTTCCCACGCTCATGTATCGAACTGATCGAATTACTACAGCTAACCCAGCATGTTGTTTTGTTTACATAATTTGGTCGCGCATGAAGTGACCGATGCAGACTGCTTGCCTTGCAATTTTTGGCAGCATGAGCGCTTCAGTGCGTTAACTATTGTTAACTACTCCCTCCTTCAAAACATGGTCGTCCTCGGCCATACCCAACCTTTCCATCACTTGACGCACTGCCTTAGAAGTTTCTCTTCGCCGCCTACGTTTTAGTAATATGATTGATGCAGCAAGCATTACGGCTATCGTGGCACAAATTATTGCGGCTATCAGTGGTGCAGCAATCGTTCGTATGCGTAATTCAGCGATTTGCCGCAAGTTTACTTCACTTAGCTTGTGAAGAAATGGTAGGCTTAGTAGGGTATGATGGGAGGTTATGTTGATCCGTGCGGAGGCAGACTGTTGTGGGAGTCTCTTCGGGTATCCATTGAGAGTAACGTATTTGGTGCCATTGATAAAAGCGGTGCGTTCGAATATAACAAGATAAGTGCCATTAATAAATATTTCAGGGCCATTATCTATGCTAGCCTTAACTATTGCATCGTTTATCAAAACTATGCCATCGTCGACGACGACAATGGGGGATAAGTCGCTGGGCTTGGTGGCACAGTGCGCTACTGCGCCAGAGTGTAGGCTTTGTGCGCAAGTTTCAGTTTCGGCTTCTTTACAGAACGTTACCATTGGTGCATCAATACAAGATATAACAGCGGTAATGTTGCCTCCGCAGTCAGCTATAATGTTGTCCGGTAAATGCAATATACGGCCAGCATGCGATACGGGAAAAATAGTAATCTTCTTACATAATAACTTAGGTCTAGGAAAACCGATAATAAAGGTTACAATTTCTTTGCTTGCTAAAACCTTAACTCTAGCTATGCTAAACAATTGGGTTATTGTAACTCCTGTGAAACTCTCCTTCATAACCGCCTCCAAGTCATCTGCATCAATAATAGCAGGGTTTATTACATTAAATTTAGCCAGTGTGATTGCAATTATTAAATTTTGAATCTCTAGTGTTAAAATTCTGTTTCTAGCCAACAGCGTTTCATAGAGGTGCGATGAATCTATTTCTTCCCTTTTTTTTACACTGAGAATTTTATTGACCGTATTCGTGAGGGCGTTAATCTGTTCCTGAGTTCTGGAATTAATGACGATCTGTCTATTGTTGGACTGTATTAGCTCTTGCTCCGTTAGTCTTGTTTGTAGTAAGTCATTGAAGTCAGGCGTGCCGGCTATTACCTTCAGGGCGGACCCCAAAAAGTTTAGGCTCCGAGCATGCCTATGGTGTACTCCTAGTGTCCCTAATAAAGTAAGTAAGTGCCTGGTGTCTACTTCTAGGATCTTCCTCATGTGTGATTGTGGGAAGACGCTAATCAAGTCTGTGGTTTCTTGAATGTATTGTCCATATTCCGTTAAATTTGATATATGCCTTATGTACCTCGTCTCGTTCCAAATTATTGCAGTGCCGTCCAGGATCGGTATGTAGTCCGCGTGCGAGTAGTCCGTAAATTTGGAAGCCGTCAGCGCAGCCCAAGTCAAAAGTGCGAAGATGGGAGTATGCCTGAAATTCAAAATAAAAACAATGAAAAAAAGGTATTATGTCAGGAGTTTCACTTGAGGTTGTCCTTGTGGACCACCCTCCCTTTAATAAGAACGGTTGTTCCTAGATCAGCGTCTATCCTTTCCTCGACGTACAGTGGAGTGACCTTGTCGCCTAGTCTCTTGTTGGACTTTACCAGGACCTTTTCTCCAACTTCGAAGATTCTATTTTGGCGGTGGGCATTACTCCGCTCCAACTGTTCTTGTTGGGCTTTCTCTAGTCTGGTAGCAATATCCGGGAACATGTTTAAGTTGGCATGGATCACCTCAATCGGCTTCATGCCCGTCACTGAATGGAACGTTCTATTATATTCCACGGCGGCCTGAAGAAAAAGTTCAACTACGTCTTGTATCTGCCTTTGCAGTTTTAGACATCTGGCAATTTCCACGAGGGTGCTGTGGAATCTTTCCACTTGCCCGTTTGACGTACTGTGCAACGGTGGCGCATTCACTATGTTGATGTCGTATTGGTTTTTCAGCAACGATCGAATTGTATCTGAATTAAATGAAGGTTCGTTGTCACAGTACACAGTTTCTATTTTAGGAAAAATGTTAATGATTTGCAAAATGCCCGCTTTTACGTCTGCGATAGTGCGTGACGCCACTGGCTGAACCAAGGCAAACTTGGAGAACTTGTCTAGGGCTGTTAAAAAGTGTTTTCCTGCAGTTGAAAAAATGTCAATGTGGATCAATTCTCCTACACGGGAAGGTATAGGCGTAACACCCATCTCTTGCTTCTTTGGATGCCTATCATACTTCGCCTTTCCACACACTTTGCAGTTTACAACAATTTCTGACGCAATTTTTCCCATTTTTGGGAAATAATAATCGAGTAGAATCTGCTTTACATTCTCCTGGGCGGCTCCATGTGCCCTATTATGCTCCATCGTTACTATCTCCTTTTGCTCGTCTTTGTTAACAACATCTGTTACCATGTTCTTGCAGTGCCAGAATTTGGTGGCAGGGAAAACTCTGACCAAGTCATCCTGAATGCGTGCCAAAACGTGCAGGTCGCAGTGTAAAGCATTTACTACGTCCGGCTTTACGACTTCTTTCACTTCTGCTAGCAATTTAAGCCAGTCGTTAAAGATGATCTGATGACGAGTCTTTGTGCCAAACAAGATAAATGTCCGTTTTGTGGGGGTAGAAGACTCCTCTATAACTATCTGATTCCTGAAGCAATTCAGGGGCTTATCGATAGTCTCAATCACATGAGTTAAAGATACTTCACTGTGTGCTGTCGCTGCATCGGACTGCACTGATTCCTGTAAAACGTTAATACTTTGACGCGATAATGCGTCTGCAACGTAGTTTTCTTTCCCAGGTTTGTAAAATACCTTTGCGCCACTCTCTTCAATTCGCGCTTTCCAACGTTTTATCTTGGAATTTGGGTTCCTATCCGAGACCGCGAAAACTAGAGGCTGATGATCTGTATAGATTCGTATGTCACTCTTACCGTAGAGGTAGTGCCGGAGGCTGTCCAAGGCCCAAACGATAGCTAATAGTTCCCTTTCGTTTGTCGCGTAGTTTATCTCCCTATCCTTCAGCGTCCTCGAAATCATTGTTATGGGTCTATTTCCCTGAGATAGTACTGCACCTATGCCACTTGAGGAGGCATCAGTAGTCAAATCGAATGGTTTTGAAAAATCTGGGTAATGAAGAATAACATCTTCGGAAGCAAGAATATTTCTAAGCTTATCAAACGCAGTCGTCTGGATTTCATCAAAGGATACCGGGATGTTTTTTGAACGGAACTTGCTAACTCTTCCGCTCTCCCCTTTTAACAAGCTTGTTAAGGGTCTAGCTATTGCTGCGAAGTCCTTTATAAAGCACCTATAGTAACTCGCCAGACCAATAAAGGATCTCAGCTCGAACAAGTTGCTTGGTTGCTTAAAGTCTCTGATAGCTCTGACCTTGTCTGGGCTAGTTTTTGTCCCCTCTTTCGTAACAACAAATCCCAGAAACTCTACGCTTTCTTTAAAAAACTGTGATTTCTCCTTAGACACCCTCATATTGGCATCATAAAGGCTTTTTAGTACCTGTCCAACGTGTTGTACGTGGTCTTCTTCGTTTTCGGAAAACACTATAACGTCATCGACGTAAACATAGCAGGTTTTACCAATCATATCGCGCAGGACATCATCTATGGCCCTCTGGAAAATGCTAGAAGCATTCTTTAGCCCAAAGGGCAAACGGCAGAATTCATGCTTTCCTCCATTTACTGAAAAGGAAGTCTTTTCCCTGTCGTGTTCTGCTAACATAATTTGATGGTATCCAGATTTCAAGTCCAGGGTGGTGAAATACTTGGCCTTTCCCAGGTTTGAAAGTATCATACTGATACTCGGCATTGGGTACTTGTCCGCGATGGTTTTGGAGTTTAATTTTCGGAAATCTACCACCAACCGCTTATTAGGCGCTCCTGTGAGGTCTGTGCCCTTTTTTCCGACAACCCATATGGGGTTGTTATATGGAGACCTAGATGGTCGAATGATGCCATTTTTAAGTAGATCCTTGATTTCTTGGCTCACAAAGTCAGCAGCTCCCATGGGGAATGGGTACATTTTGGAGTAGACTGGCTCATTATCCTCCGTGCGAATGGTGGCAACAACATTGGTATTAAACGGGAGTAACTTGCTCGAGTCGGCAAATGCCTTCAAATGCTTTGTCATCATTTGTAGAAAATCTGCACGGACGTTAGCTGGAACTTCTATGTCTTCAATTTTTGTGAAATTGACTTGAGCACATTTGTGGAATCTCAGAGTTTCAGATCCTCCCTTAAAGTGGATCAGTTCTGACGCGAGATCAATAGTTGCTTCCGCCTGTGTCAATAGGTCGAGTCCAATTATGCCGTCAAAAGTTGTGAGACCGGGTAAATGAAAAAAAGGGCTATTTATGCCAAACATCATAATGAAGCTTTTGCTCCCAATTCTGTTAAATCCGTGAATTGATTTAACCACAAACGGGGTCTGTACTGGGACAGAGGATAAAGGGCTTATGTTAGGTTTAATATAACTTTTTGACGCCCCGGTGTCAATTAAGAATTTTAACGATTTCCCTGCTACTGTTCGTTGGATGAACGGGAGCAGGGACTCTCCGCTAAAAAATTAAGCGCATCTTCTTCATACTCAGTTTCATTTTCAGCCTCTATTTCTGCCGCTGCATCATAAGCGGCTTGATCATATTGCTTTTCGTACGCTTCGTCTCTTTCTTCTGTCAAATGGTTAATCCTCTGGCGTCTGTAGTCCGACGTCCTTTGAGAATTCGCACGTCTCTTGAACGCACCTTGTGGTTGACTGTTGCCAGAGGGATGTGCTATAGGTAAGCTTGAGTTATGGGTAATTTGGTTGTTCTGGTTTGTAAAGTTAGTGCTCTGACGGAACCTCGAGGATGGGTCGACTTCCATTTTTTCAACTTGGTCGCGCTTTGGAGGGCGAGCTCCTTGCTCCCTGGTGAAATAAGGGTTTTTTCCAGTCCTGTACTGAATGTCGGACTGCTTCTGATAAGATCGATTTTGATGTTGCCTGAGGTTTTTTTCCTCCAACGATCTTGCAAACTGGGCCGCAAATGCGTGTCTATCATGATTTCCTTCTATCTCCTGGGCCATTGCAAGAGCCGAGGGCAAATCTTTGGGCTGGGCGGCAAAAAGAACATCCGTGAGGTTTCTCCTTAACCCAGAGACGAATACGCGCAGCGCATCGGTCCTATGCTTGTCGTTCATATACCGTGCCTGGTCAGTATCAAAGGTCATTGTAGTTTTATTTGTGAGAAGTGTGAGTTTTTTTTCAACCTCCTCATAAAATTGAATAATAGTCAACTGTCCTTGCCTTAGCGTTGCTAGCTCTTGTTCGAGCAGATGCAATGGTCGCTTGTCTGAGTATGTAAAATCTAAACGGCTAATGATAGCGTCGAAATTAAGGACCGTGTTGAATGATGCTAAAACTGCATCAGCCGATCCCCTAATTCTGTTGCGAATTATGAGGACAGCTTGGTAGTGTTTTGAACTACCCACATAGGTTTTAAATATATCATACGCGGCCATAGCTGCCTGCCGCCAGGAGACATATTGCTCCTGTGAGCCATCGAACTCTGGAAGTGATTTAACTGCATCCAGACCCTCATGACATTCTACCCCGTCTATGATCTTTATTGGTTCATATGTCTTAATGTCAGCAGCTGCCACAGTTGTGGCCTGAAACCGGTTTGTAAGCTGCTCTAGCTTGGTTTCAAAGTCTTTCCTTTGAACTTGTAGTGCGGCGCTAACGGCCGCATTGATAATGCCCTGCAGTTGTTGTTCGTTCATGTCTTGTTCGCGCCTGAAACGTTTACTTGTCAAGAGTTGGTTGTCAAGTCTATCCAACAGTTCACTAGTGTCAAGCTTGCTCATGCAAGGTAGTTAAGATGGCACGAAAGGGTAGCGGACGTAAGTGCACAAAAAAAACAAAAATGGGGAACAAAGTGCAATCCTGTTTATTGCAAATATCTAGTACGTATCTTAACTGGCAGTTTATGCAGTTGCTTGATATAAATTTTGTCGCCCGTTCACTTATTTTTTCAGACAGATTGTTTATTGCAATCACACTAACCACACTTAATTGTCAAATTTTCACTGATATGATTATGTAAACAGAAGGCGGAGGGAAAAAAAGTTTCACTTACATTATTTGTCGGTTGGTGTCTCAATTCCTCTAGAAGGTGTCTTGATTCCTCTGCCTCCAGGTGGTGTTCCTTCTGGCGTGGGTTTTATTCTGGTTGGGCGCCAGTTATTTTTAATCTTCTTGTTATTACTCCTTTGGGATAGCGACGGTGTTGTCGACTATCCAGAGTTAAGTTATTCTTGAAGATGAAATTCACACTAGTTACTTCTGATCTTCTTGTTATTACTCCTTTGGGATAGCGACGGTGTTGTCGACTATCCAGAGTTAAGTTATTTTTGAGAAAGATACTAACACGTTGAGTTTCGTACTAAAACTGATTTATTTCATTATTTGCAAGCTTATTGCTAACCTCCTATCTTTGCCGTCGCTGCTGCCGTTTGCTCGACGTTATTGCTTGCATAGGCACTTCCCACGCTCATGTATCGAACTGATCGAATTACTACAGCTAACCCAGCATGTTGTTTTGTTTACATAATTTGGTCGCGCATGAAGTGACCGATGCAGACTGCTTGCCTTGCAATTTTTGGCAGCATGAGCGCTTCAGTGCGTTAACTATTGTTAACTTATATATATTATATACGCGCGCATTGGTCTGCATGTTCATACATTCATATCCACTTATATGTACATATATTTGTATACACTTCCGAACAAATAATGCACACGCATACAAACATACATATGCGTACACATGTGAATATGTCCCCAACAAAAATGTATGCAAGTTCATACATATGCATACATATTTACGCTAGTTCGCGGCGAAGCTGTTACAGCGGCAAGGGAAGCGGTAACAATCGGCAATCGTTTGTTAGTTTCTTTAGCGTCTCGTCGCGTCAGTGCTTCGACAGATTGATGTGCTGAACACATAGAACGCGACAGTCTGCAAGCGCCATCTGAATCTGATATTGAAATACACACATTCTTAAGGACACAGTTATTTAGACAGCTGCACAACTACATAACTGTATCCATATGAGCATGTATATTTTAATATTTGACAGATGTCGCTTGCAGTCTGCCCCGCTCTATGTGTTCCGGGCGTGACTCTTTGAGTTTCGGCCATTGATTTTCCGTGACAACGGAGATGCGAAAGATGCGTGCCACACTTTTTATTATGAATGTATGTACATACATATGTATGTGGCTCGCATTTGCTTTCGTAAACATATGTATAAATGAGCCAAGGAAATAATATACATACATATGAATATGCCATAGAAATTCTATTGGTATAAATATCGAAATGATAACGAAATAATGTGAATATGCACATTTCATGAAGGTCATCAATTTTCTTTAAAGAAATGAAGTTCATTTTGCACATCTTCACTTTGTAATAGTGGAAATAAATATAATTTATTTGAAATTTTACTTTATTTAAAAAGGTTAGTAAGGTTGTACCGAATGACAGTTCTGTCGATAAGCCCGCATCCGAGAAATGGGTGGACGTGGTAAAGAAGAAAAAGCCGGTCGAAAAAAGAATTCGTACGAAACCAGACGCCATTATTATAACCAAAAAGGACGGAGGATCATATGCGGACATTCTCAAGAAAATTAAGTTCGATAGTGGCCTTGAGGAACTGGGCACAAACGTAAGGCACCATAGGAAAACGCTCAAAGGAGACCTGCTACTAGAATTAAAACCTCAAGCAGACAAGAAAGCCGACTCGTTCGAGAGCGTTCTAGAGGGAGTGATTGGTGAAATGGCTGTAATACAGCAAAAAACACATAACGTCACTATAGTGTGCAAGGACCTGGACGAGATAACCACCCCCGAAAAAATTTGCGCCGCATTACAAAAGGAGTGTGGATTTCAGAATATAGGGCCAGCAAATATCAAGAATATGCGGAAGACAAGAAGCGGCACCCAAATAGCCCTTATATGCCTGCGGTTTCAAGACGCTAAGACTGCCCTTAAAATAGGCAAAGTAAAGATCGGGTGGTCGATCTGTCGCCTCCGGGAGTACTCACCTGTTTCCCGTTGTTACAGATGTTTCCATCCAGGCCACATGGCGATGAGAATATTGCAATGAGAATATTGCAGCTGAACTTAAATCACTGCGCCGCAGCACAAGCACTGCTGCAACAAACCATAATAGAAAGCAACATTGATGTAGCCTTATTGAGTGAGCAATATTGCCAACGTTCGGAAAGTACTTGGATCACAGATATAAGTGGCAAAGCCGCAATATGGTCCTGCAACGGACAATCATTCACATCTTGCTGCAGAGAAGCAAAAAATGGTTTCACATGGGCGCAAATAGGAGGAATATATTTTGTAAACTGTTATGCTCGCCACAGCGCATCCATTAGAGAATTTGAAGACTTCCTCCTTGAATTAGCTTTAGTAAGTAGATGCAAATCACCGATTATAGTGGCAGGCGACTTCAATGCATGGTTTACTGCTTGGGGTAGCAGATGTTCAATCCATCGTGGGCGCCTGGTTCTAGAATTCCTGAGCCAAACCAACCTCACAATTATTAATAGTGGCACAAAAAATACCTATCAAAAAGGAACTAAAGGCTCTATAATAGACCTGATGTTCGCAAATGACGCACTTAGCAGACACATTAAGTGGGAGGTGTCAGACATGTTTACATATCGTCACCTGAAATGCAAAATAACGTATCATCAAAAAAATCGAAATTGAGTGTCTTATTGATTATGCTTCACTACTCCAAATTATATACATAATATTACATATGTTCAACATTTTCTGTCTCTGCGTCATATATAAACCAGTCTAACCAATATTAATATTTTGTTTCACTCATGTTCGATTTTATTTCGTGTTTCATTCATGCCACTGTAAATTTCTGAAAATGTTGTTACGTTATTTTGCATTTCAGGTGACGATATAGTGACCACATGGCAGTCATTGCAGAAGTTTCGTCGGCCCAGGTACCCTCATGTATTAACACTACTCGAAAAGGAAGCTGTAAGCAAGCAGATTTTGATACTGACGTTTTTGAGACAGCTTGGAGTGCAGCAATAGCGCCAGGCGAAGGCGGCGTCCACTTAGTAACCGCATTGCGAAAAGAACTGGTGGCAGCATGCGACGCTACAATGCGAAGGACGAAAGGTCACAATAAGCGAAGACCTGTATACTGGTGGAATGAAGAAATTGCCACGCTGAGAAAGCTCTGTCACGCAGCTTGACGTCGCCTACAACGCAATCAAAGCGACGAAAACGAAAACCGTCTCAAAGAAGCTTTTAAAAGCCACAAAAAGCTCTTAAAGTCAGCTATAGTCCGAAGCAAAAGAAACTGATTTGAAAAAATCTGTGGAGAAGCGAATATAGACCCCTGGGGGACTGCTTATAAAATCTGTATGTCCAAATTCAAAAATAAGCGGCAGAAACCCAAATGCGCTCCGTTCATGAAGAAAGTCGTCGAGGCATTATTTCCGACGCACGAACCGATTACTAACGCTGAGCAACGAAACGAAGATGTTGAAACACCCCACTGGTTACAGAAGAAGAACTACTGGCCATAGCCAAAAAAATCAAAAACAACAAAGCATAAAGGAAGGGATGCTCCCCGATCGCTGGAAAGTCCAGCGTTTGGTTTTAATCCCAAAACCAAAAAAACACCAGATGAACCTTCTTCGTATCGACCTCTGTGTATGCTCGACACAATGGGCAAAGTGTACGAAAGCATAATAAGAGACCGCTTGGAGATTGCAATCCAGGAAGCCGGCGGACTATCGGAAAGACAATACGGCTTCAGAAAACAGAGGTCTACTATCGATGCACTGAAAGAAAAGAGCAGTAAGTGGCAAAAGATGGAAAGGTGGTACAAAGAAATATTAATAATATAAATATAATTAATATTGGATGTAAGGAATGCATTCAACTCTGCTGAATGGTGAATAAAATGTATATTAGATATATTGGAGACCACTCACCACTACGTTAAATTAAATAAAAATATCCGTTTTAATGTGTATACATTTGAATTTTCAACAAGTTTATTTAAATTTAAATTTATTGATTTTATTGTATAAACTTATTAAATATGATATCGACGGGCCAGGCGGCGATACTCTAATTCCGGGAACGATTTGTCACTCCTTCAGATCGATTGGACATGGATCGTGGTTGAATTTAGTAACTGCAGGAGATTAGCGTTAGGTGTCGTCGCGGCGGGCTGTATATGCGAAAATTGATGTTGGAGAAAGTTGATGTACGGATTGTATGTGGATATGCGACGGGTGTCTCACGAATTGAGCCTGCTTTCCCTTTGCCCATCCTTTTTGTTAAGTGGGTTTGCTGGTGTGGTGAGTTATGCTGTAGTGTCATCAGCTATGGTGAATGGCTTGGAACTGGCTGAGCACAAAATGGAGGTATTGCTCAAAAGCACCAGGAAAATTGAGGAAAAAATTACTCTTATTATAGGAGAGTGCGTAATTACTTCACAACCACAGTTCAAGTATTTAGGAGTGATATTGGACTCCAAACTAAAATTCAAGCAGCACTTAGCAAACATAGCAAATAAAGCAAATAAGATTTATAACGCCTTATTAAGAATAATGGCAAATAGAGGCTGTGTGCGCTCCAGCCGACGACTTCTAATCGCAAAAGCTATATGCTCAGTTATACTATATGCAGCTCCAGTATGGATACAGGCATTAAACATAAAAGCGTATGCCAAAACAATAAATGCGGTGCATTGACACACAGCAATAAGGGTACCAAGTGCTTTCCGAACTATTTCCAGCGAAGCATCTGAAGTACTAGCTAGTATGCCACCAATAGACATCCAGGGTGACGAGCTCACAAGATTATATGAGCTATCAGCGCCAATTACAAAAACTCAAAAGAGAGAGGAGAGAAAGAAGAGCATAGCTATAAGGCAGCAACGGTGGCAAACCTCAACAAATGGACGGTGGACACCTCACCCAAATATTAAGCGAGCATGCGTGCTTCAGAGGCTACGTACACAAATTTCAAAATGACGTCAGTCCGTATTGTTCGATGTGTGCGGAGTCCATAGAAGATTCTGAACACGTGTTTTTCCATTGCCATCGGTTTCGAAACATAAGAGAAAAGCTAGAAACTGCACTAGGTGGTAGCCTATCGGTGGAAAATTTGACTGCATTTATGTGTCAGTCCTCTGACAAGTGGATAACTGTTCGCGAAGCGGCAACTTCCATAATGACTGCATTAAGACAGTTACAGCAGAGTAGGCGTTAGTCCGTCCGTGTTATAGAGGAGACGTAAAATGTCTTGTCACTCCCATGAAGTAATACCTTATCTGGTGGTTCCGTGGGAGTGTCTTGAGTTGGGAGTAGGTTAGGTTTAGCGGATTAAAGTTCCGCACCCCGGCTTTCGATGCTTCCCCCTACTATAAAAAAAAAACACGGTTTCTGTGATGCCTCGGAAAAGGCTTATTGCGCAACAGTCTACGTACGCACTCAGTATGATAATCAAATATCTGCACACCTCTTGGTAGCTAAAGCCAAAGTTGCACCCTTGAAGACACTCACTCTGCCACGGCTTGAACTGAATCGTGCTCTTCTGTTAGCAAAATTAATTTCAATAGTTCAAACCCATCTCAATTTAACCGATCATAAAACGCATCTTGTGTCAGACTCAGAAATAGTCCTAGCGTGGTTAGACAAACTACCCTATAGCTGGAAGACCTATGTATCTAATCGAATATTTCAATTTCTGACTTAGTTGGCCCACCAAAATGGCAACATGTTGCAAGTGCAGATAACCCAGCGGATCTTGGGACAAGAGGTTGCAAGCCACTGCACCTCTCCAGCACTACACTCTGGTGGAATGGTCCAACACAAGTCTCCCGCTCGGAATTTAATACCGCCGGAATGTCGGAAAATTGAAAATTTTCATATCACTCCAGAAGAGGATTTTCTTCATTTCCTAAAGCACTAAGATTAGTCGCTTACATGCACCCGGATGTCGGTGATATACTCACTTGCACTTTCACCTGGAATGTTTAATTCGCAAATTTTTGAAATAAAGGAAATAAGTATGTTAATTTCAAATTAACAACTTTTATTTCCTTTTTTCCCCCTTTTTTACATCCACACAATTCACTTCATTTGTTTACCAAATTTTCATAGTATTATTTAAACTTTTCTACAGCGTTGCGTTGACGAAAGTATCGATGGCGAAAACCTTAGAGACCACGGGTAAAACGAAAAGACCCTCATTCCGATTTGACCAATCCTTTTGTATCGGTTGTGGATGGTGAAAAAAGCGAAATGTTGGTGTGTAGTGTGGTTGGTATGATGTGTGGATGACATGTTGTGTTGCATTGGGTTGTGTGACCTTTTGGTATGTTGTGTGTGGATTTTGTGCGATGAGTGTTGCGAGGATGATATGTGCGGCGTAACAAAATATCGCTAGATCAGATGTCGCATAAACACAGTACAACTTACTCTCAGTAAGGTTCATCTAGCCGCAATCGTAGGACTGGCCATCGCCCAATAAGCATACATGTGGTATGTTTGTCGGACACTAACTGTCAAATTGGAGAAAGAAGAAGTAAAACCGTGGTGGAAATATCTCGATAGTAATATCTTTGGCGAACATGGTTAGATAAGCAGGATTTATATAATCCGGCTCGAAAGAGTTGTGTCTTCTTTTGAGTATTTTTAATCAATACTGATGTGTATTTAGTTATTAGAATGTATAATCGTTAATGTAAGTATATACTTCATGACAGAAAAAATTAAAAAAAAAATAATAATGAATCATCAAGTCCACGGTTAAGTTCTACATTGAATTAGTATTTCAATTAAATAGAGAACACATACAATTTTAGATATTCTAAGCACTTTGAGGAGCATTTTCGATTGTTGCTTTTATTTATTTTGTTTCAGACATTTGTTTTGAAATTATGCTCGAGAGTTTGATGCGAAACAAGGCAAAATGTTGTTATTTCTAACTACCCTTAGTTTTTTCGCTTCACTGCTAAAGGTCCGTATCCAGCTCTCAAGTAATTGCTCAAGAAAAAAATGCATTATTTCTTCAAGTAATTTTGACAGCTGGTTACGCACTGATCTACATTAGAAGAGCAAGAGAGAATAAACAAAGAAAATAAACTTTGTGCGTAATACGTATGTACATATGTATTTATGTGTGTTGTGACATAAATATTTTCATTGCGAATTAAGGAATGTTGTTGATGATTGGTAAGTTTAATACAACATTTCAAAATGAAATATACTTCATAATAATGATTTTAACTAATGTATTATAAATTTATTGAACGAACGAATTTCCTTCAAGAAACAATTGTTGATTTCAGGTTTCTTCGCAAAACCAGGTTTGCCATATTCGCATTTTATTGAAAAAATTTATTAAAAATTAGTACTAGATTTCTTTAGAGCTATATAGACAGCACTTTAGTATGAACTGTCAAGTAAGACGGGGAAAGTTTCGCTAACACATGTTCGATCGCGATCACTGACACATACCATTCGTTGGATGTTCCAAGCGAAACCAAGGATCGAATCGTTACATCCGTGAACGGATCTGCAAACATACGAAAGAAAACTACGTGATATGTCAATCGTATTGGCATTATGACATACGATAGCAAACGGATCGTAATGTATTTTCAATTCACAATAGTTTCTAAATTCCACATTGCATTGGATCGTATTTTTAGCTCACAATAGATGCGGAACTGTCAAAACTGTTAAAATGGATCCAATTTTATTTTTTTTTTTATTTGAGCTGTAGTGAAAGTGGTGGGAATAAAAAAATAGTGCGGCGATAGCTAAGAGATCGTAGCAATAGCGTAGGTATAACAAAAAAATCCTAATTAACAAAATTTTCTTTGTAGATGTATAGTTGAACAAAGCATAGTAATCTTCAAAAAACGATGGAGAGTTTTAGGATAAAGGTTGGTACGCAGCTCTCAAGTAATTGCTCAAGAAAAAAAATACATTATTTCTCAAGTAATTTTGACAGCTGGTTACGCATTGTGAATGATTCACATTAGAAGAGCAAGAGAGAATAAACAAAGTAAACAAACTTTGTGCGTATGTATGTGTCGGCGCACCCTAATAGTGTGTGGATATTGGTATGCGTGTGTGAGTGTATGTGTATACAGTTTAGGGAATTTCATTAGAAGTCTAAGTTCCTCATTATCCCATCAGCCGTTAATTGTTGTCACTTCAAGAAGTACCGCTTTAGCGAGGCGACAGCGTGGCGTCGCCACCGTAGAGTGTGGTTGTCTGCATGTCGTCTCTTCAAGGAGTACCGTTATAGCGGGACGACAGCGTGGCGTCGCTATCGTCGAGCGTGGTTCGGTGGTAGGTTTAAAAGGAAGAAAACGACGTACATAGAGACAGTCGAGTTGAGGACTTGATCTAGTGAAGTTGTGTTAAAAAGTTAATAGTGAAGTTGTGTTAAAAAGTTAATAGTGAGAAGTGAGGAATATTGTGAAGTGAGGAACTATTGTGAAGTAAGTGTGAAACCGAAACGCGCTGCGCTCTAACAATGTCCAACGAAGACCATTGTATTCCGACATCAGAAGTGGAATCTGCCCATCTGCCTCAAGCATTGGATGGACCATGGCGTACTATGATGGAGTTGCAGAACCAAAATTTAATTGAACTTGTGCGGGCCATAAGAACAACGGTACCTGATGTGGGGCAGAGCAAATCAGTGCAACTGCCCAAATTCAATCCAGATAAAGCAGGCGCCAACGCTTTATCGTGGTGTAATACGGCTGAAATAATCCTACAAGAAAACGTATTGAAAGGCAGTGCGTTGGTTATAGCCTTAAGTTCCGCAATGCAGGGAAGCGCTTCGCAGTGGCTTTCGCAAGTGTGCTACGCTGATATTACTTGGCTTGAGTTTAAAGAATTGTTTATACAGCGCTTCGACACTATAGAAACACCAGCTGCCATGTTTCTTAATATGCTATCGAATCGACCGACTGATAGCGAAAGTCTGGCAATCCATGCAAGCCGCATGGTTACCGAACTAACGACGAAATGGCGCCAAATGGAAACTGAAGAGATTGCTGTGTCTGTGACCCTTGCGTTGTTGGCAAGCTTCGATAGCCGATTGCAGCGTTTAAGTTTCACATCAAATATTCGAAGCAGAGGCGATTTACAGTCTGAATTAAAAGCGTTCACCTTCAATAAAAGGAAAAGTGGTGTTATGGAGCAAAAGTCTGAAATTTATTCTAAACGGCAAAAACAATCATCAATAGAGTGTCATTTTTGCGGAAAATTGGGCCATAAAATGTTTGAATGCAGATTAAGAAAACAACAGAATCACTTTGCGAGTGACAAAACACGACATGGCAAACACGATGGTCACCGAGAAAAATCAAATGTAACTTGCTACAAGTGCGGAGAATTGGGTCACATATCTACCCAATGTACAAAGAAGGAAGTTGATAAGAACAAGGCATTCAACCGGGAAAAGCGAGTGGAACAGTGCAGCGTGCAGTACCTAAAGGATGCCTGAACCACAGAAACCAAAGTTTTGAAATCACCTTTGATTCTGGATCGGAAAGTTCGTTAATGAAAGAAAAGCTAAGTATAAAATTTTCTGGTAAAATATTGAATAACATTGTTATGCTAGAATATATAGGCAGTAATGGAATATGTAGTACTGTATAAATATTACGTAACGTAAAAATTGACGATAGTTGTATTGAAATTTTGTTTTGTGTGGTGGGCGATGATGATATGCAAAATGACATTGTCATTGGCCGTCAAATACTTAATCAGGGTTTTAATATTGTTATTTCATCAATCCAATTAAAAATTTCATGAACCAGAATGGTTAATTTATATACTGGAAGCGAGCCGACCGATGTTATTGAAAAGGTGATTGCCACCAGTGCCAGGTTTTGAATAAAATTGATGTTCCAAGTTCTCCCAGTTCAATATTAATTATAGTCTCGAGCACGTAAAAAAAAAATATTTTTGATCTGCCAAACGTGGGGGTGCAAGCTGCAAAGAATGCGTTAGACACTGCAGTTTGTGATGAAGTGCGGTTTGGTAAAGGTAAGGCAAAAGTTGTTAGACACAAAGTTGGAGATTTTGTGTTGCTTAAAAGTGAAGAAAGACATCAAAGTTAAGTCTGAAATTCAAGGGACTTGAAATAGTAAGAGTTGCAGAAGGTGACAGGTACATTTTGGAATTCTTGACCAATGGGGAGAGTTGTTGATATGCAGGCGAAGATTTGATAAGGTTGCCAGAGGCGCAAGTGCCCGAGGAACCGAATGTGTTTGATGGTGATGATGAGGATGTTGTTGCAAGTAGAGAATCCGTTGCGAACGGTGAGGAGAGTGAAAATGAAAATATTGAAAGTATTGAGGGTGTTGAAGTTTGAAGAAAATGAGAATGAAGATGTTGAGAATGTTGAAATCACAAAAGAGAGTGAAGTAAACGAATAAGAATGACAAAGTATATGAATGGTTGGCCAAAGACAATGGCAGAGTACTCAGATCATAATGCAAGCACAAGTGCAAAACAGACTAATGGTTGTTTTGATCATGGCGTGTGGCGCATTTGATTGAGTAATGAATTGATTATGTGACAGTAATGTAAAAGTTGAAGGAAACTGTTGAAAGAGACAGTAATAAAGGAAGTTGAAGGAAACTGTTGAAAGAGACAGTAATAGAGGAAGTTGAAGGAAACTGTTGAAAGAGACAGTAATAAAGAAAGTTGAAAGAGACACTGTTGAAAGAGACAGTAATAAAGAAAGTTGAAAGAGACACTGTTGAAAGAGACAGTAATAAAGGAAGTTGAAAGTTCAAAGAGACATTATAGTTGCCTTAAGGGCTTATAATGATGTTTGTAATAATAATGTGAGCACAAGTGCAAAACAATTGTTTTGATCATGGTGTGTGGCGCATTGGGTATTATAAATTAACACATGTGTGGTTAATGATAATGTGAAAATGAGCTGTGTTAAAGAAAAAGATTTTGTATTAGTAAGAAGGAAACAGAAATATGAAGATGTAATTTGTCAATCGAAATTATAAGATGAAAAATTTAAAGTTAGATTTGAATAAACTTTTATAAGTTGATTGAAAGGTAACATAGCATTTTTGGTAAAATTGCACGAGGTCGTGTAATTGTCAGGATGGCCGTGTCGGCGCACCCTAATAGTGTGTGGATATTGGTATGCGTGTGTGAGTGTATGTGTATACAGTTTAGGGAATTTCATTAGAAGTCTAAGTTCCTCATTATCCCATCAGCCGTTAATTGTTGTCACTTCAAGAAGTACCGCTTTAGCGAGGCGACAGCGTGGCGTCGCCACCGTAGAGTGTGGTTGTCTGCATGTCGTCTCTTCAAGGAGTACCGTTATAGCGGGACGACAGCGTGGCGTCGCTATCGTCGAGCGTGGTTCGGTGGTAGGTTTAAAAGGAAGAAAACGACGTACATAGAGACAGTCGAGTTGAGGACTTGATCTAGTGAAGTTGTGTTAAAAAGTTAATAGTGAAGTTGTGTTAAAAAGTTAATAGTGAGAAGTGAGGAATATTGTGAAGTGAGGAACTATTGTGAAGTAAGTGTGAAACCGAAACGCGCTGCGCTCTAACAATGTCCAACGAAGACCATTGTATTCCGACATATGTATGTATGTATGTGTATGGTAACACAAATATTTTCATTGAGATTTAAGGAATGTTGTTGATGATTGGTTGGTTTTATACAACATTTCAAAATGGAATATACTTTATAATAATGATTTCAACTAATTTAGGATGAATTTGACGATTACTTCGAATTTCCCTCAAGAAACAATTGTTAATTTGAGGTTTCTTCGCAAAACCAGGTTTGCCATATTCACATTTTATTGAAAAAAAGTATTAAACATTAGTACTAGATTTCTTGAGAGCTGCGTACTAGCACAAGTAACTTTATCGCAGGAACGTTTCTGGACCGTTTCTTAAGCGTTTTTTTATATGAAGTTTTTACGTTTCTTGAGAGCTGCGTACTAAGCTTAAGGCAAGAGAGGAAGGTATCATCCCACAAAATTGGAAGATTTACTAACGTTTGTGCGGCATTATATAACATCTGCATAAAATAACGGGTGGGAATTATCTATATTTTGACATTGGAAACGTCAAATACCATTCGGAAAGTGACAGATATTCAGTAAAAAGTCTAAAATTTACGAAATGGGTCGCTATTCACTATTCTACAGTTCGCAGATTGGGCAGAAGATCGTTTGACCGAGGATGGTCAATTTTACCGAAAAATCATCTTTTCGGACGAGGCTCATTTCCACCTCGATGGTTACGTTAACAAGCAGAATTGTCCCATTTGGGACACAGAAAACCCGCACGCAATCGTCGAGAAGCCAATACACCCTGCACGAATCACTGTATGGTGCGGATTTTGGTCTGGTGGAATCATGGGCCAATTTTTCTTCGAAAATTAAGAAGAAACCGTAATCTCAATGGTGAGCGATATCGCGCAATGTTAACCGAATTTTTCGTCAATCTAATTGAAGATGAAGACTTAGACAACATTTGGTTCCAGCAGGACGGCGCTACGTGCCATACAGCAAACGCTACACTCAATCTTTTACGCCATATCTTCGAAATTTTAAATTTTATATGGCCCACCCGTTATAAAGTAAGTTAACGCATTTCTGGTGTTTATTTGTGTTTTGTTTTCTGTTGTGTAACGTGATCAATTCTTAGAGTATTATGTTAAGACTTTTCTTGTGGTTTAACGTTCATATTCTATCTAAGTATCACAATATTAGGGAGTTAACTCGCATGATCTTGGCGGCCATTTGACTGGGGCACTTACACATATGCACATATTTTCTAGAAACTAACGAACCATGAGATTGCCCACCGTCTTTTTGGATATTGAAATCGTCACGTTATTTTCATCGAATTCCGGAAAATATCGGTCAACATCGTGTTATAACGCTTTCTATTGTTTGTAACGACATTACCTGCCTCATTCCACAAGAAATAAATACCGATGGTGCTATCTTATCTCAATACCTCCTGGTAGACGCTGTACATACTCGTGTACTTATGTATAATGAACATCACTAAAAAACGTTAACTGTTATATCAAATCTATTGAAATCGGCGGGGTAGCGAACCGCCTCGTCCAATCGATAAGAGACCAAATAAAGTATTCTTTAAGGGGGTATTCTATTCTAGAATTTTGAAAAATTTGATTTCATATATTTAAAGCTTAGACCCTTAAGAACATATCGTCCAAAGGATTTTTAAAAATTAAAATTATTTTAAGAGCTACAGTTACTTTAGTGACGCAGTACGTAGCCCGGTAGGTAGGTAGACTCACCTTTTTAAACGCGTTTTTCTCGAAACTACTTTTTTCCACACGGTACCGGCATTATCTCAAGTTTTATAATTTACTTGACATTTTGTGTGAACCTACTTTATATAATCCTTTATCTTTATAGAATCTTTAATCCTTTGTTTTTAATATTTACTGATTAAGAATTTCTTTTGATTTTTTTTTTCAGACCACCAGGAGAGTCAGGATCAATGTCACCAAGATGCGCCATTTTTGGCACCTGTTTTTTTTTCATTCGAATGACATTTCGAACGAACGGATACGTTTATATACTCGTTCACGTATGTCATCATGACAGATTACGATAGAAGCGCTACTCACGTATGTCAAAATACGAAAAACAGACTTTTACGTGACGAGTGGTACGTTCACGGATGTAACGATTTGACCCCAGATCCTTCTCCAGCTTGTCTTTCCAACAATGTGGCGGTCTTTCTCTGCTTCCTCCAACGAGTACTACGTCGACACTTTCAGAGCTGAAGCGGTCTTGAAACTTTCTATTAGTCGCCGCATCTTTTCATACATTTTCGAGCATTAACGCTGTGGGTATCTATCCCCTCACACGTGTTGTGGTCGATTATAACGTTGCGAGGGAGGCAGTCTGGCATTGAATCGTTACAACCGTGCACGAATCGGCAAATATACGACAGAAAATTCCGTGATTCATCAATCGTATTCGATGATTGGCATATAGGATACCATAGGAAACGGATCGTAATTTGTTTTTACATAATTCTCCATAGTTTTTAAAATAGTTTTGAAGGAGGCCGTCACCCCGGGCGCAACTTGGGGCGGCAAAACGATCTTCGCTGTTTTTTAATATTCAGAAAAATACTTCAACGATTTTTTTTGCAAAATTTATTATAAAAGATAAAGAGTTGTATACTTACAATGTAATAATCTGAATAACAATAAAAAATATTAATTTTTACTTGAATACTCTTCAGTCTTTGAACTTATCTTATATCTTTTGGCTTATATCTTTCTTAAAAATAGTGACAGAACTTAAGGATGCACTTTTCTAGCTTTGATGACAACAGTATCTTTATTTTTACTCTGTCGTCGCGACGTGTCACTCTCACAGTTAACCTATGCTTTGAATGTAACAAATACTTTTATTTCTCCAAATTTTAAAAAATGGTTTTTAAAACTCCAATTCGGGCAAAAATTCCTGCAAATTGTGTCAAACGTGTACAAGATATAGGGCGAAAATTGTTTTTTCTATGGCTTTTAATAATATGTCTTGTAAGTTTACTTCCAATTTCCTCAAAAAACGTGATGTGAGAATTTTGGAACTTCAGAATTTGCGTGGCTTCTAGTTCCTAAATTTTATATACTTAATATCGAAGATATTTTGTAAAAATTCACTTTTGTTCGAACCACCTCATGAAACTTGTAAACAGGTAGATAAAGGGGGCGGCAGAACATCCTTGGCCCCGGGTGCCCTAAGTTGTAGCTACGCCACTGAATTCTAATCACTCACAAGAAATAGACACCGGGGTAGCGAACCGCCTAATCGGAAAAAAGGAGACAGACAAAATAAAGTACTTTTCATTAAATTTGAAAATGTATATGACGTCAACCTTGTTTTTTTTATTAACGTTTCTATTATTTATTGAATCTACCCTACTTAAGAGCCTAACAATAAGTTTGCGAATCTTAAACTACTCACTTAATTTACACCCTACATGGGTGGTTATTTTTTTAAACTGGGCTGGTAAGTCGTTTCTACGTAATCTTAAGCTCTTGTTCACACGCAATAACGACCTTGCTAGTTGGTTTGGGTGAACCGATAGCTTCAATGCATATCTCGCGCTTCGTTGCTCTATTTCAGTTCGTACGTCTGGAATTCTTAAGTCGCGTTGGATGTTCTCATTTCGGATATACCACGGTGCTCCGGTGATTGTACGAAGAATTTTTGATTGCGCACGACGAAGAATTTCGATGTTGCTGCTACTCGTGTTGCCCCACAGCTCACACCCATAGGTTCAGATTGGTTTTAAAACTGTGTTGTATACTCGTACTATAATGACTTTATACTCCATACTCAGAGCTGATTGAGAGTTAATAAGCCAGTGCAAAGAACCTGCCTTTAACTTAAGGTAAGTCTTGTTAGCCTCTATGTGGTTTCGCCAAGTTAGTCGCCTATCCAGATGGACCCCTAGGTAAGTAACATGATTGCTTTGTGGTATTTGTACATTGTTCAGTGTCAAAGGCGAACAGCTGCTCTTGTTTAGGGTAAATGGAACGTGCTTACATTTTTGCTCGTTAACCTTTATCCTCCAGTTTGTGAGCCAGTTGGCCACAGCTTCAATATGATTTCCTAGGAGCGCATTTGCATGAATTGGGCGGGTGATTTGTACTAGACGGTGACAAATTTTGAATATACTGGTACTGCGCGCGCTGTTCCTCGCTTCTGAGGGCTCTCGTCAGTGCATGTGTGGCAGCTTTCAACAGTTGTTTTGAGGCTGGTGACCTATGAACCTGGCACTCCCTTAGTAGGCGTCGTTTTTGTAATACTAGTATTTCAATTTCCCTATGAGTTAAGCTGTGCTTTTTGTTTTCCATATAACTTTTTTGAGGAGTTGAAATTTTGGCGGCTGTTATAATGGTTGATTCGAATGCTGCGATCGTGTTTCCAATATCTGCCGGTGTATCTAAATTTGGTTCAAGTTCTATGTGTGTGATGATGTAATTTTTGTACTTTAACCAGTTTGTGGCTTTTGTCGTGAGCATATAGGGTAACTCTTTATAATGTGACAATTTACCGCAAAGTGAAGAGAACTGGTCAGTGGTCTGATGAGAGATCTACTCTTGTTTCTGCAGTAATAAGGCTGTGAGGAATTTTCCTAGTTACTGCGAAGTCAATTAAATCTGGCAGCTTTTTCGGGTCTGCCGGCCAATATGTAGGCTTTCCAGGAGACACGTAGTCCAGTTTAATCTTGTAAATAACTTTTTTTTTTAATGTAAACTAAAATACAAAAATTTGGTTCATATAAATATTTTTTTTTTTAATAAGGTATTCCATCTATTGGTTTCTAGTTTTCGTTCTTCATTACTATAAAATAAAACAAATATAAATTAAAAAAACTGCTCACATTTTCATAAATTTGTCTATTACGATTGACATTTTTCATCAGAAGTGCACTTCGGGTAGAAAACCGTTCGGCTGCCTGTTGTGATTGCAGCTTCTCGACGTCGTACTTTCCTGGCGTTTGTTGACGCGCGGTTTGAGCTGCACAGAAGCGGGATCTTAGCTGCAACATCTAAAACACTGGAGACATGTTTTCCGTCTATCACATGATTGCTCTGATTGGTGGCTTTTCAATCCGGAGACAGTCAAACAGCTTGGTGAATTTTCATATACTCATATACTGAATCTACTACTACAGATAACCATTATTCATTTTTCATCATGTTGGCTGAATTCACCGACCGTTGTGGCAAATATGAAGGCATCTTTGAGTCACCCTGGAGCGTGGCCGCAAATTAGCTATATATTGAAGAACTTCGTGGCTAAACGTTCATCCATCGGGGTGCATGCCAGGACTCCGAGGCAGAGTCTCTCTCTCACCACGAATCTCACACCGCACTGAATTTTCGCTCCTTTATATGGCCACTGTAGTAAATGCCACAAGGACCTACTCACCTCAGTCCTTGTCAATCGCCCTTCTGGGACGGTGGTGATGTCAGCCTTCACTCTAACGAGGACATCAACCAGCTGACCGGACATTCCAGGTGCATGACCTTAATTCGATTGCCAAGGTCAAAAAGGGAGTTCTCTTCCGAGGATATTGTTTCCATGTTTGGCGTTTGTTACACGTCAGGTCCCAAACCCAGCGCACAATTTTGGGGAGAACATGGTTCGCCTTTTTTACTTTAGGTCGCCTTTAAACGGAAAGTGGTAAGCTGCTTGACCCATATGTAAAAGGATCGTTTCTGACCACTCGCAAATGAAGGGCAATTAGAGAACTTTCCTCACTTGTGTGAACTTCTACACATGACTCCATCCTTGATAACTAATATAACTCAGTAACAAATGCATTTTTACATCTAACAGATTGTAAACAGATTCGATAACCAAGGCCGTGTTCGATATTGTCACCATGTTACTAAATTGATACTGTGTTACTGATGTTTAGCTGATAATCTGCTAATTATTTCAAACAGAACGTGTTGCTTAGAAATGTGCAAATTTTAACATTTAAAAACTGCTTACAATATGTTGGAAAATAAAATAAACGAATTTTTTGTTAAATTTATATTGATTTTCCAAAGTTACCAAAATTTCTATCAATAATTTTTCTTATTCATTTTTATTTCACTTTTTTTTAATAAATAAACAAATTTCACTATCAGCTGTCAAAATGCACAAGCCTGCCGTCTGTCACCATAAAATTTCAATGCACATTAGCGTTGCTTAAGGCGCATTAATTTTGCTTGTCTGTCAGGGCTATTATGCTGCGTTTGTGTGTGACTTTGGCACACTTGTAAGTCTCCGCCCTCCGATTTGATTGTGAGCGTATGTGAAACTTTAAACGTGTTTTTCTCACACTTTACTTTTTCGAAGTTGGTGAACTCTGTAGCTCAAAATCTACTGAACTGATCCTTTTGAAATTTGGCACAGTTTTTCTTTTTTCATAAATTGTGAGGTAACGCTATCGATTTTATTTTTAAACCACAAAATTTCTGATTATCTGCAATTCGTGCACCGTGCAAGGGTTTTGCAAGAGCAAGAGAATAGCCTTGTTGCGCCAAGCGACACCCTTTAAACATAAATACTATTTTTAAATATACTAATAAACTAATGTATATGAATTAATTTTATATTAAATATTTGAATTAAAATGTTAAAGTTTATTTTATATAAAGTACTCACCCTAATAATACTGTTACGGAGGATGGAGTCATGTGCAGAAGTTCACGCAAGTGAGGAAAGTTCTCTGATTGCCATTCACTTGGGAGTGGCCAGAAACGATTCTTTTACATGTGACTCAAGCAGCTCACGACTTCCGGTCTTTGACCAAGTATCCTCTGGGTAGCCTAAGAACATCCGTTTGAAGGCGAGCTAACGTGAGAAGGCGAAACATCCCCTGCATAGGGTTGTGCGCTGGGTTTGGGACCCGCCACGTAAAAAAACACCCCCAATGAAAATCAACTATAAGCCTCGGGTGAGAAACCCCCCTTTCGATGAAGACCATGGCAAACTGTTTTATATACTCACCATAATTTTCTACCATAATGTAACGAAATGAATTCTACTTACCCCTTTTTTGTGAATACATACTTACGCGTCCCGTTAGTTTAAGCCGTTAGGTTAAGGTTTAGGCTAAGTCATAAAACTCCTGGAATAAAGAATTCAATTTTGTAAGAAAAGCAATCGCGATCGGTAATATATATTTTTTTCGGCGCAGGCAATTTATTTAGTTCACGCATTCCCAAATAATTAACTCATCTCAAAAAAGCTTGAGATTTTTCATGGCGCCCGAGCAGGGACAATAGTGCGTGATAAAAGTTTAACAAAAAAGTTTAAAGTTTAATAAATAACAATTTAAAACAATTTTCGTAAATATACAAATATAATTTTCGGTTTTAATTGCTTGCGCCTGTGCGCGTTTCGTTTCGCGATTGTCGGTTGTAGTCGGCTAAGTAAAGTGAAAAACATTAAAAACAAAATATACAAACGTAACTTCCAAAAAAAAGTGTACAAAACGTGTTTAAGTTTAAATTTTTAAAATAATAAAAATAATTTATAAAATTTTTGTTACAAATTATTGCTGTGAAAGTGAAAAGATTCACAAAGTGTATAGAAGGCAACATAGGTGCATATATGAATGTGCATGTACAGTGATAGTGGGATAAAAAGAATATACAGCACATGAATGTTTAAAGTTTAAAAAATTGAAAATAAAGAAATAAGTGAAGTGGATTGCGGAAAATTCCATTCGGCAAATACACAGATTCGTACATACATACATATATCAATACTTACCGGGACATAAAAACAAATATATGCACATAGTATAAGTATGTATAACTAAATGCGAAAAAATTTTCGAAATAAGTGCGGTAAAGAAACCCCGTATGTACAAATCAGAGAACGTCTATCATAGAGAAGGTTCACGTCGCGGAGATCGTAAAAATATTTTTGGCTAACTCCGTCGAGATGGTCCAGTTTCACCACTGCTAGCTCGGCAGGAGAAATTTTAACAATTTCGCTTGAACAGAGCTGAGCGTGAAATAAAAATTATGCTCAAAACTATATGTATATTGCTCTAACAGACGTATGTTCGCTCTTTTACTTATATTTTTATACGTTTATATGCAAACATGTGTATTCGTATGAATTCTTTTTGTGCTTATTAATAAATACATGTACAATTGAATACATTTGTTAATGTGAAAATAAAGCCTTTTTTATAATTATTTTTTGAATATATCAAATCATACATATATGTATACTTCATAACATACATACATATGTATGTATAAAACAAACTGTCATAATATTATTAAAAAAATGAAATATATTACAATAGTGATAAATGTACATTAATCGGACATTTTATCATTCAAAACTTATACATATGCACATGTATCATGACCATACATACATATGTATTTATGTTCGCTTTCACGAATTCAAATCATATTATCACTTATCAATAATATAACATGTGCGCGCTGCTTTTATGTACATACATAAATATGTGCGTATGACATTCCCACACAAATAGTCTATACACAACATGTAGAAATGTCACCCGCAAAAATTACAAATATTGCTTTACAAAAACAACGGGATTGACTGTATTTGTCAAGGAATGTAAAAAATATTTGTAAGCGGCTTGCAAAAGTCTGCGCCGATATGTATGCATGCTCATACAAATACATACATATCTACGCTGGTTTGTATGCGCAGCTGTTTCAACGGCAAGGAAAGCAGTGCCAATTGGCGATCGTTCGTTTGTGTTTTCGGCACAGCTCGAATTTTCTACCAACAACACAATGTTGTGATGCTTTGTCGCCGCGTCGGTCCGTCGACATATTGACTCTTTGACATGAAAGCAAAAAATGTGAGCTTCGCCATTGGTTGTCCGTGTCAACGGAAATTTCGCATGAAGCATTGAGTGTACATAATTACATACATATGTTGCATGTAGACAAATTTACAAACATTATGCATATGGTTCTTTTATATTTGTTTACATGCACACATAATTACATAAATATATGTATATATATGGGTAAATGTGCGGCCGCTTGGTCTTTTAACATGATACCGAAACGATTAATAACCAAAGCAAATATATACATATTTATGTTCTTCTTCTTCTTCTTAATTGGCGTAGACACCGCTTATGCGATTATAGCCGAGTCAACAACAGCGCGCCAGTCATTTCTTCTCTTCGCTACGTGGCGCCAGTTGGATATTCCATATTTATGTATGTATATAAATATATGTCGTATTAAACCTAAGTATATAAAATCCATATTCAGGGAGTAATACAAATCTTATTGAGTTATATAAATACATATTTGCAAAGTTTTTGTGGAATTCATCATAAAATAGGTAAATTTTAACATAACTATGTACATACCTACTTATGTACTTAGTATATGCTTTGATTCCAAATATATACGGATCATATACATATGTATAAATTATATGCCGAGTCGGTTGCGCATAGGAAATAAACGAATCTGTAGGCATAAATTTGTTTGCATTGGAATTAGCAATATTTTTCTCATTTAACACTGAAAATGCTCAATTCTGCTAATTTCGTGGTGAAACACGCTCATAATTTGTATGTGGTGAAACTGGACCATCTCGACCGAGTTATTTTTACGTTCTTCGCGCCGTGAACCTTCTCTATGGTAGACGTTCTCTGTACAAATATACATATGTACATACATATACGTACGTCAAGTTCAAAAACGGGTGGTGAGCACAGTGGAGTACAAAAATAAAGGCACATAAGTTTTCCAATTTGGCAAAAGTTGTGAAATTTATATTCACATAAAAGTTCTGTAAAAAGTTAAAATTAAAAAATTTTATTGGATATTCCAAGCGAAGTCAGGTCCTTCTCCACTTGGTCCTTCCAACGGAGTGGAGGTCTTCCTCTTCCTCTGCTTCCCCCGGCGGGTACTGCGTCGAATACTTTCAGAGTTGGAGTGTTTTCGTCCATCCGGACAACATGACCTAGCCAGCGTAGCCGCTGTCTTTTAATTCGCTGAACTATGTCAATGTCGTCGTATATCTCGTACAGCTCATCGTTCCATCGAATGCGATATTCGCCGTGGCCAACGCGCAAAGGACCATAAATCTTTCGCAGTACTTTTCTCTCGAAAACTCGCAACGTCGACTCATCCGTTGTTGACATCGTCCAACCCTCTGCACCATATAGCAGGACGGGAATTATGAGTGACTTATAGAGTTTGGTTTTTGTTTGTCGAGGGAGGACTTTGCTTCTCAATTGCCTACTTAGTCCGAAGTAGCACCTGTTTGCAAGAGTTATCCTGGGTTGTATTTCTAGGCTAACACTGTTGGTGGTGTTTACGCTGGTTCAAAGATAGACGAAATTGTCTACAACTTTAAAGTTATGACTGTCATGATATCAATGTCATCGGCATTCGCCAGCAGTTATACACTCTTATAGAAGATGGTACATTCTCTGTTTAGTTCTGCAGCTCGGCCAGAAACGATTCTTTTACATGTGACTCAAACAGCTCACTACTTCCGGTCTTTGACCAAGTATCCTCTGTGTAGCCTAAGAACATCCGTTTGAAGGCGAGCTAAAGTGAGAAGGCGAAACATCCCCTGCATAGGGTTGTGCGCTGGGTTTGGGACCCGCCACGTAAAAAAACATACCAATGAAAAAAAAATTATTACGAGGGCTGTCCGATAAATAACCGATCTCAACGTGAAGCTAGCGGCACATCTGAAAAAAAAGTTTCTACTTCAAATTGTGCATATTATAATAGCTACTCGCCAAAATTTCATAAATTTATCTTGCGCAATTATCCGTTGACAGTCGTTTTTGTGAGTCTATTTCGGTGATTTCCTCAAAATGGAAAAAAATGAATATCGAGCTGAAATTAAATTTTTATTTTTGAAAGGCAATACGCCTTCACAAATCAAAGATGAGTTGGACTCTGTGTATGGTGACTCTGCACCATCGTTTACCACCGTAAAATTTTGGGCAGCTGAATTTAAACGTGGTCGCAGGAGCTTGGAAGATGATGAACGTCCTGGGCGTCTAAAAATTGTAACCACTAACGATAACATCGCTAAAGTTCATCAATTGGTACTAGACCACCGCCGGATTAAAGTTAGGGAAATAGCTGAGATTATGAAGATGTCAAAAGAAACTGTTTGTCACATATTAAACCAAGATTTGGGCATGAGAAAGCTGTCCGCGCGTTGGGTGCCGCGTTTGCTTACGCTAGACCACAAACATGCGCGCATGAACATTTCCAGCGCTCTGTTGGCTCAGTTTAGAAGCAATAAGACCGAGTTTTGGCGCCGATTGATAACTGTAGACGAAACTTGGATTCATCATTATACGCCCGAAACAAAAATCCAATTTAAACAATGGATTGAAAAGGGGGAACCAGCCCCAAAAAAACCTACAGCTGTGTATTCGGCTGGGAAAGTGATGGCGAGTGTTTTTTGGGACAGCCATGGAATTATTTTTATCGACTATCTTGAAAAAGGAAAAACTATAACAGGAGCATACTACGCATCATTATTGGACAAGCTAAAGGAAGAAATTTCGAAAAATCGGCCACATTTGCAAAAAAAGAAAGTCTTGTTCCACCTAGACAACGCACCATCTCACACCTCAACAGTCGCCATGGCGAAAATCTACGAATTGCGGTTCCAACTGCTTGACCATCCACCTTATTCACCGGATCTAGCACCAAGCGACTTTTTTTTGTTTCCTCAACTTAAAACTGCGCTCGGCGGCCAGAGATTTTCGTCAAATGAGGAGGCAATCTCTTTCGTGAACTCGTATTTTGCAGACAAAGACGCCAAGTACTATTTGGAAGTGTTGCAGAAATGGGAGCATCGCTGGGAGAAGTGTGTGGAGTTACAAGGAGACTATGTAGAAAAATATAAAAAAAAAGTTTGAAAAAGTCGCGTGCATCATGGTTAGGTCGGTTATTTATCGGACAGCCCTCGTACTGTTATTAGTGCCGTTAACTTAAGGTACCGATGGAAAGTGAAGTGCCGGTATAGAAGTATTTATTAAACACCCGTTACAAAATTCGGTAAAATCTGCCGTAGTGTACAAACCAAAATCACCGCCCTATTTCAATACAAGGTGAAGTGCCGGTTAAAAAAAGGGCTTTTTTCGTTGGTATTTTTTGTACACAAGTTTGCCGTTTTTATACACAGGTTTGCCCCTGCTACTAAAAGCAGTGCTGTCGCTAACAACATCGTTTGCCGCTGACAACATCGCTGTCACTAACAACATCGCTGCCGCTTACAACAATGCTTTCGCTAATAACATCGCTGCCGCTAGCAACATTGCTGATGCTGACACCATCGCTGCTGCTAACGACATCTCTGCTGCGTCAACACCTACTTCCTTCGCGGGAATGAGCTGCCGTTACCTCCTCTGCACCAGGGAAGTGAACGCAGGCAAAACGCCTACGCATTCACAACAGGTAACGAGTGCGAATCATTGAAATTGGTGCAAACACAGAAAATAAATAACAATAATTAACATTTGCACCCTTTCAGTGTTTGACTCTCCCTTTTTTACACTTTTATATGCTTATATACAATATACATATGGACACGTATATATACACATACGTACACACTTATATTGACGTGAAAGAAAAAGGAATAGAGGGATTCGTGATAGCGTTTATGATCGCATCACTTGAGAATTAAGGTGCGACTCTTCTACTAATTGGCGAAAGCAAACGTGTATATACATACATACGTTATACTTATATATATCGTTATGTATATCTTATATACTAAACATTAAGGTGCGATTTTTTTAATAATTTGCAAAAGCAAAAAAAAACTTTACAATTCGGTCAGTGTGTTTTCACACAGTTTTCACCTTCTCGTTTGCAAAACACATTGTGCTCATTACGAATATTATCGGTTAGGCTTTCGTATAATTGGAAATCGATATTTTTACTCCGTTTTCGTAATCCATTTCTATTATATCTGTTGCCAACATTCATCGTTCTTTTTTAATATTAACAAACAAAAATGAGCAAGCTAACGCCAACTATCGCCAACCTCTCTCCAAGTAAGGAGTTGATTGACTTAAAATCATTTAAGCGTCAAAGGACAGTGGCGAAAAGTAGCATTTTCCGTATAAAGACGGGCCATCTGGAAAAAACCATGTCGTTAGATCCAATTGAGTTGGAATGCCGTCACGACATATTAAACTCACACAGTGAAAAGTTGATGAAGTGTCAATCTAAAATTGAAGAGATTGATGAAGACGACATGGCCCGAGGGGAATCAGAGGACATATGTAATTGTAGAAACAAAATCTATAATTAAAACAATTTTAGCAAAAAGTAGAACGTCTATTGCGGACACATCTTTCGTAACATCTCACAGCTCAAGGCTTCCAAAAATGAATTTGCCGAAATTCAAGGGAGAATATTCCGAATTTAAAAATTTTATGAGATTGTTTGAAAGTCTGGTTCACAATGATCCAAATATCCCAGATATTGAAAAATTTAACCATCTGGTTAATTGTCGTATCTGGAGAGGCTCTGGGTACGGTAAAAGTGTTTCAAATGCCGGATGAAAATTATCCGATGGCGAAGATTTCAGCAAATATCAGCAGAAGGAGCGTCAACAGAGATTTGCGTAAGGGACATACGGTCTCCAAGTGCAGAGCGGATCGATGTCGTGTGTGCAATCGATCCCATCATACGTTACTTCACCAGTATCCCGTTTCCTTTGCTGCTGAATCTCATCCGCAACCAACAACAACTAGACATGCAATGCATACATCGAGTATGCCGGATCGGGTAATGCAAGAGCCTGACTGGACTCCGGATCACAAGTCAATTTTATGACAGAGGATTTGCTCAAAAACTGCGGATTCGTCGACAAAACAGAACCTTAAATATTATAGGAGTTGGAAATTCCAGTACGAAAGTCGGGGCCAAATTAAGCGCGTTTATTAAGTCGCGGGTTAATAACTATGAATATTCGGCGGAATTCTGGATTATGCGATGCATTTCGGCTAATCATCTAGATCATACCATTAATGTTAATGGTTGGAAAATTCCGCACATTATTGAATTTGGCGGATCCAGAATTCCACACATCCCAAAAGATTGACATATTATTGGGTGCAGAAAACTTTTTCGATCTGTTAGCGGTAGGCCAAATTAAAATTGGCCCTAATCAACCAACGCTACAGAAAACTCTTTTGGGATGGATTGTGTCTGGCAAATATGTCAGCAATCTTAGTCCTCCTCCCGAAGCAACTAGCACATTATGCCAAACTGAAGACGACTTAACGTCCATAGATTCAGTAGTCCAAAAATTCTGGGCTCTGGAGGAACTTCCTTCAGAAACAAATGGCAACAAGTTCACACCAGAACAAAAGGAGTGTGAACAATGTTTCGTTAACACAACTGAAGTGTTGCCTTCAGGACGGCTTCAAGTCAGAATGCCCTTTAAATCTGACCGTAAGTTACTCGGTCATTCCTATGAAACCGCAGTTCGGCGGTTTCAGGCCCTGGGGAGGAAAACATTGAAAAATCCAGAACTTCGTAGAATGTATCTGGACTTCATGAATGAATATAAAGCACTGGGTCATATGAGCCCAACAAACAATAAGATCCCGAGTGAGCCACACTACTTCATTCTGCATCAATGCGTGTTAAGGCCCGAGAGCACAACAACCAAATTAGGTGCTTCGAGTCGATTTTGAGCTCAAATAGCATTGAATGAACTTTTGATGGCAAGTCCAACCATCCAAGAAGAGTTATACTCAACGCCCCTTCGTTTTCGCTTACATAAGTATGCACTAACAGCGGACATTACTTAAATATATCGCCAAATAATTATGCATGAAGAAGACAGAAATTGTCAACTTATTGCGTGGAGAGAGCATCCTTCAGAGCAAATACAAATTTTTCGACTTAACATCGTAACTTACGGCAGTGCGCCTGCTCCATTTCTCGCAACACGGTGTTTGCAAATGCTCAGCGATGCCAATACAATCAAATATCCATTCGGTTCAGTGGCCATTAAGAGAGACTTTTATGTTGCTGATTTATTAACAGGATCTGAAAATTTCGAGTCTCTAGATCTTTTGAGAAGTGAGGTAATTAAAATATTAAACTCGGCCGGATTCACCTTAACGAAATGGTTTTCAAACCACCCTCAATTTTTCGACAGTAATTGCACTGAAAAGTCATTTAGCTTCAATGACAAAAATTCTACTAAAACGTTGGGAATCCATTGGTTACCGAAAGAGGGTTTGTTTTGATTTGTTTCTGCTCGCCTTTTCGATCCTCTTGTATTATTAGCCCCACTAGTTACCAAAGCAGAAATCTTATTACAAAAGCTTTGGATTCAAAAACTAGATTGGGATGAGTCGATTCCATTGTGCCTCGACACTAGTTGGCAAAAATTCAAAGCCAACCTAATGCAGCTTTCAACAATTAGCATTCCTCGTTACGTGAACGTAGAGTCGACTGCCATCTGCCAAATACATGGCTTCTCCGATGCTTCAATAAGAGCGTACGGATGCTGCATATATATACGAGTACGAGGCCAAACTGCTAGTGATATTAAATGTATGCTGCTTACTGCAAAGTCTAGAGTGGCTTTTTTCGTTGGTATTTTTTGTACACAAGTTTGCCGTTTTTATACACAGGTTTGCCCCTGCTACTAAAAGCAGTGCTGTCGCTAACAACATCGTTTGCCGCTGACAACATCGCTGTCACTAACAACATCGCTGCCGCTTACAACAATGCTTTCGCTAATAACATCGCTGCCGCTAGCAACATTGCTGATGCTGACACCATCGCTGCTGCTAACGACATCTCTGCTGCGTCAACACCTACTTCCTTCGCGGGAATGAGCTGCCGTTACCTCCTCTGCACCAGGGAAGTGAACGCAGGCAAAACGCCTACGCATTCACAACAGGTAACGAGTGCGAATCATTGAAAGTGGTGCAAACACAGAAAATAAATAACAATAATTAACATTTGCACCCTTTCAGTGTTTGACTCTCCCTTTTTTACACTTTTATATGCTTATATACAATATACATATGGACACGTACATATACACATACGTACACACTTATATTGACGTGAAAGAAAAAGGAATAGAGGGATTCGTGATAGCGTTTATGATCGCATCACTTGAGAATTAAGGTGCGACTCTTCTACTAATTGGCGAAAGCAAACGTGTATATACATACATACGTTATACTTATATATATCGTTATGTATATCTTATATACTAAACATTAAGGTGCGATTTTTTTAATAATTTGCAAAAGCAAAAAAAAACTTTACAATTCGGTCAGTGTGTTTTCACACAGTTTTCACCTTCTCGTTTGCAAAACACATTGTGCTCATTACGAATATTATCGGTTAGGCTTTCGTATAATTGGAAATCGATATTTTTACTCCGTTTTCGTAATCCATTTCTATTATATCTGTTGCCAACATTCATCGTTCTTTATTATTTTAATATTAACAAACAAAAATGAGCAAGCTAACGCCAACTATCGCCAACCTCTCTCCAAGTAAGGAGTTGATTGACTTAAAATCATTTAAGCGTCAAAGGACAGTGGCGAAAAGTAGCATTTTCCGTATAAAGACGGGCCATCTGGAAAAAACCATGTCGTTAGATCCAATTGAGTTGGAATGCCGTCACGACATATTAAACTCACACAGTGAAAAGTTGATGAAGAGATTGATGAAGACGACATGGCCCGAGGGGAATCAGAGGACATATGTAATTGTAGAAACAAAATCTATAATTAAAACAATTTTAGCAAAAAGTAGAACGTCTATTGCGGACACATCTTTCGTAACATCTCACAGCTCAAGGCTTCCAAAAATGAATTTGCCGAAATTCAAGGGAGAATATTCCGAATTTAAAAATTTTATGAGATTGTTTGAAAGTCTGGTTCACAATGATCCAAATATCCCAGATATTGAAAAATTTAACCATCTGGTTATTTGTCGTATCTGGAGAGGCTCTGGGTACGGTAAAAGTGTTTCAAATGTCGGATGAAAATTATCCGATGGCGAAGATTTCAGCAAATATCAGCAGAAGGAGCGTCAACAGAGATTTGCGTAAGGGACATACGGTCTCCAAGTGCAGAGCGGATCGATGTCGTGTGTGCAATCGATCCCATCATACGTTACTTCACCAGTATCCCGTTTCCTTTGCTGCTGAATCTCATCCGCAACCAACAACAACTAGACATGCAATGCATACATCGAGTATGCCGGATCGGGTAATGCAAGAGCCTGACTGGACTCCGGATCACAAGTCAATTTTATGACAGAGGATTTGCTCAAAAACTGCGTATTCGTCGACAAAACAGAACCTTAAATATTATAGGAGTTGGAAATTCCAGTACGAAAGTCGGGGCCAAATTAAGCGCGTTTATTAAGTCGCGGGTTAATAACTATGAATATTCGGCGGAATTCTGGATTATGCGATGCATTTCGGCTAATCATCTAGATCATACCATTAATGTTAATGGTTGGAAAATTCCGCACATTATTGAATTTGGCGGATCCAGAATTCCACACATCCCAAAAGATTGACATATTATTGGGTGCAGAAAACTTTTTCGATCTGTTAGCGGTAGGCCAAATTAAAATTGGCCCTAATCAACCAACGCTACAGAAAACTCTTTTGGGATGGATTGTGTCTGGCAAATATGTCAGCAATCTTAGTCCTCCTCCCGAAGCAACTAGCACATTATGCCAAACTGAAGACGACTTAACGTCCATAGATTCAGTAGTCCAAAAATTCTGGGCTCTGGAGGAACTTCCTTCAGAAACAAATGGCAACAAGTTCACACCAGAACAAAAGGAGTGTGAACAATGTTTCGTTAACACAACTGAAGTGTTGCCTTCAGGACGGCTTCAAGTCAGAATGCCCTTTAAATCTGACCGTAAGTTACTCGGTCATTCCCATGAAACCGCAGTTCGGCGGTTTCAGGCCCTGGGGAGGAAAACATTGAAAAATCCAGAACTTCGTAGAATGTATCTGGACTTCATGAATGAATATAAAGCACTGGGTCATATGAGCCCAACAAACAATAAGATCCCGAGTGAGCCACACTACTTCATTCTGCATCAATGCGTGTTAAGGCCCGAGAGCACAACAACCAAATTAGGTGCTTCGAGTCGATTTTGAGCTCAAATAGCATTGAATGAACTTTTGATGGCAAGTCCAACCATCCAAGAAGAGTTATACTCAACGCCCCTTCGTTTTCGCTTACATAAGTATGCACTAACAGCGGACATTACTTAAATATATCGCCAAATAATTATGCATGAAGAAGACAGAAATTGTCAACTTATTGCGTGGAGAGAGCATCCTTCAGAGCAAATACAAATTTTTCGACTTAACATCGTAACTTACGGCAGTGCGCCTGCTCCATTTCTCGCAACACGGTGTTTGCAAATGCTCAGCGATGCCAATACAATCAAATATCCATTCGGTTCAGTGGCCATTAAGAGAGACTTTTATGTTGCTGATTTATTAACAGGATCTGAAAATTTCGAGTCTCTAGATCTTTTGAGAAGTGAGGTAATTAAAATATTAAACTCGGCCGGATTCACCTTAACGAAATGGTTTTCAAACCACCCTCAATTTTTCGACAGTAATTGCACTGAAAAGTCATTTAGCTTCAATGACAAAAATTCTACTAAAACGTTGGGAATCCATTGGTTACCGAAAGAGGGTTTGTTTTGATTTGTTTCTGCTCACCTTTTTGATCCTCTTGTATTATTAGCCCCACTAGTTACCAAAGCAGAAATCTTATTACAAAAGCTTTGGATTCAAAAACTAGATTGGGATGAGTCGATTCCATTGTGCCTCGACACTAGTTGGCAAAAATTCAAAGCCAACCTAATGCAGCTTTCAACAATTAGCATTCCTCGTTACGTGAACGTAGAGTCGACTGCCATCTGCCAAATACATGGCTTCTCCGATGCTTCAATAAGAGCGTACGGATGCTGCATATATATACGAGTACGAGGCCAAACTGCTAGTGATATTAAATGTATGCTGCTTACTGCAAAGTCTAGAGTGGCTTTTTTCGTTGGTATTTTTTGTACACAAGTTTGCCGTTTTTATACACAGGTTTGCCCCTGCTACTAAAAGCAGTGCTGTCGCTAACAACATCGTTTGCCGCTGACAACATCGCTGTCACTAACAACATCGCTGCCGCTTACAACAATGCTTTCGCTAATAACATCGCTGCCGCTAGCAACATTGCTGATGCTGACACCATCGCTGCTGCTAACGACATCTCTGCTGCGTCAACACCTACTTCCTTCGCGGGAATGAGCTGCCGTTACCTCCTCTGCACCAGGGAAGTGAACGCAGGCAAAACGCCTACGCATTCACAACAGGTAACGAGTGCGAATCATTGAAAGTGGTGCAAACACAGAAAATAAATAACAATAATTAACATTTGCACCCTTTCAGTGTTTGACTCTCCCTTTTTTACACTTTTATATGCTTATATACAATATACATATGGACACGTACATATACACATACGTACACACTTATATTGACGTGAAAGAAAAAGGAATAGAGGGATTCGTGATAGCGTTTATGATCGCATCACTTGAGAATTAAGGTGCGACTCTTCTACTAATTGGCGAAAGCAAACGTGTATATACATACATACGTTATACTTATATATATCGTTATGTATATCTTATATACTAAACATTAAGGTGCGATTTTTTTAATAATTTGCAAAAGCAAAAAAAAACTTTACAATTCGGTCAGTGTGTTTTCACACAGTTTTCACCTTCTCGTTTGCAAAACACATTGTGCTCATTACGAATATTATCGGTTAGGCTTTCGTATAATTGGAAATCGATATTTTTACTCCGTTTTCGTAATCCATTTCTATTATATCTGTTGCCAACATTCATCGTTCTTTATTATTTTAATATTAACAAACAAAAATGAGCAAGCTAACGCCAACTATCGCCAACCTCTCTCCAAGTAAGGAGTTGATTGACTTAAAATCATTTAAGCGTCAAAGGACAGTGGCGAAAAGTAGCATTTTCCGTATAAAGACGGGCCATCTGGAAAAAACCATGTCGTTAGATCCAATTGAGTTGGAATGCCGTCACGACATATTAAACTCACACAGTGAAAAGTTGATGAAGAGATTGATGAAGACGACATGGCCCGAGGGGAATCAGAGGACATATGTAATTGTAGAAACAAAATCTATAATTAAAACAATTTTAGCAAAAAGTAGAACGTCTATTGCGGACACATCTTTCGTAACATCTCACAGCTCAAGGCTTCCAAAAATGAATTTGCCGAAATTCAAGGGAGAATATTCCGAATTTAAAAATTTTATGAGATTGTTTGAAAGTCTGGTTCACAATGATCCAAATATCCCAGATATTGAAAAATTTAACCATCTGGTTATTTGTCGTATCTGGAGAGGCTCTGGGTACGGTAAAAGTGTTTCAAATGTCGGATGAAAATTATCCGATGGCGAAGATTTCAGCAAATATCAGCAGAAGGAGCGTCAACAGAGATTTGCGTAAGGGACATACGGTCTCCAAGTGCAGAGCGGATCGATGTCGTGTGTGCAATCGATCCCATCATACGTTACTTCACCAGTATCCCGTTTCCTTTGCTGCTGAATCTCATCCGCAACCAACAACAACTAGACATGCAATGCATACATCGAGTATGCCGGATCGGGTAATGCAAGAGCCTGACTGGACTCCGGATCACAAGTCAATTTTATGACAGAGGATTTGCTCAAAAACTGCGTATTCGTCGACAAAACAGAACCTTAAATATTATAGGAGTTGGAAATTCCAGTACGAAAGTCGGGGCCAAATTAAGCGCGTTTATTAAGTCGCGGGTTAATAACTATGAATATTCGGCGGAATTCTGGATTATGCGATGCATTTCGGCTAATCATCTAGATCATACCATTAATGTTAATGGTTGGAAAATTCCGCACATTATTGAATTTGGCGGATCCAGAATTCCACACATCCCAAAAGATTGACATATTATTGGGTGCAGAAAACTTTTTCGATCTGTTAGCGGTAGGCCAAATTAAAATTGGCCCTAATCAACCAACGCTACAGAAAACTCTTTTGGGATGGATTGTGTCTGGCAAATATGTCAGCAATCTTAGTCCTCCTCCCGAAGCAACTAGCACATTATGCCAAACTGAAGACGACTTAACGTCCATAGATTCAGTAGTCCAAAAATTCTGGGCTCTGGAGGAACTTCCTTCAGAAACAAATGGCAACAAGTTCACACCAGAACAAAAGGAGTGTGAACAATGTTTCGTTAACACAACTGAAGTGTTGCCTTCAGGACGGCTTCAAGTCAGAATGCCCTTTAAATCTGACCGTAAGTTACTCGGTCATTCCCATGAAACCGCAGTTCGGCGGTTTCAGGCCCTGGGGAGGAAAACATTGAAAAATCCAGAACTTCGTAGAATGTATCTGGACTTCATGAATGAATATAAAGCACTGGGTCATATGAGCCCAACAAACAATAAGATCCCGAGTGAGCCACACTACTTCATTCTGCATCAATGCGTGTTAAGGCCCGAGAGCACAACAACCAAATTAGGTGCTTCGAGTCGATTTTGAGCTCAAATAGCATTGAATGAACTTTTGATGGCAAGTCCAACCATCCAAGAAGAGTTATACTCAACGCCCCTTCGTTTTCGCTTACATAAGTATGCACTAACAGCGGACATTACTTAAATATATCGCCAAATAATTATGCATGAAGAAGACAGAAATTGTCAACTTATTGCGTGGAGAGAGCATCCTTCAGAGCAAATACAAATTTTTCGACTTAACATCGTAACTTACGGCAGTGCGCCTGCTCCATTTCTCGCAACACGGTGTTTGCAAATGCTCAGCGATGCCAATACAATCAAATATCCATTCGGTTCAGTGGCCATTAAGAGAGACTTTTATGTTGCTGATTTATTAACAGGATCTGAAAATTTCGAGTCTCTAGATCTTTTGAGAAGTGAGGTAATTAAAATATTAAACTCGGCCGGATTCACCTTAACGAAATGGTTTTCAAACCACCCTCAATTTTTCGACAGTAATTGCACTGAAAAGTCATTTAGCTTCAATGACAAAAATTCTACTAAAACGTTGGGAATCCATTGGTTACCGAAAGAGGGTTTGTTTTGATTTGTTTCTGCTCGCCTTTTCGATCCTCTTGTATTATTAGCCCCACTAGTTACCAAAGCAGAAATCTTATTACAAAAGCTTTGGATTCAAAAACTAGATTGGGATGAGTCGATTCCATTGTGCCTCGACACTAGTTGGCAAAAATTCAAAGCCAACCTAATGCAGCTTTCAACAATTAGCATTCCTCGTTACGTGAACGTAGAGTCGACTGCCATCTGCCAAATACATGGCTTCTCCGATGCTTCAATAAGAGCGTACGGATGCTGCATATATATACGAGTACGAGGCCAAACTGCTAGTGATATTAAATGTATGCTGCTTACTGCAAAGTCTAGAGTGGCTCCGCTGAAGACCAAATCTCTTCCGCGTCTTGAGCTCTCGGCAGCACATCTTCTTTCAAAATTATGGTCAAGAGTTGCGCCTATGTTGAATCGACATTTCGAAAAAATTACATTTTGGACAGACTCTGAAATTGTTTTACATTGAATAAAAACACATCTTCCTCATTACAAACCTTCGTCCCAAATAGAGTGTCCGAAATCCAAGAGTTGACTGACAAAGTTCATTGGCGGCATGTGCCAACAAAACAAAATCCTGCGGATCAAGTGTCTCGGGGTTGTAACGTGCACGAATTAAATAATTCGATATGATTTGGCGGTCCACAATTCTTCCTAGAAGACCCTGCATTATGGCCAATTGACACCCACTTCCAGCTCTCACCAGAAGACGAAGCTTTAGAGAAAAAAAATGCTTTTACATTAATTTCGACCACTGAGAAAAATCCAATATTGGACCTCATTGAAAAATTATCTTCTCATATTAGGGATCTGACATCTAACGAATTACATTTGAGTTTTTTGAAAATTGCTCAAGTGATTCAACACTCGGAATTGGCGAATGAAATCCAAAAACTGACTAAGGGCACCACGCTACCCGCAAACTTGCAAAAACGTAATCCGTTCTTGCATGAGTACTCGGATATGTCGCTTTCATTCAAATTAATCTGAGTAGGAGGTCGCCTTTTTAATGCACCTCTCCCATATGATACCAAATTTCCACTATTACTAATAATATATAAAAATAAGTCCGTATATGTACTTCGCCAAACTAATCATAAATGCGTCTTGCGATTTCAACTAAACTTATACACTACGTAGGCAGTGGCCCATATATGGTTTACATGCGATAACGCATGTGTGTGTGGTGCGTATGTAAAGTGAGTGTGTTTTTGCCGCAAGCGTTTTTTGTACCGCATACAGCATTCATTAGTATTGAATACATTTTGGTCGTTTGTGTATTGGAGAGCATTGCACGGAGTGATGCAAATAGCAATTTGTTATCATTTCTCTTTGGACGCCATTGGTGATTGATCTTATTATAATCGATTTTTGAAAATATTTTTTTTTTTTTTTTTTTTTTTTTTATTTATTATTTTACATTGTACCTAGTATATAAAAAATAAATACTAACAACAATTCTGGTCTAAATAATTAGGATAGATACTTAAAAGCTAAATGTTAAGAAATACATTTGCTGCTACTGTTGTATTACTAGGTCGGAAGGCTTCTTGCGTTTCAACCGGATTTCTCGACCAGCAGTTTCGATGAGTCTGGAAGCTTCCTCATTAACGTGCTGTCTAAGCCTCAGTTCGTGAGACTTTGCTAATTTGGAGATTTCATTTACCACTGAATTCACGCCTAGATCACGGTGCAGGTCAGCAGATCTAATGTACCAAGGAGCATTAACCAAAGTCCTTAGTACTTTACTTTGAAAGCGCTGAATGCTGGCAATACAGCTTTGACTTGAGCAACCCCATAGTTGGGCTCCGTAGGCCCAAACTGGCTTTAGGACTTGATTATATAATAACACTTTGTTTTGTACTGATAGCTTGGATTTCCTGCCAATTAGGTGGTAAAGTTTGCCAAATTTCATATCAAGCTCGCTCCTTTTTTTTTGACATGTTCTTTCCAGCGTAGCTTAGCATCTAAGGTGAGACCTAGGTACTTAGCACTGTTATGGTGTGGTATCGGAATGGTATTTATATAAATTGGACAATATGCCGGCTTTTTCAAGGTAAAGTCGACATGAATTGATTTGGTGTCGTTTAATTTGATGCGCCACTTAGATGCCCACTTAGTAATTGCGTTGACTGCTGTCTGCACTCGTCGACTAGATACTAAAGTTGACTCTCCGGATGCTAACAAAGCTGTGTCATCCGCAAATGTCGCTGTCATGTAACTAGGATCAGATGGGAGGTCACTGGTAAAAAGCAAATAAAGCATTGGCCCCATCACGCTTCCCTGGGGAACACCGGCTTCTATCGGTTGCAAGTTTGAATACGCATCCTCTTGTTTAATGCGGAAGTATCTGTCTTTTAAGTATGATGCAATTATTTCACAAAATTGTTTGGGTAGCATGTATTTCAATTTGAGCAGTAGACCCGTATGCCAAACTTTGTCAAAAGCTTGAGACACGTCCAAAAAGGCCGCCGTACAAACGTTCTTTTTATCGAATGTATTTTCAACGAAATTAACGATTCGGTGTACCTGGTCAATTGTAGAATGGTGGTCACGGAAGCCAAATTGATGTGTTGGTATTAGGTGTTTCTGAGCGATTATTGGTTTGAGCCTATTTATGAGTACATTCTCAAAGATTTTAGATAAGGCTGGCAGCAGCGAAATTGGTCTATATGATGTAACATCGTGTACTGGCTTACCCGGCTTAGGTATCATTATGACTTCAGATACTTTCCAAAGCGATGGCACGTATCTTAGGCATAAAGCACTGTTTATAATGTTTACAAGTTTTTTTATACAATTCTTTGGTAAATTGCGTAATATTTCTCCAGTTATTAAATCGTACCCAGGTGCTTTTTTGAGTCTTGTGTTCCCGATAAGATTTTTAATTTCTTTAATAGTAACAGGAGAAATGCTGATGTGTGGATCCAACCAACTATTTTCACAGTTTATCTCATACCCATCGTTAGGCGTAAATGTGTTTCTCAAATGATTTGCAAATACGGCAGCTTTCTGTTCATTAGTTTTGGCCCATGCAGTTTCGTTTAGTTTTAATGGTGCTACATGTTTTATTTGTTTATTAATATTTCTTGCAGCTTTCCAGAGTGAATAGTCGGTGGATTTATCAGCTGTTAGTTTAGCTAGATAAGTTTTGAAGGCAAAATTTTTAAACTCTTTAATTTGTGCTCTTAGTTTCGCTGTACATTTATTAAGCTCAGTTTTGAGAGCAGAGGACCTAGTTTGCTGCCATCTCCGTCGAAGCTTACGCTTTTTATGTATACTTTCTAAGATGTGTTTTGGGTATTTGGTACTACTTAGATTCACGCGGGTATTTGGTGTACTCTTCCACGCAGCGTTTTGAATTATTTTTGTGAAATCTTCAACCTCACAGTCCAACTCGATACCAGTCGATATGTACTTAAGCTTTGGGTCGACTTTATTCAATATACTTTTAAATTTATACCAATTAGTGTGTTTATTACATAACGTTGGCTTGGCGGCCGAAATAATTGGCTTTTCATACAGAGTTAGTAGCACTGGAGAATGATCAGAGCTTAGGTCTGAGCAATCTTTAATACATAAATTGAGTTTCGGTATTTTATTGATTATAAAGAAGTCCAGAAGGTCTGGCAATTTCTGTCTATCTGTAGGCCAATAAGTGGGTTTTCCTGTAGAAACAAAATTGCATCCAACTGCTTGTATAGCTTTGAGAAGTTCTCGACCTTTGGTTGTAGTTAAACGAGATCCCCAATGTGTGTGTTTTGCGTTAAAGTCGCCACCAATGATATACCTTCCGTCATATTTTTCCAATAAATTCATATACGTTTCTATTTTTATATTATGTCTAGGTGGACTATACAGAGCCATAAGATACAATGGGTGATTGTGCAATTTAACTGAAATTGTTGTAGATTGAATTTCATCCATCTTAATTGGATCTTCCTCGCAGTGTTCAATATGGCTTTTGATAATTATAGCGCTCCCTCCTCGTGCTGAGTTTGCCGGGTGTGGAGTGTGATATAATTCATAATTTTTAAATTTTAAAAATGATTGGTTCGTAAAATGCGTTTCAGATAATAGACATATATCAATATTTCTGTCGTGTAGAATAACTTCTAATTCATTTTTACTTTTGGAAAGGCCATTAGCGTTCCATAGCATTATTCTCAAAGAGTTATTGTTCATCAGTAAATTGTAGATGGTACTCAAGAGCGTTGAGCCGCTGATTGAAGGACTTAAATAGTTTCTCTAGCTCATTTAGTTTATCCAAGATTTGGGATAACGCACTACTTTTTTGAATTGTATTTGTATGGCCTTGTTTAGCTATTTGCGCAAATGAAACTTTATTTTTGAAAATATTAATTTCTTCGCATTTTTTGGTGAGTATTTTGATAAAAATAAATTAATTTCGTTCTAATCATCCTTTTAATTTGAATATTTTGTTAAAAAAAATTAAAAAAAAAACAATGATTAATGAGATAAAAATCGATTGTTTTGCTAAACAAGTGCTCTGATTGTTACAAGTGCATCATATGATTTTGTGACATAGTCTCAAATTTGATATTTTGTGAAAAAAAATTAAAAAATTGAGTGAATATTTTTTGTTTAATTTCCGATCTGTGAGCTAAAAATTACTTGGATTTTTTGGCCAATTTTCAATTGAATTTTGACAGATTTTCAGCATATTTTTTACAATTTTCGTGACTTTTTGGTGCTTTTCGAGTCCAGAATTTGCTGGATTTCATCAATTTATTACTGAAGTTCTTTATTATCTTTAGTTTAGTTTCTTCTAAAAATGCCACGAAGAGCAAGAGCTGACATTGGACGTCGGTCGCGTAGAACGCAAAATAGATCAAATGAAAGGGAAAATCAATCGCAAGAACGGCGAGAACAAGAGATTGCAAATACAAGGGAACGTGTTGCAAGATCGCGTTCAGATCGTGGGCCGACAAGTATTAACCAAAATGTTCCAAGGCGTGCCGTACAAATCTACGTTAATGTTGCTTTAAATGGTGCTGGATTTAGATATAATCACGCAATTGATTACAGTTTGCATAAGTTTGTGGTGATTAGTGGAATGAACAAAGTATGCCAACATTGTAATGCACTGAAATTTTTTCATAAGGAAACACCTGGAATGTGTTGTGCCAGTGGCAAAGTAAGATTACCCGAATTACAATACTCACCGGAACCATTGGCAACATTAATTTCAGGAACAACGCCGCAATCGAAACATTTTTTGGATAATATCCAAATGTATAATTCGTGCTTTAAAATTACTTCCTTTGATGTGACGAATGTAATACGAAATAATTTCATGGCGACAACTTTTCACAAGTTCTAATCAATCATATTTTGCCTCACAATTTCAGATACAAGGGCAAATTTATCGTAGGATTGGTTTATTATTGCCATTTCCAGATCCAAACCACCAGTTCTTGCAAATCTACTTCCTTGGCAATAATGAAAATGAAGTAGATGCCCGTTGTTCAATATTCACAAGTGCCAGAAGAATAATAATACGTGAATTGCAAACATTGTTTCATGAACATAATGATTTGATTAATACTATTCGGACAGCACTTGATCAGATACCGTCTGATGATCATAAAATCGCGGTTCGAGCTGATAGAAGACCAATCGGAGAACACGAACGAAGATTTAATGCACCTATAAATAATGAAGTTGCTGTGGTGATTGTCGGCGATGAGTTTCAATCACGTGACATTGTATTGCGTAGAAGAAATAATCAATTACAACGTGTTTGTGAAACACATCGCTCTTACGATGCCCTACAGTACCCAATTTTGTTTTGTCGGGGTGAAGATGGATACTCTATTAATTTAAAAATGGTAGATCCCGCAAACCCACGTCAGTGTTTGTTGTGTTTAATATACTCTTCCAATTTTGTTTAACAAGAATTAGTATGAAATGATATAAATTTCCATTTGTTTTTTTTTTTTCTCTTCAGAACGTGAAGTCAATAAAACTGTCAGCGCTATGAACTATTATGCACATAGAATTATGATACGACAAAATCAGGAAAATCATATTTTGAAATGTCGGAGACTCTTTCATCAATATGTTGTAGACATGTATGCAAAGATAGAAACAGAGCGTTCGAACTTTATTCGATTCAATCAACGGAAGTTGCGATCAGAAGAGTATATACATTTCCGCGATGCAATCAATAATGATGGAAATGTTGACAATGTTGGACAAGTTGTTATTTTACCAGCAATTTACACAGGCAGTCCAAGGCACATGCTTGAATATGCACAAGCTGCCATTTGCTATGTTCGTTTGTATGGCCGACCAGATTTGTTCATTGCATTTACATGTAATCCACAATGGGACGAAATCAAGCAATATTTATATGAAGAGCAATCTTCTACAGACCGTCACGACATAACTGCACGAGTATTTAGACAGAAGCTGAAATCATTGATAAATTTTATTGTTAAACATCAAGTTTTCTGTGAAGTTCGATGTTGGATGTATTCGGTGGAATGGCAAAAGAGAGGATTACCACATGCCCATATTTTGATATGGTTAGTCAACAAAATAACAAGCGATCAAACAGATGACATACATCATCTCTGCAGAAATTCCTGATCAGGAAATCGATCCAGGTTTATTTGATGTTGTTACAAAAAGTATGATCCAGGAACCATGTGGTGTTCTAAATATTAATTCGCGGTATCCCCTAAATTTGATTTCCGAGACAATTAATGGAAATGATGGTTACCCATTGTATCGCCGACGCTCAACAGATGATAATGGCAAATCAATCAATCTAGATATTACAGTTGATAATAGGTGGGTTGTCCTCTATTCGCCAATACTATCAAAAGCATTCAAAGCTCATATCAATGTAGAATATTTTAATTCTGTTAAATCGATTAAATATATCTGCAAGTATGTAAATAAAGGCAGCGACATGGCTGTGTTTGGTGTTGCAGAGAACCGAAATGATGAAATAACACAATATCAAATGGGAAGGTATGTCAGTAGCAATGAGGCAGTTTGGAGAATATTATCGTTCCCAATTCATGATCGAATTCCGGCAGTTATTCATTTGTCAGTACATTTGGAAAATGGACAACGTGTATATTTCACAGTTGATACTGCACAGCAAATTGCAGAGCGACCAGCATCAACTACATTATTATCGTTTTCCGAATTGCGTCAAAATGATCAATTTGCTAAAATATTGCTTTATTCCCAAGTACCAACATATTACACTTGGAATGCATCTGGAAAGAAATGGAACAGACGTAAGCAAGGAAGACCAGTTCAAGGTTATGCTGGCATTTTTGAAAGTGATGCCATTGGATGTCTCTACACAGTGCATCCCAGTCATACTGAATGTTTTTATTTGCATCTATTATTGATTCATGTTCGTGGACCTGCATCTTTTTTGAGTTTGAAAAGAGTTAACGGCCTACAGTGTCACACTTTTCGTCAAGCATGTCAGGAATTGCATTTACTGGAAGATGATGATCACTGGGATGCGACATTTAGGGATACATCAGCAACAGGTTCTCCTCATCAAATACGAACATTATTTGTTATTATTATTGCGACATGTTTTCCATCTGATCCATTGCAATTATGGGAAAATTTTAAGGATTTTATGACCGAAGACATTTTGCATCGCCGAATTGCAGGAAATAACGATTTAATGATTACACTTGAAATGTTTAATTAGACATTGATTATCATTGAAGATATTAGTTTGCTAAGTGCAAATAAAGCATTGACACAATTGGGTTTGCCAGCTCCAAATCGACCAATAAATAAATCGTGAAAAACAATATGATCTGAATGAGTTGACCATATTTATAAACTTGAATTTGCATAAATTGAATCCAGAACAGAGGCACGCATATGATACCATATCAATGGAATCAGTACGAAACGAAACTGGAGGAATGTTTTTTTCCCCTGCTATTAGCGACTATAAGATCACAGAGTAATATAGCATTGGCACTTGCATCGTCTGGAATAGCAGCGACGTTATTAGATGGTGGTCGGACATCCCATTCTGCACTTAAATTACCACTGAATATGAATGTAAATGAAAATCCCACCTGTAATATTTCAAAAATTCGGGAATGGGCAAAGTCTTGCAACAATGCAAATTAATAGTGTGGGATGAATGTACATAAGAAACCAGTGGAAGCGTTAGACAGGACATTGCCAGACTTGCGTAGTAATGATCAACAGATATTTGGTGGCGCTTTGATTCTGTTGGCTGGTGATTTTCGTCAGACATTGCCTGTGATTCCCCATTCAACACCAGCAGATGAAAGCATGTTTAAAGTCATCTTATTTATGTACAAATACTCAATTTGACTCAAAACGATCCATCGGCCGACACATTTTCAAGGCAACTGTTGGCAATAGGCAATGGTCAACTTGCTGTTGATCGTGAAACTGGCTTAATCACTTTACCAGATAACTTTTGTAATATTGCACCGACAAAAAAAGAATTGGTGTCAAGTGATTTTCCAAATATTACAGAAATTTATCGCAATCATAATTGCTTAGCTGAAAGAGCTATACTGGCCGCTAAAAATAAAGACGTTGGTCAAATGAAAGCAAACATTTTAACCCATGTTCCTGGCGAGGTTGTAACATATTAATCAGTAGACACGGTTACAAATCAAGACGAAGCCGTTAATTATCCGACAGATTTTTTGAATTCATTGGATTTACCCGGATTTCCACCTCATCGTTTACGATTGAAAGTGGGAAATCCCATTATTATGCAGTGGGACAAGATTAGCGGTTAAAAAGGTCATGAACAATTTGATCGAAGCAACAATTTTAAAAGGGAAGTTTAAGGGTGAAGATGTATTGATTCCACGAATTCCAATGATTCCATCAGATTTACCTTTTGAATTCAAAAGACTAAAGTTTCCAATACGTCTTGCATTTGCATTTACAATAAATTAAGCGGAAGGGCAAGGTTGGAATTGTGTGGAATTGATATAGAATATCCTTGCTTTTCACACGGCCAGTCATAAGTTTCGTACTCACGTGTTGTCAAGCCTTCAGCCTCTTTATCTACACAACTACTCATGACAAAACCAAAAATGTTGGTTAAGTGATACATAGTCTAAGATTGTAAGAACGCATATGGCTGATTAATGCAAGAGAAGAATGCAGTAGAACCATAAGAAACTGCGCACACTGCTTTCATTACAAGCCGAAACTGCAAACCCAAATAATGGGAAACTTGACATCAGAAAGACTTCGAGCGCTACGACCCTTCCTTATATGTGGCCTAGATTTTTGTGGTCCAATATATCTTCTTCTTCTTAATTAGCGTAGACACCGCTTACGCAATCATAGCCGAGTTAACAACCGCGCGCCAGTCGTTTCTTTTTTTCGCAACGCGGCGCCAATTGGATATTCCAAGCGAAGCCAGGTCCTTCTCCACTTGGTCCTTCCAACGGAATGGAGGTTCTTCCCCCGGCGGGTACTGCGGCGAATACTTTCAGAGCTGGAGTGTTTTCGTCCATCCGGACAACATGACCTAGCCAGCGTAGCCGCTGTCTTTTAATTTGCTGAACTATGTCAATGTCGTCGTATATCTCGTACAGCTCATCGTTCCATCGAATGCGATATTCGCCGTGGCCAACGCGCAAAGGACCATAAATCTTTCGCAGTACTTTTCTCTCGAAAACTCGCAACGTCGACTCATCCGTTGTTGACATCGTCCAAGCCTCTGCACCATATAGCAGGACGGGAATTATGAGTGACTTATAGAGTTTGGTTTTTGTTTGTCGAGAGAGGACTTTGCTTCTCAATTGCCTACTTAGTTCGAAGTAGCACCTGTTGGCAAGAGTTATCCTGCGATGGATTTCTAGGCTGACATTGTTGGTGGTATTTACGCTGGTTCCAAGATAGACGAAATTATCTACAACTTTAAAGTTATGACTGTCAACAGTGACGCGAGTGCCAAGTCGCGAGTGCGACGACTGTTTGTTTGATGACAGGAGATATTTCGTCTTGCCCTCGTTCATCCATTTCTTTTGCTTCCTTGTCCAGTCTGGAGAAAGCAGAACTAACGGCGCGGGTGTTGAGGCCGATGATATCAATATCATCGGCATACGCCAGCAGTTGTACACTCTTATAGAAGATGGTACCTTCTCTGTTTAGTTCTGCAGCTCGAATTATTTTCCCCAAAAGCAGGTTGAAAAGGTCGTACGATAGGGAATCGCCTTGTCTAAAACCTCGTTTGATATCATCGCCATACGCCAGCAGTTGTACACTCTTTTAGAAGATGGTACCTTCTCTGTTTAGTTCTGCAGCTCGAATTATTTTCCCCAAAAGCAGGTTGAAAAGGTCGTACGATAGGGAATCGCCTTGTCTGAAACCTCGTTTGGAATCAAACGGCTCGGAGGGGTCCTTCCCGATTCTGACGGAGCTTTTGGTGTTGCTCAACGTCAGCTTACACAGCCGTATTAGTTTTGCGGGGATACCAAATTCAGACAACGCGGCATAAAGGCAGCTCCTTTTCGTGCTGCCGAAAGCAGCTTTGAAATCGACAAAGAGGTGGTGCGTGTCGATTCCTTTCACGGGTCTTTTCCAAGATTTGGCGCATGGTGAATATCTGGTCGGTTGTTGATTTGCCAGGTCTAAAGCCACACTGATAAGGTCCAATCAGTTTGTTGACTGTGGGCTTTAATCATTCACACAATACGCTCGATAGAACCTTATAGGCGATGTTGAAGGGCTAATCCCACGGTAGTTGGCGCAGATTGTGGGGTCTCCTTTTTTATTGGGCATGCATTCGTCCGACCATATTTTACAAAGAAGCTGATGCATGCTCCTTATCAGTTCTTTGCCGCCGAGTTTGAATAGCTCGGCTGGCAATCCATCGGCTCCTGCCGCTTTGTTGTTCTTCAGGCGGGCAATTGCTATTCGAACTTCTTCATGGTCGGGTAATGAAACGTCTGCTCCATCGTCATCGATTGGGGAATCGGGTTCGGCTTCTCCTGGCGTTGTGCGTTCACTGCCACTCAGCAGGCTGGAGAAGTGTTCCGTTCATAATTTAAGTATGCTCAGGGCATCGGTGACTAGTTCGGCTGTCTGTTTCTCTGCAGTTTCTCGACGTCGAACCTTCCTTGTGTTTGTTGGCGTGGGTTTTTTGCTGCACAGAGGCGGATGCGAATTTTGGCTGCAACAATATAGTGGCCCGAGTCGATGTTAGGACCTCAGAGCGCACGCACATCTAAAACTCTGGAGACGTGTCTTCCGTCTATCACAACATGATCGATCTGGTTGGTGGTTTTTCGATCCGGAGACAGCCAGGTAGCTTGATGTATCTTCTTATGCTGGAATCTAGTACTACAGATAACCATATTTCGGGCCCCGGCGAAGTCGATCAGCCTCAACCCATTTGGGGATGTTTCCTCGTGGAGGTTGAATTTACCGACCGTAGTGCCAAAAATACCTTCTTTTCCCACCCTGGCGTTGAAGTCGCCAAGCACGATTTTGACATCGTGGCGGGGGCATCTCTCATAAGTGCGCTCGAAGCACTCATAAAAGGCATCTTTGGTCACATTGTCCCTCTCTTCCGTAGGGGCGTGGACGCAAATCAGCGATATGTTGAAGAACCTCGTTTTGATGTGGATTGTGGCTAGACGTTCATTCACCGCAGTGAATGATAGTACTCGGCGACGGAGTCTCTCTCCCACCACGAATCCAACACCAAACTTGCGCTCCTTTATATGGCCACTGTAGTAAATGTCACAAGGACCTACTCGTCTCTGTCCTTGTCCCGTCCATGTGCGGTCCCAAACCCAGCGCACAACCCTATGCAGGGGATGTTTCACCTTCTCACTTTAGCTCGCCTTTAGACGGTTGTTCTTAGGCTACCCAGAGGATACTTGGTCAAAGACCGGAAGTCGTGAGCTGCTTGAGTCATATGTAAAAGAATCGTTTCTGGCCACTCCCAAGTGGATGGAAATCAGAGAACTTTCCTCACTTGCGTGAACTTCTACACATGACTCCATCCTCCAATATATACAACATTAAAATTACGTGGTCGAAAACTTATATTGCAGTTTTTTGCAGGTATTGTCACTAGCGAAGCGTATGAAATTTTAGGCAAATTTCGCTAATTCGAATTGCGAGTAACGAGCGCACTGAATATTTGGTATTGCCACTTGCGAATTTATAAAATTCGCTTCGCCTCAACTGTCAAAATTTGGCGAACGTTTATTTGATTCGAGAATCTAATTAAAAATGGAGAAAACGTTAGTAAAATTTTAAAAATTTATTTATTGTATTTAATTGATTACAAATTTAATTATTTTTAGAATAAAACGAACTACTCAAAAGCAATTCGAGGTACTCATGAAGTTGATGGAAAGAAATCCAGAGTTAGCCAGAGGAATGACGCCGTTTGGCTCAACAAAAAAAAATAGGATGGAGTAGTGGGAAGGTATTGCTTCAAAGTTAAACAATATCGGCCCTCCAATACGTAGTGGCAGTGAAACGAATGTGGTAAGAATAAACAATTTTGATTGCATATGAGTAAAAACACGTCAAGTGGACCCCCCATTTTCCACTTAGTCATCGAATTTGAATGTGAGTATTTTTTCATAAAGTAGTCACCATGAACAAATAATCCCCCTCCCAGTTTTTTTAAATTTTAATTTTAACAACCTTTTTTTTTAATTGAAAATTTTTACTACTTTTTTTTAATTAATTATTAAAAAACTATTGGTGATTTTTTGAAAAAATTTTCAGGAGTTATAGTTCAATACTTGTACTTTCAGAAAATATGCATGAATTTTAATTATTTTTATTTTTTCATATTGTTTATTAACTTTTAAGTTAACAAATGAACATTTTAATGAGTTCTCCCTCAAAAAATAATTTTTTTTTTTCAGTATTTTACAATAAATATTGAAGTAACGAAATCCGCGAAAAAATTTGACTGATCGCAATTAGATTAAGCAAAAAAAAATTTTTAAGACGGTCGGTCAGCGCTCTCCGGTGGGGGCTTCAATTTCCAATGGGAATAGTCACCGTCGTTGAGCTTTAAGCGACCGGGGGGGTCGGCAGGTCGCGGATAGCCGGACGGCCTGTAGTAGCAGGTTAGTTGCGAAATAAGTTTAAACGAATAAGCAATCCCCGACGAGAAGCGGTGGGAGTGGAGGTTGCGGTATAAAAGCCAGCAAGACCGTTGAAACTCCTGCGACAGTGGGCGAATCGACACCGCCCCTTGAAGTATGTGTCCCCCACAACAGGCAAGGGCATGTTGTGTAATAAAAAAAAAAATCCAGGCGCGACGGATAACTTAGCAGCGATGTCCCCGCTGTTAGGATAAAAAGGGTGATGTGAGCTTGCTCTGCCGAGGTGTTAGCCGCGTGGTGTATCAGTAAACAGCCACTTCGGTCCCTGGTCAGGGAGTGTGCATTGGGCGCAGGAGTAGTAGCCTGCGTTGCCCCGGGCGAGCGCCGGTCCGCCCGTGTTTTCCGGGACTGGTAAAGCGAAGGACAGGCCTCAGGGAACTGGGGTAGGAGCATAGTCTCCGAGGGTACACCCGTTCCTGTCTATTTCGGCCCGCCGCCCTACACACGATGCGCTGTAAAAAACAAACCAATGGAGAATAATTTGAGAAAATACACCAAAACCAATAGCAGCAGTGTACTTGACTGCACGATGAGCAAAGGCACTCAGAGCCCTGGCAGTATGTTTATAGAAACTGATTTATCCAGGGAAACGTCGACGATTAGCGGATCTAGCGAAGCGGATCCATTCAAACGTGCACCAAGATTGATGCGTTCACCAAAACAGGCACTAGTTGTTGAAAAACCTGTAAGAGCGAGGTCGTCACCACCTGCGCTGTAAGACAGCACGCCTCAACTGGAACCAACGCAACCGAAGGGCGACACTATGTCGGAACTAGGAGAAATGATCAAAAGGCTAACAGAAGCAATGAAACCGCCTCAAAGAACGATTAATAACCAGATCCGTGATCTACTTACTTCGGTCACAAGACTCCACGCACGCGCCCAAAGCGAGTTCAACAGAGTCAAGGAAAGCAGACGAAATGCCCCCTAAGGCTTACAGGAACAGACTCAACGCCGAAAAGACCCCGCGAGGATGAGCAGCTGACGCGAAAGACCCCGCCTAAAAAAATAGCCAGCCAAGAGGAAGTCCAAAAGAGGAGCACCGCGTGTAAGAGGAATGAAGAAATCATTCCTATAAAAGAACGGAAGGAAGAGGAAAAGGCAGATGAATGGAAGCAGGTGAAACGAAAAACACAAAACCCGATTAAAAAGGCCGTTTTTGCCCCACGTCCAAGGCCCGATGCAATTATCATTGCGCGCACGGGAAACATGTCGTACATGGGCTTGGCGAGAACGTGTCGCGGATTCGGAAAACGGCAAAAGGCGAAATATTGCTTGAAATGAAGAAAGCCCAGATGGAAAACAGGGGAGCATATGAAAGGGAGATAGGCAAAGTCCTAGGCGACCAGGCGAAAATAAGAACCCTAACCCACGAGGTATCAGTGGAGATCAGAGACCTGGACGAAATCACCACCAAAGAGGACATAGCGGTGGCAATACGCTCACAAATTAAAGAGCTGAGTTCCATTGATGTAAATGCCATCAAAACCATCAGACAGGCATACGCGGGCACGCAGACGGCAGTCATCAGCCTTCCGCAGCGGACTCAAAACGGCTGCTTGACGCTCATATGCTCAAGATTGGATGGGTGGTCTGTAGAATAAGGGAAAAGCCGCACCTCAGAAAGTGTTTCAGGTGCCTGGAATACGGTCATCTGGCGAGGGCATGCAAGAGTGAGGAACATCGAAGCACATGTTGTGCCAAATGTGGTGAAAAGGGACATTTCGCAAAGGAATGTGACAAAAGCCCATCGTGTGCAGCATGCAAAAGCAGCGGGAAAAAAGAGACCGGACACCGGATCGGAAGCTGGAAGTGTCCACTATATCAAGCGGCCTGTAAAAAGACAAAATGAGAGTTGTCCAAATCAACCTAAACCACTGCGAAGCGGCTCAAGAGCTGCTGAAACAAACAATATTCGAAAAAAAGATAGACGTGGCGATAGTGTGTGAGCAGTATAAAAACATAAACGCTGGCACGTGGATCTCCGACAAGGAAAAGAAAGTTGCCATATGGGCCTGTGGGGGCAACGCCTTCCAAGATAAGCCGATTCTGGGAAGATCTTACTATGTACGAGCGAAAATAGGTGGCATCTATTTCTACAGCTGCTATATTCCCCCGAGTGTGCTGCAAGGAGACTATGAAAGAATTCTCGATGAGCTAGTACGAGACGCCCTCACTACCACGCCAAACGTGATAGCAGGCGATTTCAACGCATGGGCAATTGAATGGGGTAGTAGCTCCACAAACAGACGGGGTAATGCTCTACTCAAAGCATTTTCTGTGTTAGACGCCGTGCTGCTCAATACCGGCAGTAGAAATACTTTCGAAAAGAATGGACGGGGATCGATAATAGACATCACTTTCGCCAGCAGCACGCTGGTTCGATCTGCAAATTGGAAGGTGTGCGACTTCTACACGCATAGCGATCACCTGGCCATCTTGCTGGAAATCCGCGAACAAACACAAATTCGATCCAGCGTAAAAAAATTGCGGAAAAAAGGATTTAAGGTGGAAACGTTCGATGAGGAAATCTTCAAACTTATGTTGGATGGGAACATAGATGGTGCGATCAACGTTAACCGACAGGCTGAAAAACTGGTGAAGCACATAAGCAAAGCCTGTGATGCTGCTATGTGTAGGAAAAGGCACAACATAACCCAACGGCTCGCATACTGGTGGAACGAGGAGATCAGTGCATTGAGAAGCGAATGCCATAAAGCGAGACGCCTCTGCCAAAGGAGCCAAGGTACGCCACACCATTCAAGATTGAGAGAAAGCTTTAAAAGAAAACGCAAAGAGCTCAAGAAGGCGATCAAAAGAAGTAAGTCTTCGAGTTTTAAAGAGCTATGTGAAAAGGTGGACGAGAATCCGTGGGGTGATGCGTATAAAATAGTGATGGCGAAAATCAGAGCCAAACACCCAGGGTATCTTCTGAGGACAATTAGCAGCTATCTGTCTGACAGGCTACTGTTGTACGATACCGATGCAGGTCCAAAAACCTACACGGTGACAGGTGGAGTACCACAAGGCTCCGTACTAGGTCCATTACTTTGGAATGTGCTGTACGACGGGGTGTTACGATTACCGCTGCCAAAAGAAGCACAGATAATTGGCTATGCGGACGATATTGCTGTAACGATCGTAGCTAAAGAACTCTTGCAAATACAAAACATATGCAATGAGACCGTGTCGAAAATCAAAGACTGGCTTACGAGTAACAAGCTGCAGCTTGCGGGTGAAAAAACAGAGGCAGTTCTCATCACGAGCAGAAAAAGGCTAGAAACGGTCACATTGAACATTGATGGGTATAACGTTGTAACGCAAAATTCTTTGAGGTACCTTGGCATTATGATCGATACGAGGCTCAATTTCAAGGCGCATATTGAAAAGGCCTGTGGTAAGGCGGCTAAAGTGACTGCGGCTCTGTCGAGGATCATGGCAAACATTGGTGGCCCAAGCCAAAGAAGGAGAACTCTGTTGGCCAAAGTTAGTCAGTCAATGCTTATGTACGCAGCTCCCATATGGGGGACAGCGCTGCGTCACAAAACCTGTGTAAATATGGCAAAAGCTGCGTCCAGGTTATGTGCCCTGAGAGTTGCCTGTGCGTTTAGAACGGTGTCGCACGAGGCGAGTGCTATCATATCTGGTCTTATGCCACCGGATGTAATGGCCTCTGAGTTAAGCAGAGTCTACCGCAAAGCAAAAGAAATGAACGGTCGACGAGCGTAAAAAGGAGAGGAAGGCAAGTCTCGATGAGTGGCAAAAGCAATGGGATGCGGCAGATAAAGGAAGATGGACCCATAGATTAATTAAAAATGTATCAGCCTGGATTGACAGACAGCACGGGGAGACAGATTTCTACTTAACGCAGTTCTTATCGGGCCATGGCTGTTTCAGGGAATACCTACACAAATTCGGCCACGATGACGAAACACAATGTTCCTTCTGCGGAAATGCCTCAGAAAACGCAGAGCACGTCTTTTTCACCTGCTCCAGGTATGTAGCAGAGAGAGAGACCATAGAAAAGCTGACAAATGAAAGCATAACGCCCGATAACATAGTGAGTCACATGCTGCGATCACAGCTGGTGTGGGCTAAAATGGAAGAGTGGACCGCAATAGCGCTCCTAGAACTTAGAACAAAAGAGAGGCAGCGAAGAAGCGTAAGACCACATGAATAACCCGAGCGGTAGGTCGTGAAGGGGCAGTTATCGCCCAGCTTGGTCCTGCGAAGTAGTGCCTAACGGCGGTCCCGCAGGTCCGACTACAAGCTACAGCAGCCGGAGTTAAGGGTTTAGTACATAGGCATATTGTCTCGCAAGTCCAGAATAGGTAATTATTACTGTCTGGGCGTGGTCCCGAAAGAGGTGCACCCTAGCGGACAATATGAATCGTGCATGCTACCAGTCCCACCCTGGTAGTATCTTTAGAAGATTCCCCCTTCGGAAACAAAAAAAAAAAAAAAAAAATCAACACACCGTATAACCATATTCTGAACGCACGCCTGATAAAAATTAATTTTTTAAGACGAAATAATAATAAGTACTAATTTATTTATTTAGTTGCTACTTACAATCATCGCATTTATGCTGTAAAATCCTTTTCTATTCATATATAAGTGCTTGTTCTCACATGGAGCAATAATTGCAACATGGGTTCCATCAACGCAACCAACCACATTTGGAAATCCTAATCTGGTAAAAAATTTCATTCGTGTTGTTCGTTTCTGCTCTTCAGTTATGTCTGTTTTGATCCAGACACTGCACAGAGTGGATTCCAATATTGGAAGCATTTCCTTAAAAATCAACGAAACAGTGGGCTGCACAATACCTAGTTGGAAATCATTTCCCACTGTTTGCTGATAGCTCCCATGAGCCAAAAATATGAGAACGCAGCACAATTTCAACATCGGCGATATTGAGGACGATAGGTTAGTCGGATATTTTTCCTTTATGCTGTCTAGCACATACATAAATGCATCCTTACTTAACCGAAAGTTTTCTTTAAATCTGTTAATAAAAAGTTATGTGACGTGATATTTGATTATGCACTTTTATAGGAATAGATACTTACAACACTGAAGAAAGTTCCATGGGATTAGAGTGATCTCTGATGAACCGTCGCTGCCTAAGTAATTTCGTTGTTGTCCTTTCAACAAAAATGTCTTCGAAATATAAGTCTACGTTGTTAAACATTTTTATTCACTTTTTTAAAATCACGGTAAAATTTCAAAACACACAATAACAAATAAGCGAATAATAAAATTTCGAAACAGTAGCAATAATACGTCAAATATGTCAATTTCGGATGAACTCGTGTGACATTTCTCAATTATTTTAGTATGGCGACAAAAAAGTTGAACGAATGTGTTCATTCGCCAGTCACAATATGAACATGGCGAATTTTCGCCTAAAACATTCGACTCGCCAATGCATTCGCTTCGTCAGTGACAATATCAGCATTTGTGTGCTTTACTTCGAAAGCAGTACACTTAGAATTAGTTTCTGACTTATCGACTAATACATTTATTTTTGCCCTAAAAAGGTTCATTGGTCGCCGAGGGATTCTGCAGAAAACGCAACCAATTTCGTCGGCGCCGACCGCAAGCTGCGCGAGCTGAAATAGGCATTTCTAGCTTCAACGGAAGTGAAGGGATTCGCCGCAGAAGAAGGATTCAGCTTCACCTTTATACCACCCAGGGCGACGCACTTCGGCGGATTATGGGAGGCCGCGGTGAAATCCGCCAAACACCTGGTAGTTCGCGCACTCGGCAACGCTCTTCTCACCGCAGAAGAGCTGTCAACCGTACTAGCCGAAGTCGAAGCCATTCTCAACTCGCGTCCACTAGCACCGTTGAGCCAGGACCCCAACGATGGAGAAGCACTAACTCCAGCATACCTGCTGATCGGTTGCCCTCTACGAGCACTGCCACCAGCATAAGTGCCAGCGGACATAATTCGTTGTTGCGAGAGATGGCACCTTGTTTGTTGTCTCAAGCAACAGTTTTGGCAGCAGTGGTCCTAAACGATCTCACGAGCCTTCAGGAGCGCAACAAATCACTACATCCGGAGCGGAATCTGCAGGCCGGCGACCTCGTCCTCGTACACGAAGACAACACACCACCACAGCAGTGGGTACTAGGACGAGTCGGCGCAACCGTAAAAGGGCAAGGTGCGAGTGGCAGACGTGACAACGAAAGCAGGCACAATTAAGCCATTCATAAGCTCGCCCTGCTACCAATCAACGTTGAAGTATCATGATCCTGTCAAGGCGGCCGGTGTTGCGTCAAGCGAATTAAAATGTTAAAGTTTATTTTATATAAAGTACTCACCCTAATAATACTGTTTTATATACTCACCATAATGTTCTTCCATAATGTAACGAATAGCGGCCTTTACACGGTCACACATGCTCGCGAACATGGCTTGATGTACAAGTTAGACGTTTTCGTTCACACGGTCATGCATGTGTGTGAACTTCATTTTCGTTCAGCTTTTAGCGAGTAAAATGGCACGCGCCTTCCTGGCAGCTCTTTTGATTGAAGAAATTTTAGAAATGGAGGAAGAGGAAGAAATTGCAAAAAGTGGCAAGAAACAACGAGTTTGGGTGCAAGATTGGCGTAAGAAAAGACCAACACCCTCGCATACAAATTTGTTAAAAGAACTGGAAATATCTTGCCCAAAGCATTACAAATGAATGAAATGAATTAATTTTACATTTTAAATTGTCCAATAAGGTGGGTCATTCTGAGGCAACCTTTTTTTTCAACTGAAAAACAAGCTCAAAACTTTCGAAAATGTGTAAAAAAAAGTCACTCAAAAGATGAGCTCTTAGTAAGAATATTAAGAGGTGGCTATTTCAAATTTTCTGTTTTCCATATAAATTACGTGGAAAGAAATCATTTTTTTTGTGGTGGTTATTGTGCGGGGTTTTAATGTGCACGCGACGGCGGCCAGTAGGGATAGTAAAATCGATTCCGGTTCTACTCGAGAATCGAGTTTTCTCGTAAAATAATCGATTTTTCGAATGTCAAGAACCGATTCTTAATCCACTTCGACTGAAGATCGACTTTTAAAAATCGATTATTTAACGAGAAAACTCTATTCTCGAGTGGAACCGGAATCGATTTTACCTGTAACCAGCCGGGCGAGCACTGGTCCGTCCGTGTTTTCCGGGACCGGTAAAGCGAAGGACAGGCCTCAGGGAACTGGGGTAGGAGCAAAGACACCGAGGGTATACCTGTTCCTGTTTATTTTGGCATTTGCATGCCCAACGACTGGAATTTAAGTGTGCTATGCCCAATCCATAAAAAAGGAGACCTCACAATCTGCGCCAACTACCGTGGGATTAGCCTCCTCAACATCGCATATAAGGTTCTATCGAGCGTATTGTGTGAAAGATTAAAGCCCACCGTCAACGAACTGATTGGACCTTATCAGTGTGGCTTTAGACCTGGCAAATCAACAACCGACCAGATATTCACCATGCGCCAAATCTTGGAAAAGACCCGTGAAAGGAGAATCGACACACACCACCTCTTCGTCGATTTCAAAGCTGCTTTCGACAGCACGAAAAGGAGCTGCCTTTATGCCGCGATGTCTGAATTTGGTATCCCCGCAAAACTGATACGGCTGTGTAAACTGACGTTGAGCGGCACCAAAAGCTCCGTCAGGATCGGGAAGAACCTCTCCGAGCCGTTCGATACCAAACGAGGTTTCAGACAAGGCGACTCCCTATCGTGCGACTTTTTCAATCTGCTGCTGGAGAAAATAGTTCGAGCTGCAGAACTTAATCGAGCAGGTACAATCTTCTATAAGAGTGTACAGCTGCTGGCGTATGCCGATGATATTGATATCATCGGCCTCAACACCCGCGTCGTTAGTTCTGCTTTCTCCATGCTGGACAAGGAAGCAAAACGAATGGGTCTGGCAGTGAACGAGGGCAAGACGAAATATCTCCTGTCATCAAACAGTCGTCGCACTCGCGACTTGGCACTCACGTCACTGTTGACAGTCATAACTTTGAAGTTGTAGATAATTTCGTCTATCTTGGAACCAGCGTAAACACCACCAACAATGTCAGCCTGGAAATCCAACGCAGGATTACTCTTGCCAACAGGTGCTACTTCGGACTGAGTAGGCAATTGAGAAGCAAAGTCCTCTCTCGACAGACAAAAACCAAACTCTATAAGTCTCTCATAATTCCCGTCCTGCTATATGGTGCAGAGGCTTGGACGATGTCAACAGCGGATGAGTCGACGTTGCGAGTTTTCGAGAGAAAAATTCTGCGAAAGATTTATGGTCCTTTGCGCGTTGGCCACGGCGAATATCGCATTCGATGGAACGATGAGCTGTACGAGATATACGACGACATTGACATAGTTCAGCGAATTAAAAGACAGCGGCTACGCTGGCTAGGTCATGTTTTGCGGATGGATGAAAACACTCCAGCTCTGAAAGTATTCGACGCAGTACCCGCCGGGGGAAGCAGAGGAAGAGGAAGACCTCCACTCCGTTGGAAGGACCAAGTGGAGAAGGACCTGGCTTCGCTTGGAATATCCAATTGCCGCCACGTAGCGCAAGAGTTACTTACGCAAACGGTGATTGAGCAAAAAGTGGACATAGCAATACTAAACGAGCAGTACAGAAATCTGGGTACTGAAAATTGGAGCTCCGACCAAACAAAAAAAGCAGCCGTGTGGGCCTGCGCATGCAAGCCATTTCAAAGCAAGCCATTATCAGGACAAGCCTACTACACATGTGCAAAAATCTGTGGCATAAACTTTTACAGCTGCTACATCCCACCGAGCGTCCAACAAAACGAATACGAAAGAATTCTAGATAATCTGGTACGAGACATCGCAAATACAACAAGGAACATTGTGGCAGGAGACTTCAATGCATGGGCAATAGAATGGGACAGCACCCACACAAATAGAAGAGGAGATGCGCTCCTAAAGGTGTTCTCAACGCTTGACATTGTGCTGTTAAATACTTGCAACAAGAATACCTTCGAAAAGAACGGACGCGGTTCCGTAATTGACATAACTTTTGCCAGTAGCTCCCTGGTGCGGAAGATTAACTGGCAGTTAAGCGACATATACACGCACAGTGACCACCTGGCCCTCTTGATAGAAATAGACAACCCCACGCCAGTAAAAGAATTCAGTCCATCAAGGAAAGCCCAAACCAGAGGCTGGAAAGTCGACACCCTTGATGAAGAGGTATTCAAGCTGATATGAGATAGCAATCTGAACAACGCTGCTGTGGAAACGGAACAACAGGCGGAACACCATGTGCAGGAAAAAGCGCACAGAAAATCTGTATACTGGTGGAATGACGAAATTGAAGTCCTACGAAGCAAATGTCACAAAGCAAGACGTCTATGCCAAAGAAGGCGACAATCGACGAATTACGTAGTGCTACAGGAATGCTTTAAGAGGAAGCGAAATGACCTCAAAAAAAAACTATCAAAAGAAGAAAGGCCTCCTGCTTCAAAGAGCTGTGCAGTAAACTTGACGAAAATCCATGGGGTGATGCCTACAGGATAGTGATGACAAAAGTCCAGGGGCACAAAGGCCAAGCCCCAACCTGCCCCAAGCTACTAAAGACTGTAGTAGAAACCCTCTTTCCGGCGCAACCGTCAGAGGAATATCGTTTAGAAGAAAACGGATAAATACCTACCCCAGTCACTGACAAAGAGGTTTTAGAGGCAGCAGAAAGGTTTGCCAATAACAAGGCGTCAGGGCTGGACGGCATACCTAACAAGGCCCTAAAGATAGCCATTAAACACAAGACTGACCCGTTCACAAGACTGTTCGCAAAGTGCTTACGAGAGGGCGTTATTATTCGTTCTAATATTTTCCCCACTGTGTCTAACATGCACAGTGGTCGGTACGAGTTTGGTTCTCCAAAAATTTGGAAAGTGCAACTTTGGTGCTAATACAAAAACCAAACAAACCGCCTGGAGAACCAAACTCGTACCGACCACTGTGCATGTTAGACACAGTGGGGAAAATACTAGAACGAATAATAAGCGTATGACTGGAGCAACATCTCGAAAAAGAGCAACCGGGACTGGCCGATAATCAATATGGATTTCGCAGACATAGGTCAATAATCGCGATTAAAAAACTTACGGACGTCGCAGGTAAAGCTATAGAAGGAACCAGATGGATGTATGACTCCAAAGAGTATTGTGCGGTAGTAACATTCGATGTTAAGAATGCCTTTAATTCAGCCTACTGGCCGAATATAATAAGAGCTCTTCAGCTAAAGAAAGCACCTCCCTATTTGCTGAAGATCATCTCCAACTACCTGTCGGACAGTGTCCTGATATACGACACAGACGAAGGACCACAACGCTATAGGGTGACGGGCGGAGTTCCACAAGGCTCAGTTCTAGTCCCACTTCTGTGCAATATCTTATATGATGGAGTGCTGCGCCTCCCATTACCCAAGCAGGTGCAAATAATCGGGTACGCGGATGACATCGCGGTGACTGTGGTAGCGAAGGAAATTCACGAAATAGAGCGCCTGTGCAATCATGCAGCGGAAAAAATCAAAGAATGGCTCATGATAACAAAGCTTCACGGAAGCAGTGCTACCCATATGGGGGATAGCACTGCAGCAGAAAACATACGCAGAAAAGGCGAAATCGGTAGTACGACTGAATGCAATCAGAGTTGCATGTGCCTACCGCGCTGTATCATACCAGGCGGCTGGAGTCATATCAGGCCTCATGCCACCAGACATAATAGCCATGGAAATAAAGCGGGTATTCGACAAAACGAAAAGCACTGGCGATCGCTTAACAAATGAAGAGCGGAAACAGGAAAGACAAAGGAGCCTAAACGAATGGCAGAAACGATGGGACGAAGCAACTACGGGGAGATGGACGCACAGGCTTATTAGAAGCATACAACCATGGATAGGACGGAAACACGGGGAAACTGATTTTTACCTTACCCAGTGGATGTTATAGAGAATATCTATACAAATACGGACATAACGACGAAACAAATTGCTCCTTCTGAGCAACAGCAATGAAAATGCATTACATATCTTTTTTCCCAAAATATGAAAAGGAAACACAAGAAATAGAGAGTGTGATAAACGATCGCGTGACTCCGGAGAATATAGTAGATCACATGATCGAATCGAAGGTGGTCTGGAACAAAATGAGAGCGTGGGCAGCTATAGCTATGCAAGAGTTAAGAAAGAAAGAATGGCAACGCAGCCACAACAGAAGGATGAATCAGAATTAGAGCGAAAATATGTGAATGAAGAGCCGAATGGCTAAGCTTGGTCCCACGATGTAATGCCTAACGGCAGTTCCGTGGGCCAAGTACAAGCAAAGACGACGGAGTTCAAGGTTTAGTACGTAGGCGTATTGTGTCGCAAGTCCTGCTTGGGCGTGCGGCCAATACGAATCGTGCATATCGTCCGGAAAAATGACGATATCTTTGAAAATTGTGTATTTGGCGCTTAAGGCATAAAAATCCTTGAGTAAAGAATTCAATTGTGTAAGAAAGCAATCGCGATCGGCCATATTTTTTTCGGCGCAGGCAATTTATTTAATTTACGCATTCCCAAGTAATTAACTCATCCTAAAAAGCTAAAGATTTTTCAACCCCTAATGTGTTTTCTACGGTTTATTATGTTTTCGAGTGGTTTTCGACGAGGTTTGTGAGGTTTAAACCTAGCATTACTGATACTTTTCGGTCAGTTTCGAGAATACCTTTTTTTTACTGAATTGGTGAAGCTGTGTGTTGATTTCTTGGGCAGTTACGAATGGATCTGATGTGACCAATTGCTTGATTTTTAGCTGATTGCCATCTGCGAGAATTGAAGGTCATCCAGAGTTCTTCTACACAGCCTGAACTTTTAAAACGAGCAATAACTGAGTAGATAGTAGAACAACTATGCTACACTATCTTTGATATTTCCGGGTATGATTTATTCGTGTTAAAAATTTGTACTATATTCGGTAACCCAAAATTACCTAAAAACAGAATTTACGCCCACAGTCGCAAAATGACTGCAAGTTAGTGTAATTTTGGCCAAACACTGGGGAGTCCTTCCTGTTAATTCGGATAGAACTCAATATTTATATACTTCTCCAAATTCATTAATAGTAAACCCTAAAGAATATTGGATTAACAATTAGTGCAGACGTATGAGATACTCTTGAGAAAAATGCATGTTTGCCTTGTAGGGGTTAATTACGTACTACTCCCTCTACTGGAAAACGTGTCCATATAGAATCTTGTTTTTTACGACCACAGCAAGCACAGTATGCACAAAAAACGATACATAAGGTATGCAGGTATATTTGAGGATATATTTTTGGCAATTGCCTTTATTCAATTCAATTACTTTTTATTTTAATAAAAGATGTGATACCAATAGTTATAACATAATATTATGTATAAAGATTTATATAATATAACATATTTCTCTATATATTTTATCGTCTTCATTGCATTGTGTGACAAAATGTGCTTATTAAAAAAGTAATATTTTATATGTTTGATTATCACTTATTCCGGAATAATTTATAATATTGTATTAATACATACAGGGAACGAACTCGCAAATTATTAAAGGTAGAAAATATTCCTGAAATTTTGAAGAATGCTGCCGAGTTGATAGTCATTAGCCGAATTAAAACCAGGATCCGTTCCGGTTATGGTTCCCGAACGTCATTGGAACATCTGTCAGCCCCCAATGTACAATGGAATAACGATGGGAATTCTTTCTTTGGGGAAACTTTAGTATACGATCCCACGATTTCAGGGTTAAAAGTGATGTGGTTGAATAGGGCTGATGCTCCAGATTAAGAAAATATATAATTGTTGCCGCCGCAAACTTATAGTTTTCGAGATATTTGCATTTAAAGTTGAAAATTTTGCAAATTTTATCTTGCAATTTCTCGATTTCTAGTAATTATTTATTTCATATTATGCACTTTTTATGCACTTATACTTCATTACATTGTTTCTACATATTTATTTTTTAGTAATTATTTAGTTATTTGCTTAAAATAAGCATTTTATATTTTACACAATTTTCATTCCATGTATTCCGTGTTTACAGATATTAAGTGTTGCCATAATTACACATTTATCAAACGAATAAGAATGGATATAAAAACTCAAACGCAGAAAACAAATACCATCTGAAATAAATTTTCCATTGTAATAAGAAAAGTTCTAAGGCGTATAAGTATGTTTAATCTAATAATTTAATAAAAGGATCATAATGATTATTTGCAACACAACAAAGGTAAAACAGGGTAAACATTAGTCCATTCGCGTCCCACTTCTTTCTGCATTGGCGGCCTTCGGCCGCGCTTCAAAAAAAAAAACCCTGGCCGATCCAACACCGGGGTGTGTCAGGGTTTTTTTGAGTAAAAGTCCTTTTTGCGTTGGCGGCCTTCGGCCGCGCTTCAAAAATATAACCCTGGCCGATCCAACACCGGGGTGTGTCAGGTATTTTTTTGAGTAAAACTCCTTTTTGGCGTTGGTGGCCTGCCCGATCAAAAATTATGATCTATGAAGAAAAGGGGCAATGATTTATGTATTTGGGGTATAATCTTATTTTTTATTCATTTTGATTCATTTTTAGGGTCGGCTTTAGTATACCATCCCAGGATTTCGGGAATAAAATGGGTATGGTCGGATAGAGGAGGTTATCCTGATCAAGGATATATATGGTTATAGCCGCAGGAAGCTTATAGTTTCCGAGATATTCGCGTTTAAAGTTGAAAATTTGCAATATTTTAATCACATATTTTCGATATATAAAATTAATTTTTCACTTATATTTTTCACTTTTATATACACTAACACATCACTTATTCATTTGCGCACATTTATTTTATATACTATAGTGCAAAAATTGCTTTTAATACACATTTAAATTATTGTTGAACTATTATTATTTTAGAATAACAAACGAATTACAAACTGTCAAATAATCAGTGTTACCTTATCGACATCATTTGTAAAAATAAATGTTTCATGTAATCAGTGTTACCATACTGAAATATTTTACAAACTAAAACAAAAAAAATATAAGGAAATATTATACCCTAAATACAGGAAACATTATCGTTGATAAACAATAAAAAATATATTAAAAATTTAAGCGGCCTGAAGGCCGTCAATGTAAAAATGAGTTCTACGGGAGAAAAAAAATGTATACACCCGGTGTTGGATCGACAAGGGAAATTTTTTTGTAGCAATGCCGAAGGCCGCCAACGCAAAAAGAATTTGATACACCCCGGTGTTGGACCGACCAGGGTTATTTTTTTTGAAGGCCGCCCACGCAAGAAGGAGTTCTACGCGAAAGGAATTTGATACACCCCTGTGTTGGACCGACCAGGGTTATTTTTTTTGAAGCGCGGCCGAAGGCCGCCCACGCAAAAAGGAGTTCTACGCGAAAAGAATTTGATACACCCTTGTGCTGGACCGACCAGGGTTACTTTTTTTGAAGCGCGGCCGAAGGCCGCCCACGCAAAAAGGAGTTCTACGCGAAAAGAATTTGATACACCCTTGTGTTGGACCGACCAGGGTTATTTTTTTTGAAGCGCGGCCGAAGGCCGCCCACGCAAAAAGGAGTTCTACGCGAAAAGAGTTTGATACCCCCCGGTGTTGGATCGACTAGGGTTATTTTTTTTGAAGCGCGGCCGAAGGCCGCCCACGCAAAAAGGAGTTCTACGAGAAAAGAATTTGATACACCCTTGTGCTGGACCGACCAGGGTTACTTTTTTTGAAGCGCGGCCGAAGGCCGCCCACGTAAAAAGGAGTTCTACGCGAAAAGAATTTGATACACCCTTGTGCTGGACCGACCAGGGTTATTTTTTTTGAAGCGCGGCCGAAGGCCGCCCACGCAAAAAGGAGTTCTACGCGAAAAGAATTTGATACCCCCCGGTGTTGGATCGACTAGGGTTATTTTTTTTGAAGCGCGGCCGAAGGCCGCCCACGCAAAAAGGAGTTCTACGCGAAAAGAATTTGATACCCCCCGGTGTTGGATCGACTAGGGTTACTTTTTTTGAAGCGCGGCCGAAGGCCGCCCACGTAAAAAGGAGTTCTACGCGAAAAGAATTTGATACACCCTTGTGCTGGACCGACCAGGGTTTCTTTTTTTGAAGCGCGGCCGAAGGCCGCCCACGCAAAAAGGAGTTCTACGCGAAAAGAATTTGATACACCCTTGTGTTGGACCGACCAGGGTTATTTTTTTTGAAGCGCGGCCGAAGGCCGCCCACGCAAAAAGGAGTTCTACGCGAAAAGAATTTGATACCCCCCGGTGTTGGATCGACTAGGGTTATTTTTTTTGAAGCGCGGCCGAAGGCCGCCCACGCAAAAAGGAGTTCTACGCGAAAAGAATTTGATACCCCCCGGTGTTGGATCGACTAGGGTTATTTTTTTTGAAGCGCGGCCGAAGGCCGCCCACGCAAAAAGGAGTTCTACGAGAAAAGAATTTGATACACCCTTGTGCTGGACCGACCAGGGTTACTTTTTTTGAAGCGCGGCCGAAGGCCGCCCACGCAAAAAGGAGTTCTACGAGAAAAGAATTTGATACACCCTTGTGTTGGACCGACCAGGGTTATTTTTTTTGAAGCGCGGCCGAAGGCCGCCCACGCAAAAAGGAGTTCTACGCGAAAAGAATTTGATACCCCCCGGTGTTGGATCGACTAGGGTTATTTTTTTTGAAGCGCGGCCGAAGGCCGCCCACGCAAAAAGGAGTTCTACGAGAAAAGAATTTGATACACCCTTGTGCTGAACCGACCAGGGTTACTTTTTTTGAAGCGCGGCCGAAGGCCGCCCACGCAAAAAGGAGTTCTACGCGAAAAGAATTTGATACACCCTTGTGTTGGACCGACCAGGGTTATTTTTTTTGAAGCGCGGCCGAAGGCCGCCCACGCAAAAAGGAGTTCTACGCGAAAAGAATTTGATACCCCCCGGTATTGGATCGACTAGGGTTATTTTTTTTGAAGCGCGGCCGAAGGCCGCCCACGCAAAAAGGAGTTCTACGCGAAAAGAATTTGATACACCCCGGTGTTGGACCGACCAGGGTTATTTTTTTTTGAAGCGCGGCCGAAGGCCACCCACGCAAAAAGGAGTTCTACGCGAAAAGAATTTGATACACCCTTGTGTTGGACCGACCATAGTTATTTTTTTTTGAAGCGCGGCCGAAGCAATGTCTTAGAGGGTATAACAAACACTCCTACATCAATGCGATATAACGGATATAAGTACTGCTATGTTTAGAGCAAAATACCGTTGCTTTTTTTGTCATTTTTATAATTATTTCGTATTTGAAAAATAAGCTGCGTGAACGTTTTTTTTAATAAAATTTCTGAAATATTTCTAAAGAAAATGGAAAATAACTCATCAGGTATGATAAATTAAATATTGAAAAGAATATTTAAATCAGTTTACTTCATACTTTGTTACAATTATATGTAGAACAAGCGACTATTCGTGGTTGTAAAGCAAACAAATTGAGCGTGTCGGAGGTGAAGGAAATGTGGAATATTGGGAAAATATTCCACAAATTCCAATTGAAGGAGAGTTGCGTATCGTTTTGCGAAGAGGAGGGTCTGATTGCTAAGGAAAGGGTGCATAGACTGCCGATGGTGCTCTCCGTGATGGGAAATAGCACCGTCGGTACGTTTAGGTGCAGAAAAGGATCTTGCCGAACGCGTTCCGCAATATCTCGGTCCGTGGGCACCTTTTTCGAAAATGTTAAAATACCATTGCCACAAGTATTTTATTTAATGTTTTGCTACGCATCGCACTGGTCGCACGAGATAGTTAGAAAAAACAGCGTTGTCAGGGAACCTATATTATCTAGCGCTACCATATGTGACTGGTATAACTACTGTCGCGAAGCGGTAGTTTTATACCAAGTGGAAAATCAGGAGGCGGTAGGTAAAATAGGTGGCCCTGGCAAAATGGTACAAATTGATGAGAGCAAATTCGGGAAAAGGAAATATAATAAAGGTAAGGTTAAAAATATTAATTACTTATATGTAATTACTTATGTATAAGTTTTTCTCATTTTAGGCAGGAGTGTGGAAGGTCACTGGGTGTTGGGGATGATTGAGGATGGGAGCGACGACCTGCGGTTGGAGGTATGCCCAGGAAATATTAGGTCTGCGGAGGTGCTCATACCCCTGATTAAAAAGCATGTTGCGCCAGGGACTATAATTAGCACGGATTGCTGGAAAGCGTACGATGGTTTGGCGAATCACGGGTATGAGCACCGAAAAGTAAACCATAGCGATCCGGACGGCACGATTCCGATTACTTGGCGGCGGGGTAAAAAAACCGAATTTCCGTATAAATGGGGTATGTACGGATAGGGCTTCTATAGAGGTGGAATATCCAAAAATCATGTGAAAATAGCTAATATTTTTAAAAATATTCACGTTTAAAAAATCAAAAATTCGCACTAAGAACACATGTTATTTCTCCATGTTTCACAGAATTTTTCACGTTTTTCTTTCACTATAATTAAATATACACTCTTAACATTGAAATCAGTTCGATTTTCACTTTCATTTCTTAATTTTTCAGCCAAATTTAGTAATTTAAAATCACATATAAAATTTATGGCTGAAAAGTTTAGAGTGTTTATATTTACGAGGAAAACCAGCGTTGCCACACCTTAAAAACCAAAAGTGAAGAATTTTTTAGCGTTTCACAGCGTTTTTATATCGATATTCGTAATATACGAGTCTGATCGTGAATTGGCAAAAATGAGAAATACATAATAGGAAAATTTATAATTAATTATTATTGCAGAAAGAAGAAGAATTTGGACACAGAAGAATTTTGAACACCGGGGTTTTGGACCGACCAGGGATATTACGAGCGCTCGAAAAATAATATCCCTGGTCGGTCCAAAACCCCGGTGTTCAAAATTCTTCTGTGTCCAAATTCTTCTTCTTTCTGCAATAATAATTAATTATAAATTTTCCTATTATGTATTTCTCATTTTTGCCAATTCACGATCAGACTCGTATATTACGAATATCGATATTTTTATTTCTTTTTATTTTTCCAATTATTATTATTTTTATAATATGTATTTCTCATTTTTACAATTTTTCTTTCTGACTCGAATATTGAGAATATCGATATTTTAATTTCTTTTTATTTTTCCAATTAATAACATAAAATTAAATAACGCGTCATACACATTCGTGAATCGGAATTAAAAACGAATTTTTTAAGACAATTCCCGTGAAAATTGGTGCACGTTTTCGGAAAAGCCGCTCTGCTGAACATTTACCGTATATAATATTGCTTATTTGCTTAATAAATCTATACAAGAAAATATCCATATGCATGAATAGAGGAATTTTGCGAAAAAAGAGGAATTTCACGAATTGCCTTATCATCACATGGCAGCGCTCCATTTCGTCGTAATTTTTGGTAAACAAATGAGGTTCAAACAAGCGTAAAATGTAATTTTTAAAATAAAGATTTTTTAGGTAAAAACCTGTTAAATGTGTAAAATGTGGTTTTATTTAAAAGCTAATAGTGTAAATTAATTAATTTGAAGTGAAAAATGTGAAAAAAGTGCGTTTAATGTGGTGAAATAGCGTCTTGAAATGGTCCAATTTTGCGATTTTTCGGACTTTAAGGTCGAATATCTCGTAAACTAAGCGTTTGCGGACCCTATAACCCTATATATTTTTTAATCAGGAGGACTTCCTCTTTCCAACGGGTATGAGCACCGAAAAGTAAACCATAGCGATCCGGACAGTCCATTTGTGGCTGCAGATGGAACACATACGCAGCGTATTGAATCACAGTGGCGTGTAATAAAAAGGTTTTTTGCGAGGGACAACCACAACAATCCGGAAAACTTCGCCGATTTAATTGTAGAGTACGTTTGGCGGAAAAATGTGGCCAACAGACACGAGGATCCTTTTGTTAAATTATTAGAGGCAATAAAATTTATATACAAGCCTTAATACACATTTGTTTTATTAAATTTAAATAATTTCTTTGTTTGACCAATCAGGGTTATTTTTTTTTATAGGTTGTTGATTTTCGTATTTGGGGTATAATCTGTTTCCTTTATTTCATTTAGTTATTTTACAAATGATGTCAATAAGGTAACACTGATTATTTGACAGTTTGTAATTCGTTTGTTATTCTAAAATAATAATAGTTCAACAATAATTTAAATGTGTATTAAAAGCAATTTTTGCACTATAGTATATAAAATAAATGTGCGCAAATGAATAAGTGATGTGTTAGTGTATATAAAAGTGAAAAATTAATTTTATATATCGAAAATATGTGATTAAAATATTGCAAATTTTCAACTTTAAACGCGAATATCTCGGAAACTATAAGCTTCCTGCGGCTATAATCATATATATCCTTGACCAGGATAATCTCCTCTATCCGACCATATCCTTTTTATCCTTGAAATCCTAAGATGGTATACTAAATCCTTCCCCATTTTTATTCGTTTGATAAATGTGTAATTATGGCAACACTTATTATCTGTCAACACGGAATACTTTTTTTATTGTGCATGTAATGAAATTTGTGTAAAATATAAAATGCTTATTTTAAGCAAATAACTAAATAAATACTAAAAAATAAATATGTAGAAACAATGTAATGAAGTATAAGTGCATAAAAAGTGCATAATATGAAATAAATAATTACTAGAAATCGAGAAATTGCAAGATAAAATTTGTAAAATTTTCAACTTTAAATGCAAATACATATCTCGAAAACTATAAGTTTGCGGCGGCAACAATTACATATTTTCTTAATCTGGAGCATCAGATCTATCTAACCATACCACTTTTAACCCTGAAATCGTGGGATCGTATACTAAAGCCGACCCCTTTCTTTTTGTACTTAATTAGTTTTTTGCATCACTTTATGTCCTAAGCTTAACGCACGGCGCTTACAAATTATTGCAAATACTCTAAAATAATCACAGTAACAAATTATATATATTCTTTAATTATTAAAAAAAAACATATAATGTACAAAATTATTAGCTAGAAGTGTTTAAACATTTTTTTGAAAATAAAAAAGAAACTGTTTTCATTGTATAAGGCATAGTCCATTTAATTTGTTCTATAATTTGGATTTTAGATTCATTGATTGACTTTTTTGGATCTAAACACTTAGGGCAAAATTTATCACTTGAACTGTGCTCAACACATTCTAAATGGCAAGCGTGTTGACATAAAAAATAAATAGATGGCAGACTTAGCTTACATTTACAAATAGCGCACACACTGTTTCTAAATTCAATGGGACACAATCTAAAACTAGATAAGGAAGCAATAAAAGTTCGCAGAGAATTAACCATAACTTTAACACCGATACATGATTTTGTTTTGAAGTCTGATTGACTTTTGCAAAATAGTTGCTTTAGGTGAATTACATTAAACATTTTTACAACCGATATTCCTTGAACTAGTGCTAGTATATTTTCCTTATTTTGATTAAGCATATTTGTTATTATACGGTCTAAATGAACTTGTGCGATTTGCGAGCTACATTTCATTATATCTATTGTCTGCAAACCAAAATTTTTATTCATAATACTTATTTTCTTCACATTGGCATTATCTAAATCTTTATACTTAATGCAATATCTAAAATACATTTGTAACATTTTAAAATTTTCACACAAGTAAACAACTCCTGGCCAGAACGAATAATTTACAAAGTGTATTAAAATTTGTTCCGAATATGCTCCAGAATTTTTGTTTAAAAGGTTTAGTATAGGCGAAATATTTTTTCTTTCACTGTACCATTCAAGCAAATGTAATTCTAAAAGAACGTCAAATACTACCGATTTATTATGGACAGATATTAAGTATTCCAAATATTCCATACAATTTGCTTGTGCATTAATTAAAGGTGATATATAACGTTTCGGATTTTTTGACACCTTAAGCAAAGCAAAAATATTTTTCCAATGTTTCGAAATTATCATAGGCTGGTTTGTTATCGCATAATACAATTCATCCTCAAAAGATTCCGACAATGTGCAAATTGTTGTACCGTTAAAACAGTTTTTAGAAAATTCACTTTCATAGGAGACGACATCTGTACTAGAGTTAAAACACAAGTTATTTCTTATATTACAACTTTTCATAAGTTCCATTTGAGTATTTGAAGTATTATTAACATTTACTAAATAACTTATGTAATACGATAAGTGATAACTGTACTCTGCATTTAAAAGTCTCTTAATGATGAAGTAGGGATCTATTATGCCTATCGTTTCCTTATATTTGGACGTAGCAGATATCAAGTCACCTTTAGACAGTAGGTAATCTCCACAACTCAACAAAATACGACCAACAAAAGCTTTTTTTTTCTTACAAAGGCTTAATGCAAGGTCAAAAAAATTATTATTTATTAACGTTAATATTTTGTTAAGAAGACTTCGTTCCTTAGTAATGTAAATCGCATTACGCATCAGTATGTAGCAAGATATTTCATTGGATACCAACATATCTTTGTTTGAGTTTGGAATTTCCTTTTGAAAAACAATAGCCTTGTTATATGTATCTATTATTATTATATAACTACGGTTACTGTCTTCACATTCAATTAATATGACAATATTTTTATTTAGACAAGTAATATACTTTTTTTTCCCACCAATGGCGTAACAAGGACCTCTTCCATCTAGGGTAAAACAATAAAGGGCATCCTCTCTGCCGACCAAGAAAAATGAATTTTCTGAATTATGTAGAATTGAACTAGAACTTATAGTCGAAAAATATTCCAAATTTTGTTCGACACTAATATTATTATCCAATATATTATATAAACCAACTCTTTCTTCCGAACATACAAATAAATATAGGGAATCTTTTCTATATTGAAATTCTATACCGATGATGCTGCATTTACCGGTTGAAATGCAAAAGAAATTTGATGACATATCCAGATTCATAACCGAACGATGAATTAATAGATTTCCATTATCCAATCCAATAGAAATGCATAAATATTCTTTTAATAAGCATGTGCGGATTGTTGTTACACGTCCATACTGATTTAGAACTGCTGAAGCCACACATGGAGCGCCTTCACGCTTATTAAGCTTTCCAAGGTTTAACACTTCTACACGAATTTTTTTAGATTGTTCCTCAGCTACTAAAACCAGGAATTCGTTATTAGCTGTGAGAGCGCAGAAACGAAGCTCAGAGCATTGGTAACGAAAGCTAATGGTCCACGAGTTTCTGATGTATACATGAATGAAACCCAACACTTCACAGAAAATATAGACATTTCCATTCGCACAATGTGCAATGATTTCTGATTGTACGTCAACTTTACAACAACTGGATAATAACACAAGGTCGAAAAACTCACAGCTCTTCCACTCATGAACAATCATAATTTATGGAATTGAAAACAAAATAAGTTTCGGAGCAGATTTTCAAAAGTTCTTCAAAAATTAATAATAATTATTATTATTTAGTAATGGTCGATAACCATCGATGTTTTTTTTACGGGGCATCTCGGCAGGCTAAAATTTATTGTATACTAACTGTATTGCCGTGCATATTGCCTGCAGACACTTCATATTGCTTCTGGAAAGCAATATATGGAATGGCACGATTACGATTTTTCAAAAAAAAAATAACCCTCATCGATCGAACACCTATTTTAATCAAAAAGAGAGAAAAACTGAAAAACTTTCCATTCTATAATACGTTTTTTCTATTTAATATATATTATACACATTTTTGATTATATTTTCAGGACACAAAGTATGGCAACACTGCTATTTGTCTTAAATGTAAACACGCAAATCACTTGAAACTTTGAATGTGCAAAATAATTTTTAAAGTATATTTATTTTCTTAAAAAATATACAATTAGTGTAAATTTTTGATAAATACGAATGTGTACAGTGTAATTAAATATATATTAATTAAAAAATATGTGAAAAGTGGGTTAAACATAGTGAAATAACGAGCATTGTTTTTACAAATTTTTGAACTTTAAAGTTAAATATCTCGAAAACTATGGGTCTGAGGACCGTATATGTGTATACATTTTTTAATGCTGAGGACCTCCGCTATCCATCCGTACCATCAAATCGCGGCGCCGGAAAAATCGTAATATTGCCTATGGAATACTAATTAGTTAGTATACCATACATTTTTGATACATTATTAATTAATTTCTTAACACTTGAGACGTAGCTCGCATACGTACAACCAAACATATTAATATTTTCATAATGTCTATTGACTAAGTCTACAACTCTGCTCCTCGGTCCACCCCGCACGTAGTTCTTCAAAGAGTTGACTGTCAATGAGGAAGTCGGTATGAGAAGACCAAACCAATGAACAATACTCCAACATCGGACGTACCAGAGTCGAGTACAGCCTTACGAACGTATCAGCATTCCTGAAGTCATCCCCACATCTGAATATGAACCCAAGTGTCCTGAATGCCTGTGATGTAATTTTGTCAATGTGCCCGGCGAAATTTAGTGCATTGTCAATCATGACACCAAGATCTTCTACTACTGTGACTTCTTCTAGCTGATGAGCAGCGATACGGTAAACAGCAAGACGACGCCTCAAGGACCGTGACAAGAACATCACCACGCACTTTTTTATATTTAAACTCAATTTATTCTCGTCGCACCACTCTTCAAGTCTATCAAAGTCTTGCTGTAATGCACTAATATCATCCACAGTGCTTATCTTTCTGAAAATCTTGAGGTCATCAGCATAAAGTAAAAAGTCCGACGATATTTTGTCCCCAATGTCGTTGGCAAATATGCTAAACAGCACTGGCCCCAGACGGGAACCCTTCGGAACCCCGGACGACACTTTAAACTCGGACGACACACAGCCATTGACTCGCACCTGCAAGAATCTCCCAGTCAAGTACGAGTTGAACCAACTCAATACATTTCCCGCCACTCCGTTGCGTTCCATCTTTTCTATTAAGAGCTCATGATCCACCATGTCGAAGGCTTTGCTGAAGTCCGTGTAGATAGTGTGAACGGTTTCACCCTTGTCCAACGCTCTCAGTACATAATCGACATACAGGTAAAGGTTTGTAGCCGAGACCTGCCGCCAAAGCACCCATGTTGCTTGGTCGAGGTCGTAATCTTGAAGGCGAAATTCACCTGGTGCAAAACAAGTTTCTCAAACAACTTTGCCATTGACGGCTGTATGCATATTGGCCTCTAGTTGGACACCTCAGATCTCGACCCTGCCTTGTAAATTGGACAAATGTACGAGCGTTTCCATGCCGACGGAAAAATACCCATCTCCAGAGATTTACTAAAGATGTGGATTATTGGTTCGGCAAGCCCGACAGCACAGCTCTTCATCAATATGTTCGGTATTCCATCTGGTCCCGCTCCCTTCTTTCCATCTAGTTTGCACATTTGCTCGTACAGTAGCGGATGGTGAGTTCCGATAATTTCACATCGTAACTAGTCGATGTTTCCACAGCTTTAGCTGTGGGCATTGGTTCCCCATTGTCATTAAGTTTATTCGCATAGATGCTACCAAAGAACGACGCAAACAGATTGCTCACTTCCCCACCCGTCGTAGCTACACTATCTTTCCACGACACGGAGGATGGAATATCCATATTCCTGCTTTTGACGAATTTCCAGAACTGAATCGAATCCACCCCTGCAAGCTCCTCCATCCTGGACGTGTATGCGCCGTAACACCCTTTGCCGATTCTTTTGCATTCCGATCGCAACCGACGAAAAACATTGTAGGCGTAACTGGCTTTTAATCCCTTGTATGTTGCATGCGCATCCTTTTTCTGCTGTATTTTCCCCTATCAGCTCCCTAGCAAACCAGCATGGATAATTGCTTTTCCTGTTAGTATGGACAGAAACAAATTGCACAATTCCACGGTTAATTCTCTCGTATAGCCAGTTTACCTTGTCATCCAGTGATACTAATTTATACAGTTCAATCCAGTTAATCCTCAAAAAGAAGTAATTCAATCCCAAGTAGTCTGTCTTCTTGAATGCGTAAGTCGGTGCCACGTTCATTTTCAGGTTGGCCTTAATTTCAGCACTTATACTCATAGCCGGGTGGTGCTTATCTTCATCAATAATAGCCTCGGTACTGTCCACACATACTTCAATGCTGCTAAAGGATAAATCAAGCGTACGATCATTTACACTACGAATTTGATTATACTGTTGACTCATCTCACTGTACACCATATTTGCACATTCATCTTGCGGACAGTTACTGGGGAGATTATAGTCGCCAACGATAATCAATGCACAGTTGGGATATTTTTTCCTTCAAATACGAAATTGTTGACATATGACTTGCATACTTATCCAACGACGACAGTGGTGGAAGATACACCCATCCAACTAATAGATCGCCCTCAGTACATTTTACTTTAATAAAAGCTTGCTCGACACTGCTACAGTTAGTTGGCAGTAGTTCAGTATTAATACTAAGCTTCACCGCAATGAAAACACCTCCAGCTCTAGTGCAATTGCTTGTTTGGTTGTCTCTATCTACCACTTCACTATCTGATATTGATTCATGAAGCCATGACTCGCTAACACAAATCAGATCACATTGATGCACTGCTGATGAGATTAAGAACTCTTTTTTGTTCTTAACCCTCGAGTATTTTGATAGTATATATCTAACTTACGAATCTTTAGGCTTTTCTTTTGGCGCACGAAAAGTCTGCTTATCGACTATCCTCGGTAGCCCATTAATGTATCTAATTGTCTTGCTGTTATCTCCGCCCTTGGTTAGATTATCAAGCTCCGTCCGTAGATTCCTGAGATGCTCTTGCTGAGCTCGAGTTAGGTTCGCCTTAAATGAGATGCCAGACTCACCAGCTGTCTCGATACGCAATAGACTCCTAGCATCTGCTACAGACTCTGTAGTTAGTAATAGCGGACGAATCTTACCTACCACAGGACGACCGAGTCTACGGAGACCGAGTTTCGGACCAACCTCTAACATCTCCTGTGGTAATAATGCGGCAACCTTCTCCAAATCATCCAGACGTCGATCATAGCCTACCGGCTTCTCAGACTCCGGAACGTTCAAAGCAATAACCTTTCTTTCACGCTTATTGCGATCATTTATCTCCGATATTATAATGTTGGTATCCACATTAAGTGCATCGAACGATGTTAATTTATTCTCAACAGCGCCGACCCTCTTTTCTAATTGCTTATAATGCTGCGAGACTGCTCTGCTGTTCTCTGCCAACTGGTTCAAGTCCAGCCGAATCCCTGTAACGCTGGGCTAAATATTTTCAATTGTTTTCTTGAACGGTGTTAAGTATTTCTCAAAAAATATGTTTCTCAAGAGCTAAAACATGCGCTAAATCAGCTCGAACCTACTTACCCGACGCCTTTTCATGGATAATATGATACGAAACTCTTTGATTCGGGAAAGAGCTGTCAAAACTCGCGTTTTTTATAACATTTGCCAATGATACCACTGCTGAAAAATATTAGACCCGCCATTTTATTGATAACTTCTGGGTATTTTGCAATTGCCACACTACCGCTGGAGTAAAAAGCGCTACCGACTCGGTTTCCCAGAGGGCCTATATCATCGATATACAACATATTATATACATATATATGTTCTTCTTCTTTACTGGCGTGGACGCCGAAGCCGCTGTCTTTTAATTCGCTGAACTATGTCAATGTCGTCGTTATCCTCGTACAGCTCATAGTTCCATCGAATGCGATATTCTCCGTGGCCAATGAAAACTCGCAACATCGACTCATCAGTTGTTGTCATCGTCCAAGCCACTGCACCATATAGCAGGACGGGAATAATGAGTAACTTATAGAGTTTGGCTGCTCTTTATCATGAAAATGCATATATGTACATATAAATATTAATATGCATAATCATTAATAAACATATCACACAAATGTTCACTTTACCAAATATGAACACATTTCAGCGAAATTTCATTTCACACTGATTTTGTCAGTAAATTATAGCTGTTTATTTCTATTCTCCCGCCTTTTCTGAAATCGGCTGATCGAAATTCCCTGATCTCCATCGCTACCAGCCTAATCAGGGAACGCGTTTGAGAGAAAAATTAAAGGCAAAGCGAGAGATTCGTATTGTTACAAAAGTAGTATTAAGATGTATTTGTATTGCAATATGCATCCCTTATTATGAACAATAGCTGTAGGTATATGGAATAGCATTTGTCTTGTTGTAGACATCTGGCGCCGCGAAACAATAGACATCTGGCGCCGCACTGTCTGCTTGTCTACTTAAACAATTGATGAGTCTGGCGCCGCGGCTGTCTGCTTGCGTCTGGCGCCGTATAGCATTATGTTCTGGTAATTTCCAGACGCAATATTCTAGAAGGACACGTCGGTATCAGCGAGAAGAGCGTGGCTATATAAGCCGTGGCAACGCCAACGTAATCAATCAGTGCTAAGAGTAAACTGCTATAGTGTAGACGAGTTGTGAAATAAAGAGTTGTTGAATTTAATTCAGTTTTGGTTTTATTTGTCAATCCAGAGATACGAACCTAACAAAGTGAACTAGCAAGCAGTAAATTCGTAAAAATTGGTGTCAGAAGTGGGATTGTCAAATAATCCAAATACAAGATGGTTAAATTCGGAGAATTGAGAATTCAGCAATTAAAAAAGGAACTGGAGGAGCGTAATTTGCCGATAAGTGGGCAAAAGGCGGATCTGCAGGCACGATTACGTAAAGCAATGGAAGCGGATGGAATTAATGTGGACGAGTTCGAATTTGATATGCCTGAAACTTCTACAAAGGTAGAAGAAAAAGTAGAAGAACAACGAACATCATCAAGTGCAGACATGAACATGCTGTTAGTGGCTATACAGAAAATAGCTGAAAATACAGAAAATGCAGTGCAAACAGGAAATCGTCTGGCACAGCAAATAGCTGAAAATGCAGAAAAAGCAGTGCAAACAGAAAATCGTCTGGCACAGCAAATAGCCGAAAATATATCACAAATAACAGAAAATGTAGTGCAAACAGAAAATCGTCTGGCACAGCAAATAACGCAAATAGTTGAAAATACATCACAGTTAGAGTCTCGCCTTACATAACAAATTACTGAAAATAATACGCAGTTAGAAAAGCGTTTGGTACAACAGATTACAGAAAATAATACACAAGTGCAAGAGAAATTTTCAAAATTTGAAGACGAATTAAGCACAATAAAAAATGACGAAGAAAATTTAAGATCAGAATTTCTTCAACTGAGTAATGGTATGCGAGAACTGCAACTGCATGGCCCTGCACCATCAACAAATAATCCAAGACTGAAGGCTCCCACATTCGATGGAAGTATTCCATTTCAAATTTTCAAACTTCAGTTTGAAAAGACAGCAATGGCCAATAATTGGAATGCAGCGGACAAGGTGGCGTCCTTGTTTGTATCATTGAAAGGACCGGCGGCAGAAATCCTTCAGACTGTGAACGGGACAACTATGAGGCATTGATGAGTGCGATAGAAAGACGATATGGTAGTGAGCACCGGAAACAAATATACCAGATCGAACTGCAAAATAGGGGTCAGAAGATGAACGAGTCATTACAAGAGTTCGCAACTGAAATCGAACGACTGGCTCATTTGGCAAATGCAGATGCACCTGTGGAATACATTGAGAGGGTAAAAATTCAATGTTTCATAAATGGAATTCGTGATGTGGACACCAAACGCGCCACATATGCATTGCCAAAAAGAACGTTTGCTGAAACGGTTTCGCACGCCCTCACACAGGAAACAGCTTCCCTACTAAGTAAACCAGCACACAAAGTACAAAGAGTTGAAATGGAACAACCGGCGCTGATGGAAGAAATATTGAAGACTCTGAAGACAATTGCTGCACCGCGAGTAAATACAACAGGAAGATGTTTCAACTGTGGAAAAGCGGGTCACTTTGCCCGAAATTGCAATATAAAAGTATACCCATCAAAACGGAAACAACCAACAGATAACGAGGACGGAGCATCCACATCTCACAAGTCGTTAAACTAAAGCGGAACAGTTCAAAGGGGCGTGAGCTGGTTCCCACAACTATTTGCCCCGCCATCTCGATATCACAAATAGGTCGCCATGACAACAATCTTACTATCAACGGCATCGTAAATGGACGACTGTCAACGCTTACTTTGGATACTGGCGCCACACATTCAATTATCCGACAGGATGTGGTGAGAGGAACGGTTGAACCATTAGTTGGTTGCAAGCTTCGAACGGCCACTGGAGAGGAAGCAGCTGTTGCGGGAAAAGTGTTCTGCGAAGTCATAATTGGTACCCTGGAAGTTAATCACACCTTCATCGTAGCAGAAATCACGGATGAACTTATAATGGGAGTAGATTTCATGATTGATCACGGGGTTACTTTGGATTTAAACAAGCAAATGCTGTTTTGCCAGAACATGGAGATGCCTATAAACACCGGATATGTGACCAACGTTGAAAGTAAGAGGGTGATTGTTGATGATAATCAGAGTATTCCACCAAAATCTGAGGCGATTGTATGGGCTAAAGTGAATGGAGGAGGTGGGACTGAAGAGTTGTGGATTGTGGAACCAACAAAAATAGATACACCCATATTGGTAGGAAGAACGCTTGTGAAAACTAGAGAAGACGCCAACATTCCGGTCAGAGTAGTGAATGAATTCAACACGCCTATAAGTCTGAAGAAAGGAGCAGTAATTGGACAGTGCCAGAATATAAGTGCAATAGCACGATGCGAACGGTCACAACAGAAGCCTACTATTGAGCCACAGCAGATAAGTCTAGGAGTGTAGGATAATTTGCTGAACGAACTGCATGGAAATGAAAAATTAAAAGCAGAAAAACTATTAGAAAAATACGCATCCATATTTGCAAACGAAGGAAACACAGGAAGAACCGACATTGTCAAACATCGCATAAATACCGGAGACGCTAAACCAATCCGACAAGCTCCGCGTAGGGTTCCACTAGCAAAACGTGAGGATGCTAACAAAATTATTGAAGACATGAACAAAAACGGTGTAATCGAACCTTCAATAAGTCCATGGAGCTCACCTATCGTCTTAGTTAAAAAGAAAGATGGTAGCACCCGTTTCTGCGTAGATTATAGGAAGTTGAATGATGTCACAAAGAAAGACAGTTATCCTCTACCTAGAATCGACGATACATTAGACACCTTGTCTGGAGCGAAATGGTTTTCTACATTAGATCTACAAAGTGGATATTAGCAAGTGGAGATCGATGAATGTGACCGTGAAAAGACCGCTTTCAGTATGGGCGACGGGTTATGGGAATTCTCTGTGATGCCATTTGGGTTATGTAATGCGCCTGCAACGTTCGAGCGACTGATGGAACATGTGTTAAAAGGACTCAACTGGAAGACATGTTTGGTGTATCTTGATGACATTATCATCATGGGAAAAAGTTTTGATGATCATCTGAAAAATCTAGAGGAAGTCTTTCAGCGAATAGCATCAGCCAGATTACGCTTGAATCCCAAAAAGTGTTCATTATGGAAGAAGCAGGTCACATATCTCGGACATAAAGTGTCAACTGAGGGGATTCACACCGAGGAGGGAAAAATAAAAGCAGTTAAAGATTGGCCTCAACCCACCAACATACATGAACTCCGCAGCTTCCTCGGCTTATGCACGTATTACCGCCGTTTTGTACCTGGATTTGCGAACGTGGCTAGAAGTTTACATGATTTAACAAAGAAGAATCGCCCGTTTGTATGGCAGTTGGAACAAGAAAAAGCGTTTGAGCAGCTGAAAGAACTACTTTGTACGGCACCGATGTTAGCTTATCCAATACCTGGAAAGAAATTCATCCTGGATACAGATGCGAGCGCTTATGGAATTGGAGGTGTCCTGTCTCAGCTCATCGACGGACAAGAAAGAGTAATTGGGTATTACAGCAGAGTGCTCGGGAAACCAGAGAAAAACTACTGTGTGACGCGAAAAGAACTACTAGCTGTGGTGGAATGTGTAAAACATTTCCACAAGTATTTGTATGGACAACGATTCTTGCTGAGGACTGATCATGCAGCATTAAAATGGTTATTTAGTTTAGGAATCCGGAAGGCCAAATTGCACGATGGATCGAAAGATTACAGAATTACGACTTCGAAACGCAACATCGAAAGGGGATTCACCACAAAAATGCGGATGCATTATCACGTCGCCCTTGTCCACTGGAATGTAAACATTGCTCCAAATCAGAAGGAAAAGAAGGTATAATCGACGTGCGATTACTGAATATAGAACCTGAAGATGATTGGACTCCTCACCGCATCAGAATCAATCAGCTGGAGGACCCTGATCTTGCAAAGCTGATAATAGCCAAAGAAAATGGGGTACGACCACCAAAGGAACAAATAAGTAGCGAGAGTCCAACGGCAAAAGCATATTAGGCCCAATGGAACAGCATAAATGGATACCTTCATCGTACCTGGGAAAGCGAAGATGGCAAACAGTCTCGTCTGCTGATCATAGTACCGAAGTCCATGATCCCGAAAGTATTGAAAGAATATCACAATGGACCTAGTGGAGGGCACCTTGGAATTACAAAAACTATAGAGAAGATTAAACAACGGTTCTACTGGATCGGTTGTCGAGATTCCATAGCAGAATGGATAAGTAATTGCGTAGAGTGCATGGCAGCTAAAGGCCCTAAAGCCAAAAGTCGCGGTAGGCTACAACAGTACAACGTGGGATCACCATTTGAACGAGTCGCAATGGATGTTGCAGGTCCGTTCCCAACCAGTACGGCCGGAAAGAAATATCTACTGGTTGTCATGGACTATTTCAGTAAATGGCCAGAAGTATATGCCTTACCAAACCAAGAAGCGAAGACAGTAGCCGAAGCGTTTGTAGAAAATTGAATAACAAGGTTCGGAGTGCCCGTCGAATTACACTCAGATCAAGGCAGGAATTTCGAATCTTCCATTTTCCAAGAAGTCTGTACATTATTGGGCATCCACAAGACACGGACAACAGCGTTACACCCACAATCAGATGGGATGGTAGAGAGATTCAACCGAACGCTCGAAGAACATCTGCGAAAAATCGTTAATAAAGATCAACGGAATTGGGACAAGTGCATCCAGATGTTCCTGCTGGCGTATCGTTCAGCAAAGCACGAGACAACTGGTTACACGCCAGCAAAGATTATTTTTGGATCTGATCTGCGACTCCCTGCTGATCTTAAGTTTGGAACGAATCCTACAGCTGTAAGAAATGATGGAGATTATTGTTCTGCCTTAAAGGAAGAAATGAATGAATTGCATCTAATGGTAAGACGGCATACGCATCTGATGAGCAATAAGATGAAGGACCGGTTCGATCAAGCGGCAAATTCAAAAGGTTTTGAAGAAGGTGATCTGGTCCTGTTGTACAATCCACTTCGAAAGAAAGGCTTGTCCCCGAAACTGCAGACAGCCTGGGAAGGACCCTATATGGTGATGAAACGACTTAATGACGTGGTATACCGCATACAAAGAAATGGAAAAGCACGATGTAAAATGAAAGTAGTACATTTGGAGAGGCTCGCCCCATTTGGTTCACGAGGATTTGTGCCTAATCGGGACGAGGGCAGTGTTACAAAAGTAGTATTAAGATGTATTTGTATTGCTATATGCATCCCTTATTATGAACAATAGCTGTAGGTATATGGAATAGCATTTGTCTTGTTGTAGACATCTGGCGCCGCGAAACAATAGACATCTGGCGCCGCACTGTCTGCTTGTCTACTTAATTAATTGCTGAGTCTGGCGCCGCGGCTGTCTGCTTGCGTCTGGCGCCGTATAGCATTATGTTCTGGTAATTTCCAGACGCAATATTCTAGAAGGACACGTCGGCATCAGCGAGAAGTGCGTGGCTATATAAGCCGTGGCAACGCCAACGTAATCAATCAGTGCTAAGAGTAAACTGCTATAGTGTAGACGAGTTGTGAAATAAAGAGTTGTTGAATTGAATTAAACAGTTTTGGTTTTATTTGTCAATCCAGAGATACGAACCTAACAAAGTAAACTAGCAAGCAGTAAATTCGTAAAAGTATCATATTATCCATGGCCTTTTCGCAAATGATTATGTGATGATAACAAATGCCCACATATAGATTTGGCAACGGCAATGGCAATATATTTGACAGTTAGTATGGCATACACTTTAGCCTGTCGAGGTGCATCGTAACAGAGTGCACAAACACATTAACGGAATTCTGTTGCTCTTGCAAGATTGCACGATGACACAAAATGCAAAAATCCTATACCGAAATATGCAAGGCCAAAAGAACACCCATTACAGAATCTAGTGATGATTCGGTTAATTTATTTAGAATGACTATTGTGAATTGGCGCATCTTCTGTATTCATTCTTAACAAAAAATTGTAACGAATCTTATAATTTCAGTAGAAATTATAAAATCTATTTAAAACTCATCTTCCTCAACAATTTAATGTTGAAATATGTCTTTATGTAAAATGACAGCTGGCACAAGGTTGCAATTATTTTTTACTTGTGTTTCGGTCTGACATATTTTACAGCCATTGCAAATAATTTTTTGCGTTTGTTTGTTGTTGTGTGATTGGAATGGTAGAAAGTTTAGGTAAGAGAAAGAAAAACTATTGGCATTCAAGCTCATCGAATATTAATTTAATATTAAAGAAAGGACAATTAATGTAAGTACTTATTTGTTAAACATTTGTATTGCGAATAAATATATAAGTGATTCGTTGTTAACTGAAACCATAGATAACTTGATCAGAATCTCTTTTCTTGCTCTCTCGATTGTCAGCTGGCAGCGAACCCTGATCTGTTTTCTGAGCTGGCAACAAAACACAATCAGGGTGCCGTCAACCAGCAGTTAGTCAAAAAGGCGGGATGCCAGAAGTAAACCGCTATAATTACTTGACGAAATTAGTGTGAAATGAAATTTCATTGAACTGTGCGAACATATTTTGGCAAAATAAATGTTTATGTAAAATAATTAAGGATTTAGCATTTTAGCATTTATATATGTATGCATTTTCAAAGTGTTTATTTTAGTGTTTTGTAAAATTTATTATATAGCCAATCTAATATTTTTCAGCAGTGGCATCATTGGCAAATTTTATAAAAAATGCGAGTTTTGGCAGCTCTCTCTCGAATCAAAGAGTCTCATATCAAGTTATCTATGACTGAAACTTCTTTACTGCAGATTTAAAAGCCAAGAAAGACTCGTATATGTGTACACTGACAATTTCTTAGGATATTGCACCATTGCCTGCGAATATAATCCGTGCTAAATCGGTAAGCGATTTATTTGTTTTCTGTTCTTTAAATTGTAATTTTGTTTGCAGTCTTATACCTGTATTCTGCTTGAGACGATTGTCTCATGTCTCTAATTGTCACAATAGTAATTCAGTGATTCTGTCAGTCAGGAGTCTCATTTTGGTATTCTGGCAGATACAGTAGACTACTATACAGTATACTACTATACTGTATATGCCAGAATACCAAAATGAGACTCCTGACTGACAGAATCACTGAATTACTATTGTGACAATTAGAGACATGAGACAATCGTCTCAAGCAGAATACCGATATTAGTTTACTAAAAACTTAAATTATTGTTGTCGCCCAATAACACTTATACAAGTTCTTATGGTGGATGCTGAAGCCTCACAGCAACGGTCTGCTTTAGAGGATTCGTATTCAATGGAAAATAGAGTGGCAAAGATCACCAAAGTTCTGCTAACAGATACATTAGTATTACAATAAAGTTAGGCGTGTTTTATTTGACCAGCAAATTAAGCTATTAGCTTATTTTGTATGGAAGACTTAGACAACATAATTTTGTTGGCTTGTCATAAGCTTTCATAGCTTGTGTATTGGGCTAGAGGCATTGCCAGTTAAAATGCTTTTTTCATTCACAATAGCTATGATTTTTCCCAAAAAAAGTAGTTGGCAATAGCGACAACCCCCATTTTGACAGACAAAAATGTAAACAAATGGAAATATATAAATGAAACGTATAGAAGTGCACGAAATGGAAAATTTTATAAAAGATGCGGTAAGTAAGGATTTTAAATTAAAATTAAGAGAAAATTAAATTTGTGTGTTTTCTAGTTGCTTGGTACTATGTACACAAATTCAAATGTTGAAGAGTATAACGAAATATTGACCATCCTTGCTGGCTTAGCTGCTGAATCAAGTTCGTCATCGGAGGATTCAGAACAAGAGCAGATAGAGCATCCAAAATGCTCTAATTTTGTGGACACCATTGATAGTTTTGAAGATGAGGATTTCAAATCTCACTTTCGTTTGAGCCGCACCACTTTAGATTACTTAATAGGTATGCTTTGATTTTGTTACGATACTTTTCTGTATGAGTATTTTTTGCAGGAAGATATGAAGAAAGTGAACAAACCCGCTTTGCTACGAAGGCCGGAAAAACCAAAATTCCTGCTAAAACAATGATGTACATGTATGTATGGTATTTAAGTAACACAATTTCCTACAGACAACTAGCCGTATTGTTTGGTGTAACGAAGTCCACAGCATGGGCGATTGTTCGTCGGGTTGTAGCGTGGGTTATCTCAATAGGTCATGAGTTTGTTAAGTGGCCAACTCAACTCGCAAGTTTTTACAAAGGAAACAAATACCAGGTGTTATTGGTGCTATTGATTGTACCCATATAACAATTAATGCACCAATAAAAGACAAACATATATATTTTGATCGAAAACGTAATTATAGTGTTGTTCTACAGGCCATTGTCGATGCTGATAAAAAATTTATTGATATTTATTGTGGTGAACCCGGATCATATCATGACTCTACAGTGCTAAAAAGGTCAGCATTTTATAGAAAAGCGGAAAGTAATATGGAAAGTTTATTTCCCAATTCTACTTTTATTCTCGGGGACTCGGCATACCCTTGCAGAAATTATCTCATACCGGTATTTAAAGATTATGGTTCGTTAACGCCTAATCAAATCAGCTTTAACAAAACACATTCTTCAGCAAGAATAGTTGTTGAAAATGCATTTGGAGCACTGAAAGGACGTTTCCGAAGGCTTCTTAAATTTACGGAGCACAGAAATTTATGTGTAATTTCGAATTTAGTTGCAAGTGCATGCATTATGCACAATATATGTATTATTACTAACGACGATACAATTATTGACTATCAAATTGAAAGTGCCGAACCGGAGCCAGAAACTGCTAATGAGCTGGCGAGAGAAGCAAGTGGAGATCGCCGGAATCAGTTGTTTACAATTTTAACACGAAGAAATTAATAAATTTTAATTTTTTTAATTTTTAAAATACACTTTTAGAGCAACATTTTCCATTTTCAATCTCAAACAATAAAATTGTTTATAATTTTACGACATATTTGTTTTATATAACCACGTATACGTATGCATTTGTTCAAGATTTGAATGTAAAAAATGTTTATTTTATGATAAGCTTGATTATATATTTCCGTTAAATAAAACAATGTATATTCGTTATGAAATCAAGTAGCTTTTCTAATTTTTATTCATAAAATACTGTTTTAAAATTTTTAATTTTTCTTCTTCTATTTTCATTTTTTTTTTGTTCAATTTCTATTAGAATTTTTTGATTTTCGGCCACATCCTGCATTCGTTTTTTGATATTTGCGTAAAACTTCGCCTGCACTTCAGCACTTTTCCTTTTTTGTTCAATTTTTTTTTCAAAATATAGTACTTTAGCGCTTTTCCTGTAACGCCGATTTGGAACAGAATTTGCTGCGTTCGGCTCCTGTGAATTCACAGCATTTGGTCTGCATATGCTACGGCTTAGTGCAAACCGGCTCTGCCTCGAAGTACTTGGCATATCGTCGAGGATTGTTTGAAAATCGGTTGAATCCTTACCTGTTTAAAAATATAAAAAAGCGAATGCAATATAAGCAATACATAATGAACATTAAATTTTAACTAACCACTAGACTCAACCAATGCCTCTTGAGGATCTGTCCCAATGTTTAAGGTGTGGTTGTTGGACACCAAGCAACTTTCGCCAAAAATTTCGTCCATCTCGCGCATATATGGTACTGTGCACGGAGAAGTGCCAGTCTGTTTTTCGTTGTCCTTCGCTGCTTTGTAGGCATTCAAAAGCGTTCGCATTTTTGAAACAAGGGCAGCCGCATTAATTGTTGTATCCCGTGGAAACAAATGTAATAAATTTTTACAAAATAACTTTAAAATATTCTTACTGTAAATTCTTGATATATCATGTCCTCCATGACGTTTTCATATGCGAACTTTTTCTTTCGCGCATGCAGAAACTCATCCTTCCTTTCGTTGTAGCATTTTAGGAATAGGAGCGTCTCCGCCTTTGTCCAAACTTTTCTTTTGCTGTATATAAACGAAATAAATAATTATTTAGTTTGTGAAAAGTTCGTTTACAAATTTAAAAATTCAAATTTACCTTTTCTCCATGTCAAACATTTCGTTGCAATAAATTGAATATCAGCTGATTGTTATTTCTCGCGTTGCCAACATAATGCATTTTTAAGCGAAAATGTGAAATAAGCTAAATGCGTTTTATTTGTCCATGGTTTAGCTATTAGCTTATGATGGTCAAATAAAACACGCCTTAAAGGCGGGGGATGTTGTGACTTTTAAGGAGCAATGCCACTTGTGATAGTGACTTTGTAGTAGCAGTGATTTTAAACTGTGACTGTGACTTTAATAAAAATTGTAACAGACAAAGGCTAAAAGTACGTTTACATATGAACTTAATCTCCTTATAAGCTTGTTCAATAATCTACCCGTTTACATAGGCAAATGAGATTATCGACTGTCAAATTTGTTGTATTTGTGTTCTTCTTGGTGAATTGTAAAGTTTCGTGAATCAATATTTTTACTCGTGAACTAAAAAAGAAAAAACAATAGAAATTAAAGATATGGAAGAAAAACAAAAGAACGCGATTGTATACTTGATTACGCAGATTGCTGCCAGTAATAAGAAGTTGGCAGAAATACGGAAAAGATGACAACTTAGATTGGAAAAAATATTAACAGAGATAAAAATGCAAAATTCCTTATTGCTTTTTGTAATAAATAACAATAGGCCAAAACGTTTGTGGAAACACGTAAGCAATTACATCCATATTAATATTATAAATGCGAAAGTAACTCTCTCTGTCTGTTACTCTTTCACTCCTAAACGGCTGAATGGATGTTGATGAAATTTGGTATGCTGATAGATGATAACCTAGAAATGGTCATAGGCTTTAAATAATCACGCCATCTTTCTTAGGGGGTAGGAAGTAGGCAGAAAACTGAGTTGAGTTAGTGATTTTTTTATGGTTTTTACTGGGAGTTTTGCTCTATCATGCCTAAACGGCTGAACAGATTTTGATGAAATTTAGTTAGGAGATAGATAGTACTTAGTTACATTTTTATTATTAGGTAGTTAAGGCAGAGAAGGTAAAACATAGAGAAGGTGCAGGTTCGATGTCGAACATTTTATAGGATTGTAGTACGGAATTCTCCTCACAACCACAGAATTCACGATGTGAAATGTTAACATTTTTAACAGTTCTCTCACATACTTAAACAGAGAAGAGAAATAAATGTATGTATTTTCGGCATATAATGACATGGCATATATGTATGTATGCCCAAGCAGAGAATATTGAAGAAAAATAAGTTCTTTTATATTCCACTTTTAATAATTTATTTTAATAATATTAATTAAATATTTTTATACAGTATACTCTCGAAAAGTAAATTCTCAGAAAGTAAATAATCGCGGAAAAGTAAATCACCTTTAAGATTACACATGCACCTCGAAAAAGTAAATTTTTTAATTTACTTTTCAGAGAGTGTGATAAAAAATTCGAAACGAAGCAAGCAGCGTTTTTTACGATGTTGCAAAAACACTTACTTTCTTGTTTATCGCGACTTTTTAGTAAACAAAGAAACTGCTGATGAAATAGAAATTTTGTCAGACACTTCAGATGGAGAAGAAGTCAGCTAGGAACCCAAATTGACATATGGGGAAGCAATTCAAAGCGTAAACAACTTGATCCACTGGTTTAAAAATGAAAACGATGCAAATCAGGTGTCAGACTTTTTGAATTGTCGTACAAAAATGGTCAGAAAATATATTGCAAAAGAAAAAAAAAACAAAAGAATATTCAAGATTTTTTCTCTTCATAGTAAATACATATGTATGTATTTAAATGTAAATATGTTTTTCATGTAAATCCATATGTTTTATTGAAGCAAATAAATGAATGAATTTTTTAAGTTTAAAAATGCATTTAATATTATAAAAACAGATAATTTAAGTATATATTTGGAAAAGTAAATTATTCGAAAAAGTAAATTAAAAAATACCAATCGATTTACTTTTCGAGAGTATACTGTATTATATTTCTTACTAATAGAAATTAAATTTATCACAACAATATATGTACATAAACATACATCTTCTATCATGTTAAGCTTATGTATCTGCACATGCTCATATGAATGTATGTATACGCATGTGCGCGTTCAGAAATTCAAATAATGATGTTATCACTTATCAATATATTACATGTGCGCGCATTGATCTGCATGTTCATACATTCATATTATATACACTTGCCCGCATAAATCTGCGTACAGCGCTAAAAAATTCGAAAACTTAACTTTAAACGCGAATTTCTCACGAAATATGATACGTATTCAGAAACTTTGGAATTTGTTTTATATAAAAAATATATATATTGCATAAACATACCTTTTTAGAACCATAATACATACATCTCCATTTTAACGGGAATTATTCGTCGACATCATGAAAATTCATGCACGCAAAACTCTACGTACAGCAGCACAAGAATAGCAATTTGCGACTACCGTTAGTTTAGCTTTTTTCTCAGTCACTTGTGGGACTTTAGAGCAACTATTTCATTGTGTTTCAAGTGATTGCAGAAGTAAGATCATTTTAAAACAGCCATGGAAAAAAAGGCAAGGAAATTGGCACTGATGAAAGAAGAATTATCGTAAAACTACATGTTGAGGGCAAAACGTTAGGGGAAAATGGAAAAATAGTAGGCCGAACTCATTCATCGGTACATAAGGTGGTAACTAATTACATTTCAACTGGATCCATCTTATAAAAACGACGTGCTGGTCGTCCAACTCTTTTAACAAACCGCGAAAAAAGCGTGTCGTAAAACTAGTTCAGCAAAATCCAAGGATGACTGCTCATCAACTGAAACTAGAGGTGAAGCAAAGGTATTCGAAAGTTGTTTCTGACGATACAATCCGTAGAATTAAAAAAAAAAGCTGGATATGATAGCCGAGTAGCCCGTAAGAAGCCATATATTTTGGAGATAAATAGGCAGAAGCGCATGGATTTAGCAAATGAATACGTTTCAAAACCCCCAGAATTTTGGAATAGTATTATTTTTACGGATAAGAGCAAGTTTTGCATCTTTGGAATAAAAGGTAAGAAACTGGTATGGAGAAAGACGGGAAAGGCGTATGAAAAAGAGAATATGGTACGAAGTGTAAAACATGGTGGAAGCGGTGTTATGGTTTGGGGCTGTATGGCAGCCAACGGTGCTGGAAAACTTACATTTATATATACAAATTTTGAAAGATAATCTTCTGCAAAGTGTTCGGCAACTGGGGATGGAACAAGATTTTCGGTTCCAACAAGATAATGACCCCAAACATACTGCGCAAAATGTCAAGCTCTGGCTTTTGTACAATGTAAAAAACCAGTTGCGAACGCCTCCTCAATCTCCGGACCTAAATCCCATTGAGCATTTGTTGGATTTGCTTGAGCGTAGAAACCGAAAACACGCCATAACATCAAAAAATATGCTTAAGGATATTATAATGCAGGAATGAGGAAAAATTGCGCCAGATACAGTGAAACTTATGGATTCAATGCCCAGGCGTCTTATTGAAGTACTACAGAGAAAAGGATATCCCACTAGATATTAGAGAGTCGTAGGGCATTAATTTCATTAATAATACCTTTCTGTACGCAGACTTTTGCAGTTGCTTTTCTCATATTGTTTTCAAATAAAATGAATTTAAACTGTAATTATCTGAATAAAATAAAATTTGTATTGTTATTTACTTACTGAAAGCAACAAATAATGAATTGAAATCAAGCTTGGTTAGATACGTGTCAGATTTCCTGAGAAATTCGCGTTTAAAGTTAGTTTTTTTAGCGCTGTAAGCAGAGTTGTGCGGGCAAGTGTATACTTATATGTACATATATTTGTATAAACTTCCCAACAAATAATGCACAAGCGTTTGTATGCTACATACATATGCGTACAGATGTGAATATGTGACCAACAAAAAAATGAAGCATTGTTCTACTAAAACAACAATTGTCTAAATAGCAGAATTGTACGCATGTAAATTAATTAAGTTTATTTTTACAAAGTAATTATGTTTATTTGCCACACAAATTAATTATGTTTATTTCACAGTAAAACCGATAAATTGAAAATATGTAATATGACGATTTAACTCGTCGCCTTCGCCGTTCAGTTCTAGAATGATTTTACTTTTTCCTTGCTGTCTTTTGCCGCTGTCCAATTCTTCTTCTTCTTTGATCATGTCCCGTTACGTAGCTTTGAGTTGGCGTCTTTCTGCTGCTAAGTGGTATGCAGTTTTACGCTCTGCGAGAGCTGTTGCAAAGCGCACAGTTACGCAACCCAGCATACAAGTAGCGACGCCGCTATTCTTGGCGTAACCCAGCATACAAAATTGACCAGCCACAGTGGTACATTAACTACCCCCGTTGTTAAAATCGAACGTCCTCGGGTCGAAGTAAAACTTTTCCATACCAGGAAATTCTTCATTTTAGCATACTGCTATTGATTGTCGATTGGACGAATTTCGGCGCAGACGTTAACATTTAATTTAATAAGGCTTAAATGCGACATATTACTTACATATATGATACAAAACATTAATTCGAAATATTATTCTTTTTCTTATAATGATAAGTTTTCGAAAGATAAATAGTAATACATATTAGAGAAAAAGAAAATGTGATTATTCAAAGCATGAAAAAGTGGATTCTTTTTTTTGTGTTTTATTTTCAGTAATATTAAAAAGAGATATGGTTATACAAAGCATAAAAAAGTGGAGTCTTGTTTTTTTACTTTATCGAAGATTGCTCTTGTGTATCGGCTTGCCGTCAATCAAAACTGTGGTGCCAAGATCTTTCTCGATAATCTTTTCCATAAAAACTTTATCCAGTTTGTTACCAAGTCTTTTGTTTCGTCTTAAAAAAACTTTTTCCCCCGGATAATATGTTCTCAAAGATTTATTTACATTACACCTTTTTAAAGTTTTTTCCTGAGCTGCAACTAATATTTCCCTTAGACTTTTAAAACTTTCTTCTGAGTTACTGTAAAGTGCATCAATTGGCTTAGAATTAATTACGGAATGTATACTGCAATTGTATTTGTGCGTCGCTAGTAATACCAATTCTATAATATCATCAATTTGCTGCTGGTTCTTAATACATCGAATAATTTCGAGCAACGTGGAATGGAGTCTTTCAACTTGACCATTACTTTCACTGTGGAGAGTTGGTATAAAGAACTGATTTATGGAGAAATTATCTCTAAGCAATGTCATAATAGCATTCGATTTGAATGATTTTTCGTTGTCGGAAACTATAGTTTTAGCGTTTTTAAATATTAGTAAAATTTCCAAAAGGGCGTTTTTTATATCTATCATAGATCTGGACGCTATAGGCTTCACAATAGCAAATTTAGACAGTTTGTCTATACAGGTGAGGAATAACTGTTTAGGAGTCATAAATATATCAATGTGGAGGATTTCTCCCGGCATTCTGGGAATAGGAGTTTGGCCTATCACTGGGTCAGGTGGTTTACGTTGATACTTATTTTCCAAACATATCTTGCAGTTCATAATAACTGCTTTCAGTAATCTTTTTATGTTTGGAAAATAGTACTCACTAGAAATTTGTTGGAAGTTTTCGTGTAACCCTCGATGAGCCCGATTGTGTTGTGTTGCTATCGTTTCGAGCTGATCGTCCTTATTGATTAAATCTGTAACAAGCAGTTCAGTATGAACAAACTTGACACCGGGAAAAGCTACACATATCGAGTTCTGTATTTCGCCTAAAGTGGGGAGATCGCAGTGTAATCCATTGGTAACATTAGGATTAATAGCACACTTTAAACACTGAATGAGATTTTCGACTGAATCATATGTAATGGTATGTCTAATCATTTTTTGGAAGAGAATTTTTGTACTTTTACTGCATGAACTTGATTTAGATAGTAATAGCTGGTTCTTAAACTGATTTACCGCACACTTGACTGTCTTTATTATATTAGTTGATGATACCTCACTATGCAGTGTTTCTACAGACGCGGTGTCAGTTAGGTTATGAGAAAACTGTCTTGAAAGCGCATCAGCCACGCTATTTTCACTTCCAGGCTTATAATAAAATTTAGGTGAAAATTCCTCAATAAATGCCCGCCATCTCTTCAGTTTGCTGTTCGGATTTTTCTCTGACATCGCAAATATAAGCGGCTGGTGGTCAGTAAAAATTTTGATATGCTGTACTCCGTACAAATAATGTCGAAGTTTTTTCAACGCCCACACAATAGCAAGTAATTCGCGCTCGTTGACAGCATAATTTTCTTCACTTGCCGAAAGTGTTCGCGAAATCATAGTTATCGGGCGACCGGATTGTGATAAAACCGCGCCCAGTGCTTTAGAAGAGGCATCGGTCGTAAGCTCAAACGGTTCCTTATAGTCAGGATATTGGAGTAAAACATCCTCAGATGCTAATATGCGCTTGATCTTTTCAAATGCACGTAATGATTCGGAGTCAAGATTGATTTCTGTTTGAGTCGAGTTTTTCCTACCTATCTGTCCGTTTGCACCGCGAAGGTGAAGAGTTAAGGGCTTAACAATGGAGGCATAATCTTTCACAAAACGTCGATAATAGCCGCACAAACCGAGGAATGAACGTAAGCCACGCAGTGTTCTTGGGGTTTCATAGTTCAGGATGTCGTGCACCTTATCTGGGGAGGTTCTTATGCCTTTTTCAGTAACAAGGAACCCTAGAAACTCTACTTCCGTTTTGAAAAATTTAGACTTTCCCGGTGACACCCTCATTCCAGCATTTGCAAGCTTTTGCAAAATACGGTCGATGTGCTCCAAATGCAATTCTTCATTTGGGGAATATATGATGATGTCGTCGACGTAAACGTGGCAGAATTTCCCTATCACCTCGCGTAGGACGTCGTCGATAGTCCTTTGAAATATGCTGGGCGCATTTCTTAGACCAAACGGTAACCGACAGAATTCATACTTCCCATTATTAATATTAAAGGCTGTTTTTTGTCTGTCCCTTTCACACATTATGATTTGGTGGAAGCCTGATTTTAAATCTAAAGTTGTGAAAAACTTCGAATTTCCAAGGTTAGCTAATATTACAGACGTATCTGGTATAGGGTATCGGTCAGGAATCGTTTTTTCGTTGATTTTTCTAAAATCAATTACCATACGCAAGTTGGGCTTTCCATTCTCGTCTACACCTTTTTTAGATACAACGTGAACGGGTGAATTGTAAGGTGAACAAGATTCCCGAATGATACCGTCTCTAAGTAGTAATTTAATCTCATTGTTAATAAATGGAGCTACTGATATGGGGTAGGGATAGCTTTTACTGTAAATTGGATCACTTGTAGTTGTACGGATACGGGCCTGGATTCTTGTATTGTATGGCAATTTCCTGTCTGGATCAGCAAAAGCGTTAACATTTTTTCTTATAATCTTACGGAATTGTGATTGAACTTTTACCGGTACTGAATCTTCCTCTATGGTAATTAGATTTACGTGATCACATGAAAGAAAGCGTAATTTAGCCTTACCGTTACGATAAAATAAATAGCCTCCAACCGTGTCAATTTTTGCATTGATTTGTTTTAGAAAATCGTACCCTATTATACCGTCAAACGTGCTTAGATTCGACAACAAATAAAACGTTGAGGTATTTTCTAAAATGTTTATTTGACATTTTTTATTAATGATATTTTCGCCGTTTATCGATTTTAGCCTAAAACTCTTTTCCAAGGGTTTAATTCCCTCAAGAAATGATAATGGCTTAATGTAGTTTTTTGACGTACCAGTGTCAATCAGAATGCGAAGCTCCTGACCGTTTTTGCCTTTTTTTGTTATGAACGGCAGGAGCGATTCTAGTTTAAATAATTGATTTGATCACCATAATCCGATGTGACATCATCCTCATCATAATTATAGTGATCTCTGACATTTTCGTTATAATCGTCCTCATAGTTTTGATATTCGTGATCAATCAAAGATGGCCCTACTTCTGGCATAAAGTTAACCTTCTGTACCTTACGAAACGGTGAACGGTCAGAAGATAATCGGTCATTAGCACGTTTAAACGCCACGAGCGGGGTAGGGTTTGGATTTTGTGTGTTCGTAGTATATTTAGGAGAATGAGAATGTTGAAAAGGGGAATTTTGGAAATTATTACGCTGCCTATAGAAGCTTGAACCGTTATCAACTTCCATTGGGGTTGGGCTATTTAAGTTCTGGTTTCTGGTCTCTATTGGCTGATAGTGGTGCAATAATGGTCTTGGCCGATGAAACTTATTTGCGTTACCCACTGCAAAAGCCTCTGCGAATTCATAACGCCTATGACTGGTTTGCAGCTCCTGTGCAACCGCTAAGGCTGATGGGAGGTCCTTGGGTCTTGCAGAGAATAAGATATCGCATAACGGTCTTCGGAGACCAGATATGAAAACGCGTAATGCATTCTCCCTAGCGCGTTCATTTAAAGCTGCTATGAGCTCATTGTTACCGCTGTGTGTCATAACTTGTTTATTTATTATCAAGGATAACTTTTTGTCTACCCTATTATAGTAATCAGTGATAGGTAAATTGTCCTGCCTTAAAATACTCAGCTCATTCTCTAGTACATATAGTGGTCTTTTATCTGAATAAGTCTGGTCAAGTCTTGCAATTATTGCGTTGAAATTCAAAATAGTGTTAAAGGACGCAAGGGTGGAGTTAGCAGATTCGATAATCTTATTCCTAAAAATGCCCATGGCAATATAATACTTCTCCGAACCCTCCTTATAATAAGTCATGGCAAAATGCGCGGCACTACGCCAACCCGGGTACGAAGCGAAATCACCCTTGAATTCCGGCAAATACTTAATCAAATCTAAACTTGCATTGTCTTGAATTAATGGGTTTATCGCAACCGGCAGGTCTGGTTTGACACTAGGTAACTGCAAGCCATTAACTGCCAAAGTTAACTGACGAATCTGTTCTACCAGTTCCAACTTAGTGCGCTCGTTGGTCTCGTTAACGATTTGCAGCACCTGCTCTCTACTGACACTCATTTTACGAATTTTGTTTTAAAATCTTTGATAAGGGAAATTTGCTCCAAAAGAAAAAAATCAGCACACAAAAAGATAAGAACAATTAATATAACTAGAAATACTTCTGATTATCGAAAAAGGCTTAACTAGAAGGAACACGAAATCACCAACACAAGACAATCTCCACAAAAGAAGTTTAGAAGATTCAATTTAAATATCAAAAAGACAAAGGTACAATAACCTTTTGTTTAATATTCTCTATTTCAGGAAGATTTCCAATATTCCTTTAAAGCCGAAAAAAAACTAAGACTTTGTGGCAAATTCATTTAATTTTATAATATATCGAAATAACTAAAATTTTATTTCAAGCTCTTTAAGCTTAATAAATTCAAGATGTTATTAGTAAATGTAATTTAATACAAAACGTGTATTTTATAACCACGTGCTCGATTCAAAAAATTTTCTTTTACACGTTTTGTTTTTCTGTTTTCCACAGCCTAACCTTACTTTGTTATGGAAATTTAATCCACTTTAAACATAATTTGCACTTTATAACCACGTGCTCGATTCAAAAAATTTTCTTTTACACGTTTTGTTTTTCTGTTTTCCACAGCCTAACCTTACTTTGTTATGGAAATTTAATCCACTTTAAACATAATTTGCACTTTATAACCACGTGCTCGATTCAAAAAATTTTCTTTTACACGTTTTGTTTTTCTGTTTTCCACAGCCTAACCTTACTTATGAAAATTTAATCCACTTGAACATAATTTGAAAAATCACTTACATGTTTTATTTATTTTATATTATCCGGATTTGATGATCCTTTTCCCAGGACCTATGGTCCTCTGTTCATCGAGTTAGGCAGCTTTTCAGGGTCCTATGATCCTTTTATTTGCTACGAGTTAGGCAGCTCCTCGGGATTTGATGATCCTTTTACCACGAGTTGGGCAGCTTATTAGGATTTTATGGTCCTTTGCCACGAGTTGGGCGCCAATTAATTAAGTTTATTTTTACAAAGTAATTATGTTTATTTGCCACACAAATTAATTATGTTTATTTCACAGTAAAACCGATAAATTGAAAATATGTAATATGACGATTTAACTCGTCGCCTTCGCCGTTCAGTTCTAGAATGATTTTACTTTTTCCTTGCTGTCTTTTGCCGCTGTCCAATTCTTCTTCTTCTTTGATCATGTCCCGTTACGTAGCTTTGAGTTGGCGTCTTTCTGCTGCTAAGTGGTATGCAGTTTTACGCTCTGCGAGAGCTGTTGCAAAGCGCACAGTTACGCAACCCAGCATACAAGTAGCGACGCCGCTATTCTTGGCGTAACCCAGCATACAAAATTGACCAGCCACAGTGGTACATTAACTTGTACAATTTTAAACAGAATCTTCTTCAAATATAATACAATTGCTAAGTATTTGGAATAGTAGAAAAGAAGTGAAAAAATGTAAAATAGATTATAACTGGCTTAGTAATCAGTCATTGAATATGTACATATTATACCACGTGCATCCCAAAATACTGATCTTTCCATCCGACTTTTTCGTCTTTCCACGCCTGAGAACCGGTTCATCATGTGCAGTTCACTAGAATGACTGTCAATTGGACTCCAGTGGGAAATGATGGAGCTATGTTTCTATCACCGACGTAAAAATTGAGCTTTATTCCGATTAGAGAGAACTCAAACACTTCTCAGAATCAGTTATTCGTTGTTTTTGTTGGATTATGAACTTGCGAGGTACCCACTTTGCATAGAGCTTTCGCCTCTTTAGGCTTAGCAAATATCTTTTCATCGGTGGATTTCCCTGAGCCCAAATTCAACAGTTTAAAACCTTTAAAAAAACATTAATTTATTAACACACGAAATGCTCCATGATCCATTTTGTTGTAAACTAACACAAGTTGCTTCACAGAAATGTTATATCTCATTAACTAATAATTATAATCCAACTAATAGAAATCATATAGATGGTAGTAGCAGTATTATCTATGTATCAGCCACAATGAAGCGTGGACGAGTCCTCTAGTCATTTTATAAAACTCCCCCTTGAGGTTGTATTGTTGGAAAGGCACCGTAATTTTTGGGAGCTCGACGATGCTTTCAATAGTGACAAATTCTTCAAGGAGAGCTTCAGAATGAGTCGGAAATCATTCAAAATTTTATGTAATGAGCTAACAAACATTGGCAAACGTGATACTACATACAGGCAATGTATTCCATTAGAATAAAGAATAGCTATCGTTTTATATGCCCTTTTTTCTTCTGCTGAGTACAGAAGAGTTGGAAGACTATTCGGGGATTTCAAAGCGTCTGTATGTTTTATCCTTAAATACTTTTGCAGAGCAATGTGGGACATATTATCGCCTAAATATTTAGGCAGCTCATTTCTTACGCAATTACGGAGTGCGTTGAAGGATTTAGAAAAATTGGATTTCCCCAATATCTGGGCGCAGTGGGTGAGTTTATGAATTTGAAATATTCATAACATAGATAGATAGATTGTTGATTGAGGCATGCACTGCGACCACGGGTCTATTGTGCCCGGGGTTTCAGGCTCACTGTCGCAGAACCGGCAGTTTGCGCAAGCTGAGAGGCCCATGTTTGATAAATGCCTTCTTAGCTTGCAGTGGCCGGTGTAGAATGCGACCAGGAGCCTGAGTTTGTTTCTTGGGAGGTTGATTATAGTCTCGAACCTCTTTTGGTTATACCCCCACACTAACAGTTTGGCATGACGCATCCCGTGCGCTCGCTGCCAGTGTGCCTCCCTGCACGCTCTTTCCTCTTTGCGGAGCAGTTCCTTCACCGTATGGGGACCCACTCCAGTGAATGGTTCTGGCCCTACCATAGCAGTGGAGGCTGCGGAGCGGGCAAGCTCGTCAACCAGTTCATTGCCGGCTATTCCCCCAGATAAGGTGTACCTGGTTCTTTTCGGCTAGGTTGTCAAGCCTGTTTCTACACTCTTGCACTAGCAGCGATTTGATTTCGTAAGAGGAAATCGCTTTTAGTGCCGCCTGACTATCACTGATTATAGCTATTCGCTCGTTGCGATAGTTTCGGTGAAGGTTTATCTCAATACACCGGCTTATGGCCAGAACTTCGGCTTGGAAAATGCTCGGAAAGTTTCCCATCGGAATGGCGAGCTTGGTACGCGGACCCGCGATACCCGCACCTATTCCTTCCGATGTCTTCGAGCCATCGGTGTACCACCTCAGTGTGCTATCCCTTAGCATTTGCTCAAGAGTGGTGTCGTTCCACTCACTATTACTACCAAGGGTAACCTTAAACTTCCTTGTTAAGTGGGTCGTTTTGCTGATGCCATAAGGCAATAGGAATATCACCACTTATTCTCTCCATCCTCTGGGACGAAATTATCTTGCCTTTGCCACCACCCTCCGCTGTTATCTGCAGAAGTGAGTTCTTGGCTACTTGACCTATTATTATATGGAGCGGTGTGAGCTCCAGCAGGACCTCCAGAGCCGCCGTGGGGCAGGTCCGCATGGCACCCGTCATGCACAAGCATGCCAGCCGCTGTAGTTTGGCCAGTTGGGTTCCCACCGAAGCCTGTGCCGCCACGGAGGCCCAGGACACCGCCCCGTATGTAATAATCGGTCGGACAATCATGGTGTATAACCACCTAATGATTTTTGGCTTACATCCCCAGGATCTACCCGCCAGCCGTTTGCATACCATCAGTGCCTTTGTTGCCTTGGCTACCGTTTGGTTCACGTGCTGCTTCCATCGTAAGGTAGAATCCAGAGTGAGACCTAGGTATTTAACCTTGTTAGTCATTTCAATCTCTCTGCCCCCAAGTGTGAGGTTCCTCAGGCCGGGTAGGGACCTGCGCCTTGTAAATGGGACGATGGTTGTCTTCGAGGGGTTGATGTTTAATTCAACTCCCCTGCACCACCCCTTTGCCAGATTCAGACCGCGTTGTACTAGGTCACAGAGAGTATCCTCAAATTTACCTCTTGCTAATATCACAATATCGTCCGCGTACCCTTGGCAGCGGATCCCGTTGTCAGTTAGCAATTACCCATAACATGCAAATACAATTTATTTCAGATGGATGTCATATTGAGATTAGACCCTCCGCATCTGATGCTGTTGACTATTTCAACTACAAAGGTTGGTACTCAATGGTTTTACTAGCCCTCGTAGACTACAGGTAAGTTAACAACATACATGTTTTGGAAAATACTTAAAACATTTTTTTAGACATAGGTTTATGTACATTAATGTTGGAGCACCTGGTCATTGTAATGATTCCCAAATATTTGAAAAATCCGACTTGAAAAGAATTTTGCAAAACTCTCTGCTTAAAGAGAATGCGAAAAAACTTTGTGACACTAATGTCCCAATTGTAGTTCTTGGAGACTCGGCGTTTTGCTTTGCTCCGTTTCTAATGAAGCCCTATCCCTATAACCAAGCCGCTGAGGATCACGAGAATATTTTCTATTACCACTTATCTAAATCTCGAAGGGTTGTGGAGAACGCTTTTGGCCAGCTGAAGGCGAGGTTTAGAACGATAGAGAAAGGAATTGACAACGATATTAAAAAGCTATATTAATAATAAAATGTTCTTGCGTCTTGCACAATTTTGTAAATGAAATGAATGATAACATAAACACGAAATGATTGCAAATGCAAACAAATTTCGAAAGCGCACACCCACGAGAGCACCTGATCCATTATTCATTTCTGGAACCGACGACCCTAATGCAGAGAACATCAGAAAATCTATAGCTCTATTTCTATGTAAGTTTATGTGTTTTATTTTATCAGTTAATTTTTTCATTTACAGTCAATTCATTTTTCATATTAATATATCACAATATAACAATATTAATTCATTAACAAGAGAAAATAATTTATAAGAAAAACAAAATAATTAATAAAAACTTAAAATTTATATACATACCAGAGACCTGCACGATTAAGGTAGGCATCGCACGATTACGTTACTAAGTAACACTTCTGACGATTACCACGATGCGAAGGTAACATTGCGCATCGGAATCGCGGCATCGTGGCATCGTACGATTACTATCTGGTATCGTCAATGGCAGATGAAACGAAGTACATACATTCATAAAAGCAAATTCTTGTGATTTTTCTTTCGTATTTACCTTATATTAGGAAAAAATTAATAAAATTCTCTTCATTTAAACATAAATTATTTCAATAAATAAAAATAAATTAAATATATTTCGTTATTTTCGATCAAAATAAGCAACGAATTAAAAATAAAAAATATTTAATATGAACTTAATTTGTTTGCCAGTTCTTTTCTTCGCGCACAATACTAATTGAGTAACATAATAATAATCGGCGATGCCGCGCTGCCGATACCCACGATGCCGATGCCCACGATGCCAAAGTACCGTTACGTAGCGTGTACTCGCCGCATCGGCATCGCCTCTTGCTAACATGTTACTTTTTTAATTACTCGTGCAGGTCTCTGATACATACATAACAATATAAAATAAAAAAATTCATACACATATATATATGTATATACTCGTAATTTTCTTCTTCTTTACTGGCGTAGACACCGCTTACGCGATTATAGCCGAGTCAACAACAGCGCGCCAGTCGTTTCTTCTCTTTGCTACGTGGCGCCAATTGGATATTCCAAGCGAAGCCAGGTCCTTCTCCACTTGGTCCTTCCAACGGAGTGGAGATCTTCCTCTTCCTCTGCTTCCCGCGGCGGGTACTGCGTCGAATACTTTCAGAGCTGGAGTGTTTTCATCCATCCGGACAACATGACCTAGCCAGCGTAGCCGCTGTCTTTTAATTCGCTGAACTATGTCAATGTCGTCGTGTATCTCGTACAGCTCATCGTTCCATCGAATGCGATATTCGCCGTGGCCAACGCGCAAAGAACCATAAATCTTTCGCAGAATTTTTCTCTCGAAAACTCGCAACGTCGACTCATCCGCTGTTGACATCGTCCAAGCCTCTGCACCATATAGCAGGACGGGAATTATGAGAGACTTATAGAGTTTGGTTTTTGTCTGTCGAGAGAGGACTTTGCTTCTCAATTGCCTACTCAGTCCGAAGTAGCACCTGTTGGCAAGAGTAATCCTGCGTTGGATTTCCAGGCTGACATTGTTGGTGGTGTTTACGCTGGTTCCAAGATAGACGAAATTATCTACAACGTCAAAGTTATGACTGTCAACAGTGACGTGAGTGCCAAGTCGCGAGTGCGAGTGTTTGTTTGATGACAGGAGATATTTCGTCTTGCCCTCTTTCACTACCAGACCCAAAGCAGAACTAACGGCGCGGGTGTTGTGGCCGATGATATTAATATATGTAGATATATATATAATACAAAAATCTTCTCCTGGACTAGATATATGCTTCGTGGTGTAAAACGTAATTCTCACGTTTTCAAGAATATGTTATTATATGCTTTGCTTAAATGCTTCTAAGAATTTTTCGAGGATGGCATTTCTTTCTCTTTCAATTTGAAGGGCCTCCCTGCCATCCTCCTTAATTGCTTCAATTTTCGCCTTAATTTTTCTATTTGAAGCCCGGAATTCCTCCAAAAATTCATTTTGAATATTATTTGAAGTATGTTTATTTTCTTTTCCTTGCAGGTTCCACAGGTGATGCACAGTCTACAACTTCGTGAACTGTAATAAATTTGTTTATAAAAATAAATATAAACTTTTAAAATGGCTGTTTTGTTTTACTAACCTGTGCTCTCCTCCACCAATGTTTCCAAATTGAAGCTTTTATAGCCCCGGTGATACTATTTATTTTAGGGTAGAATTCCCATGTCTCATCTCTGTAAAAATTTCTTGTAATTTTATGAAAATTTTATATGAGTAAATGCACATGCAATTAAATAAGCTTACCTGTATTTATTTGTCAAATTATGTATTTTCACACGAATTTCATTCGCGGAATATACATGCCCCATTTGTGGCCATTTCTACAGACATATCCTTAAAAATGTGAGAATTACGTTTTACACTACGAAGCTGTGCCAATTTTTCCTCCCACAAACATAAAAGAAGTTGAACTTCCTCTTTGTTCCACCTTGATCTCTTTTTCCTGAAAAATTAACAAATTCACATATATTTTAAATAATAATTTTATTAAAAAGAAGTTTACTAACCTCTTTCCCTCGCTGTCGGCCATTTTTGTTTACTTTGTCATTTGACATTTCTCCCATTTTCGCAAAAATTATCGATAAAATTAGGAATAACACCGCAAATCTAGTTGGGAATCTGAGATTAACTTTTAATCTCCGATTAACTAGAGAGGAATTTTTTATGGTAAATCTCGTTTCTTAATTACGGATTCCAGTTTGCGTTTGCCCTTTTGAATCTATGGTTGTGGATAGTACTCGCAGAATTTTCCCTATATGATGATCACTACCGGGCGTATCATCCACCGTGTCACAATTTATCTCTTTCGATAAAAAACTACATGCTCATGCTGAAATGTCAATCGCAGATAAAGTATGGTCATGGATAATATGATACGAGATTCTTTGATTCGAGAGAGAGTTGTCAAAACTCACATTTTTTATAACATTTGCCAATGATGCCACTGCTGAAAAATATTAGATTGGATATTTAATAAATTATACAAAACGCTAAATTAAACACTTTTAAAATGCATACATATATAAATGTTAAAATGCAAAATCATTAATTAATTTACATAAATATTTATTTTGCCAAAATATGTTCGCACAGTTCAATGAAATTTCATTTCACACTAATTTCGTCAAGTAATTAAAGCGGTTTACTTCTGGCATCTCGCCTTTTCTGAAATCAGCTGATCGAAATTCCCTGATCTCTTTCGCTGTCAAATAATCAGGGAACGCGTTTGAGGAAAAAATAAGAGCCAATGCGAGAGTCTCGTATCATATTATCCATGGTATGGTGAGTGGAATAGTGAATATATTTTCCGTTGTTAAGAATACACAGATTATTTTGTAGTATATAACTTTCAAACATTATTCCTCTGGAGTTGGTATTGTGGGGGCCTCATAGTGCATGTCACCCGTTTATATCGCCTAATATAATATTGTTCGCAAAATTAGTATCAGTATTCAACTCATTGGGAGAAATTTTTATGTTTGATGGTAGGTAAATATTTTGTATTTTAATTTGTAGCTTGGGTAGAAGCTATTTGAAATTTGGAATTATTGCCGTTTGCACTGTAGACATATTGAATATACTTGCAGATGAGAAATTCAATACCTAATTTATTTTTCATTTGTAATGACAACATCGGCCTCAACACCCGCGTCGTTAGTTCTGCTTTCTCCAGACTGGACAAGGAAGCAAAAGAAATGGGTCTGGCAGTGAACGAGGGCAAGACGAAATATCTCCTGTCATCAAACAAACAGTCAACGCACTCGCGACTTGGCACTCACGTCACTGTTGACAGTCATAACTTTGAACTTGTAGGTAATTTCGTCTATCTTGGAACCAGCGTAAACACCACAAACAATGTCAGCCTGGAAATCCAACGCAGGATAACTCTTGCCAACAGGTGCTACTTCGGACTAAGTAGGCAATTGAGAAGCAAAGTCCTCTCTCGACAGACAAAAACCAAACTCTATAAGTCACTCATAATTCCCGTCCTGCTATATGGTGCAGAGGCTTGGACGGTGACAACAACCGATGAGTCGACGTTGCGAGTTTTCGAGAGAAAAGTTCTGCGAAAGATTTATGGTCCTTTGCGCGTTGGCCACGGCGAATATCGCATTCGATGGAACGATGAGCTGTACGAGATACACGACGACATTGACATAGTTCAGCGAATTAAAAGACAGCGGCTACGCTGGCTAGGTCATGTTGTCCGGATGGACGAAAACACTCCAGCTCTGAAAGTATTCGACGCAGTACCAGTCGCGGGAAGCAGAGGAAGAGGAAGACCTCCACTCCGTTGGAAGGACCAAGTGGCGCCACGTTGCGAAAAGAAGAAACGACTGGCGTGCGGTTATTAACTCGGCTATAATCGCATAAGCGGTGTCTACGCCAATTAAGAAGAAGAATGAAATTAACTGCCCCTAGAACTGAGGAGATACCGGCTAAGTGGAGTGAGAAAATAGCTAGATCAACTGAAACTCCTCCGTGTGCGATAACAGATGATAGGGGTGGGTAAATTGTTCAACCTGTACCAGCTCCGTTTTCTACTATACTTCTCACTAATAGTAATGTAAGGGAAGGGGGTAATAATCAAAATCTTATATTATTTATTCGTGGAAATGCTATATCGGGGGCTCCTAATATTAAAGGAACAAGTCAATTTCCGAACCCACAAATTATAATTGGTATAACTATAAAGAAAATTATTACGAAAGCAAGAGCTGTTACAATTACATTATAAATTTGATCATCTCCAATCAATGCTCCTGGGTGACCCAGTTCAGCTCGAACTAAAATTCTAAGAGATGTTCCAACTATTCCTGCTCAGGCCCCGAAGATAAAATATAAAGTTCCAATATCTTTATGATTTGTTGAGAATAGCCATTGTCGCGATTAAATGGCTGAAGTTTAGGCGATAGACTGTAAATATATTTATAAGAATTTATTCTTTTTAATCATTATTATATTAATCTAATCATTAGTAATTTAATTAATATTTAAGTTGGCTTTATAGTCAATAATGACATTAGACTGCAATTCTAAAGGAGTAAAAAATTATTAAGGCTTAAAAGATTTATACTTATATTTATAGCTTTGAAGGCTATTAGTTTAATTAACTTAAAGCCTTACACTATAGTTTATAAGAATAAACAAATTATAGAAATTAAGATTAGACTAAATGTAGAAATAAATGATAAAATTAATATTAGCTTAAAAGAAATGTTGTTAATAGTTATATCAATAGTTCAATTATTTTCATAATAATTAAGCATAAATGCTGCGAAGCATAGTCGTAAGTAAAAAAATAATGTAATAAGTGTTATAACTGTTATAATTGTTATTAATATATATTGACTTTTTAACACTAATAGTTGAATAACTAATCATTTGGGCAAAAATCCAATAAACGGCGGCAACCCTCCTAGTGAAAGTAAGTTTAAAAATAAAATAAATTAAAGGATTTTAGAATTGAAGAATGAATTAAATAATTGATTAATGTGGAATATTTTAAAGTTGTTGAATATAAAGGTTAATCTGAATGATAAAAATGTATAAAAAGAGAAATAAATACATCATATTGATTCATTTGCTTGTATGGCTGCTAATATTCATCCCAAGTGGTTGATTGATGAAAAAGCTATTAGTTTTCGTAGAGAAGTTTGATTAAGTCCACCACGGTATAGAGGAGTAGGGAAAGTCCTATTCACCATAGAAAAAAAGCCATTCACAGTCCTTAACCTACCCCTCAAGTGTACTTTCGCAATAACAACATCATGGCCACCTCTGGTGAATAAGGGTGGCGAGAGATGTCACTCTTGCATACTGAGGTAACAGAATGCCACAGCCGTCAGCCCAAATTCAAACGTTTCCAAATCGTGTGTCAAAATCGTGGTCCTACTTCGTTGCGTGATTTCTTGCGTTGTCGTCTCTGCTGTGCTCTTTATTTTAGTCGGGGGCTGTATTTGTTATTTACAGCTAACCTGCGTTTCTCAGGTTTGCTATCTGCGGTCTGTTGCCCCGGCCGAGCATTTACAGTTGGGGATTTATTTTCCTTACGATTTCCGTTGTAGCGTCCCTCGTCGCTATGTTGCCTCCCTCTCGTGGGTAGGTGATCCCTCGAGGCCACCCTCTATGGGGTTGTGGATGCTTATTTTGAGGCGGCATCGAGTCACCTCGTCACCGGAGATTCGTAGGATGCTTCAGGTCTTTTAAGCCGAACCCTCCTCTCCTGTCGCTCTTGGTCAGGGACTGCTTATTGGGTATTCGCAGCTAACCTAAGAACTTAGGCCGTCAACAGTTCGCCAGGCTGTAACCCTTGGTGGCCTGAGCTCAGCCATAGAGGTTAAAACGGGTTGCAGAAAGCGAAAATGCTATAATATTAAATTATAAATTTTTAGTACTATATTTGTACATTTATAAATACTATTTTCAATTTTTGTTATAGAGTAAAGTTTTTAGCTGTTATAACAAAAATTAATTATACCTTCATGATATAGAAAAATATGCTATATATTTTTAAGCGTTTTAGTTAACTTATTCATGGACAAAATGGAAATTATATTTGATAATGAGTGGACCATAAGAGATAACTATTGTGAAAAATTTGATATTACGTACCATAACAATTCGTCTGAACAGTAAAACACATTGTTTTATTGTAAGATAAATCAGGAGATAATTATAATAGCCATGTTTTCTATATTTTAATTATAAATTTTTGTAATCACAAACTACGCACACGTTTTAAATGCCAGAATTTAGCTATACGCCGCCGATCAGGAATCCTACTCATTCCCAAATGGAGTGTTTGATTATCCTAACAGATTTACCACACTATTTTTTAGTTCTAAGCTAAGTTTTTAAATAAAAAGGATTCTTAAAGAAATTATTTTTTGAATTTGCAATATCTATATAGTAGTAAAAAGTAGTTTAAATTAGCTCACGCAACACTATTTTGCCATGCTCAGTAGCGATACCGGCATAGTATTTAAAAAAATAAATGATTGTTCGAAATATATTCCGTTTGAAGTTATTCAAATCGATAATAACTTGTTTGGCCCAATTAAAAATACAACTCAAATTCCTTAACTTTTAATAGCGGCTCATTATTAGCCAAATTATATTTATTTGTTTTTTAAAGTTTAAATATCAGTATTAGCCAAATTACATTTATTTGTTTTTTAAAGTTTAAATATCAACTTCCACACCATTCATAATCGACCATAATTCACTAGATGTAAAGACGAATTGTAATTCGCGTAGATGCAAATGTTTCTTTTTCAAATCGCTGCTTAGTCACCGACGCTGCCAACTTTCATTTGATGAGTGTTGTTTATTATTTGCGTAGTTTATCCCGATGTTCTATCGGTTTTGGTGGAGCTGGTTCCCCCCACACCCCAATTCGGCATCATAATATTGCGCAGCACGATATGGTCATAATTCTCATGGTACTTGCTCTTCCATGGATTGTACACCAAAATTCTTCAACCACGGTATGTTGGAGGGAACGACATCGGTAATACATTCGTGAACTTGGCTTTCAATAAGAAGGTAGGATCACAACACATGTCTTAATGACGGTATCCCCACCATTTTTCATCTTTACGCATAACACGATGAAACCAGTCAATTAATTCGCTCAACTGGTAACGCTTTGGTCTGCAAGGTGGGTGTTTAGCTATTAGTAAGTATGTAAATTCAATTTTGTTCAAAACCTACCCAACAGCCTGATAAACCTGACCAGCAGTACCGGGATTCTAAGTGTAATTTAGAATAGGTTATGCAACATCCGAATGTGCTCACCGTAGTATTTGCTCTTCAAAAAGTTGCTTTCACCCTCAAGCACAAAGCTCATTGGTTTGGGACTAGCGTTCTGCACCAGCTCCTTTGCTGATTCTATAAAAAAAATTAAAAAATGCATGGTAAATCTTTTAAAATAAATTTTAATTTTAGCTTACCTAGCAATGCGACGTGCACCTTCCACGAACACGTCATTGAATTTAAAATTCTGTCTCGAATTCACGACCAACTAATTTGATAACTACATTTGAGTACTTCATAGCATCGCGTATCTCTTTTTCATCTCTTAAATCATAAAATTGTAACAGCACCAGACCCATTACGCAGCAATATTAACGTGGCCATGTTTGGTTATTTCGTACTTTTATTGGAATAAAATCGCAGCCGATCTGTTGTTTATCGTCCCATGAAAATTGTAAACACTTTTTATAAATTCAAATAACTAAATAAACCATCGCAAAGGATTTAACCATGAAATAAACTAAAACAAATTGTCTTTGCAAAAACCTTCGTTACGATGGCAAAAATGTAAATGTGGTTGTGAATGAGTATAATCTAGACCCCACTATTCGGCATGGTTGCTTATTTGTTCGTAACATTTTTCTGTGGTGAACATTTATTGACTTACCACAGTTAAAAAGAGGCATAAATAAAAAGCTTAATTTTTCATGTATTTGCTCATATTGTTCTCATCTTTAAGAATACATATTAAAATAAAACGATTTTCTTTTGAAAATATATTAAACTTTTACATATAACCAATATTTTTGGGACAACTTTTCCATAAATTTTAAGAAAATAACACAATGCAACCATTTTCCGGTTAAAAGTCGGCCATCTTGGATTCAAATAGAAACTCAACCCCGGACTACACTTGGCGTTTCTACAGTGGCACCTCTCAGCTGTGCCTTTGTTTACATAACATCAGCTGATAGTGACCTTACTCCTCCTATACCTTGAAGTCCACCCAATGATCCTGTAACAGTTGAGGCAATAATTGCTATAAATATAAAGGTATTTTGTGTTGTGTAAGAAATTAATATTAGAGGAGCAATTTTTTGCCATGTTATTAGGGTAAGAGCGTTTATTCAAGAAAGCCCTTCTATAACATTGGGGAATCAAAAATGAAAGGGTACTGCCCCTCTTTTTAGTAGTAGGGATGAAATAATTATTAAATTACTATAAGAAGAATTATCTTGAATAATCGGGTAATTATTTAAATACCTTATTATAATAGCAAACAGTAGAACTGCTGAGGCTATAGCTTGGGTTAAAAAATATTTTAATGAGGCTTCTGTAGATGTTAAATTGTTACTATTTATTAGGGGGATAAATGACAACAAGTTAATTTCAAGCCCTATTCAGGCGCCTAATCAAGAATTTGAGGATACAGTGATTAGGGTTCCTGTTATTAAGATAAAAAAAACATAATTTTTTCTGAATTATTAAAAATTAAAAAGAAAAGGATTTAAACCTTTATAAATGGGGTATGAACCCAGTAGCTTAATTAGCTTATCTTTTTATTGAAATTAATATTAGGATTGATTTAATAGATGTACTTTCTTATAATTAATACTATTTGTAATAAATAATAAATATATTTTGGTGTATGATGCACAAAAGTTTTTGATACTTTTAGAAATAGTTTAATTCTATTAAATATACAGTACTTGTCCAATAAATTACGAACGAAGAAAAAAAATAGTTCTAACTTTAATCATTAATAAAAACATAAATATTTGGCTTATTTTAGAAAAAAATTATTTTTTATATGCTATATACATTAAACTTAAATTATTATATTTTTGTATTGAATCATATTCAATATTTTGTCGCCATATATATATATATATATTTTCTTTTTTTTGCTGTCGTTCGTAGTTTATTGGACAAGTACTGTAATGAATGCAATACTAATTGCATTATTTACCCTATCAAGGTAACCCTTTTATCAGGCAATTCATTGAATGAAATTAACTTATTTCAAATGAAATAAGCTGTTTTCAACTAATTTTTTTTTTCTATACTTATATTTAAGTTGTATATATAGCTTAATTGTAAATATATATTTAAATATTTAAATAAATAAAAAAAGTACAGTTTAAAAAATAAATTTTTATGAATCTAGATAATTTAAAATTCCAATATAGACATTTCCGAGAATTAAAAGATCAACTTCATATAAATAGATAAATGATTATAATAAATTTATTTTTAATATTAATTTATAACAATGTTTATAATGTTAGATTATATTATATACTAATAAATTGATAATACTGTTATTCATCTATGAATCTTAAGGTTTTTTTTTATATGAATATAGATATCTATTAATTAATTAAATATTTATATACATATATATATATATTAATCTTAACTTGGTATATCGTTTATTTATTTTTAATATTTATATAATTATAAAAGATAAATATTCATCTAAAATAAATATATGATAAAGTATTTATAAATAAATTTAATATTTATAAAATTTATTAAAAAAAAAAAAAAAAAAAAAATTAGATGAAACTTAAATATTAATTAAACTACTAATGATCAATATGATTTTTTTTTATTATTTAATTTAATTATTATTTCAATTTATATACTAATTTTTTTTTATTATTAGTATTTATTGATACTAGTAATGTTAGTTTTAAAATTAAGTTAAAAAATTAACATTAAGATTATGTGTAATTAATTTTATATAAAAGGTTAATTTTCATCTAATTTTTTTAATCAAAAACGGTATATTACTTAGGGGGTAATTGCTGATTAGGAGATACTACTAACTCATTTTATTTTCATCTAATCTAATTTTTTTTTTGATTTATTAATGTTATTTAGTTTAATGTTTATTTATATTATTATTTAATATTATTTAATAATTTAATTAATATTAAAGTTTTATTTTGGCTTTGAATTTTATTATTGATTTATTTCATATGTAAGTTTTTGCGTGTATTTTTGTTTATTTAAATAGTAAGTAAAATTTAATTATATTCTCAGTAAATAGTATTATTAATCAAAGAAATTTGGAAATAGTAATTTCATAGAGTATTGGCTAAATTTGTGCCAGCAGCCGCGGTTATACAAATAATGCAAATAAAATTTGTTCAGTGTGAGTTAAAATTTATTTATATAAAAATAATATTAAATTTATTAGGTGAAATTTTAAATTTAAAAAATTTTATTATGGAGGTTTTGAAGCTTGTAAATTTTATTTATAATCTAGGATTAGATACCCTATTATTTAAAATGTAATTTCAATCACTAAGGTAGTAGTAGTTATGTTCTTGAAACTTAAAAAATTTAGCGGTATTTTAGTCTATTCAGAGGAACCTGCCCTGTAATTGATAATCCACGATGAACCTCACTTAAGTTTGTTTATCAGTTTATATACCGTCGTTATCAGAATATTTTATTAGAATAATAATTTTCTATAATTCTTATAAGAATTTATATCAGATCAAGGTGTAGCTTATGTTTAAGTAGAGATGGGTTACAATAAATTTATTTAAACGGATCTAATTTTGAAATGTTTAGTGAAGGTGGATTTGATAGTAAAATTTTAAAGATTGTTAATTTGATTTTAGCTCTAGAATATGCACACATCGCCCGTCGCTCTTGCTATTAAGGTAAGATAAGTCGTAACATAGTAGATGTACCGGAAGGTGTATCTAGATTCTAGAATGACAATTTAAAGCTTATTCAGTAAAGCATTTCATTTCTCGTACATTGAAAAGATTTTTGTGCAAATCAATATAAATTGATCAAAATTTACTTATTAATTTATTTTGTTTTTAAATTAATATATTTTTTGATTTTTTGGTTATTTATTTAATTGAAAAATTTATTTATTTGAATATTTTAAGGGATAAGCCTTAAGATAAATTATTAAAAACTAATAGTGGTAGTATAAAATGTATGCTTAGAATTAGCAATCATTATAAAGCTTGTTATAAATTATTTTATGAATTATATTATTTATTATATTTTAATTTATTTATAAAATTTTTTTTATTAATTAAGTATAAAAAGGAATAATGATAGAATTAGTGTATTTTTTTTGTTTATGTAATTTTATATGATAAGTGTGTATAAAGAACTCGGCAAAAATTTTACCCGCCTGTTTAACAAAAACATGTCTTTTTGAGTTATTTTTAAAGTCTGACCTGCCCACTGAAGTTTATTTAAATGGCCGCAGTATTCTAACTGTGCAAAGGTAGCATAATCATTAGTCTTTTAATTGAAGGCTGGTATGAACGGTTGGACGAGGTATAAGCTGTTTCATATAAATTTATAGTAGAATTTTATATTTTAGTTAAAAAGTTAAAATTTAGTTAAAAGACGAAAAGACCCTAGAAATAGAATAAAATTTGAGGTTCTGCACCGCGACCTAGGGTCTAACGTGCCCTTCTCTATATCACATGACCTCCCAGAGCCCCAGCAGCCTGAACAGTTCCAGTAGTTTGCCGGGCGCCAGTGAGGTGATGAGATCCCTGCTGATATATACGGAATCCAGGGCCTTGAGCCTTTTTCCACAGATTGCTGAGCAATCCAGGAATAGGTGTGCTGGTGTTTCTAGCTCCAAGTCGCAGAACCGGCAGGTAGCACAGGAGACCATGCCCATGTTGGACAGGTGCTTCCTGAGTGTACAGTGCCCTGTGTAGACTGCGACGAGGAGACGGAATTTCTCATGGGGAAGGTTCATTAATTCTTTGAACCTGGAGAAGTTATATCCTCCTAGAAGCAGCTTGGCGTGATGCATACTTGCTGCCTGCCGCCAGTACCGCTCCCTCTCCTCTCTCGGTGTGCTTTCCGCTAGAGCATCCATCTGTTTAGAGGACACTATCTTCCCTCTTCCACAGCCTTCTGCTGACATTAGCAGCATGGTGTGTTTTGCTGCTAGCTTGATCACCTGATGCAGCGGTGTGAGCTCTAGTATGACTTCCAGTGCCACCGTGGGGCATGTGCGCATTGCCACCGAAGCACAGACACATGCAAGTCTCTGCAGCTTTGTTAGTCTCTGAATCACAGAGGACTGTGCTGCTTTGCCGGCCCAGGCAACCGCTCCATTGGTGACGATAGGCCTTACTATCATGGTATACAGCCATCTGATGATATTAGGCTTGCATCCCCATGATCTGCCGGCCAGGCGTCTGCATATCATGAGCGCTCTAGTTGCTTTGGGCAACGTTAAGTCCAAATGCTTGCCCCATCTCAAAGTTGAGTCTAAGGTGAGGCCAAGGAATTTGACCTCTTTTGACATTTCCACCTCTGTGCCCCCAATTGTTAGGAACCTCAGGCCCGGAAGAGATCTCCGCCTAGTGAATGGGATCACGGTGGTTTTTGCTGGGTTGATGTTTAGCCCTACCGTGGTGCACCATCCTTTCGCCAGGTTTAGGCCCCTTTGAACAATGTCACAGAGAGTGTTCTCAAATCTGCCTCTCGCCATTATGACAACGTCGTCCGCGTATCCCTGACAGCGGATTCCATTGCTGGTGAGCAGCTCGAGTAGTTCGTCTACTATCAGGCTCCATAGCAGAGGGGACAGTACTCCTCGTGGTGCCAAGACGTATCTTACTATTTCTTACCGATGTTTCTGCAACCCTCGTGCGCAGAAGGGCTTCTATCGGTCTGCGTATCGTAGGGTTGACGTTTCTTCTCTCGAGTGCCTTGATAACGCTAGTGTGGGACGCATTATCAAAGGCACCCTCAATATCAAGGAAGGCGCAGATCGCAACCTCGCCATTGTCCAGTGAACCCCGTAGCTCAGACGTGAGTTGGTACAGAGCAGTGTTCGTGGATCTACCCGCTCTGTACGCGTTAGGTCCGCTTGAACTGTCCCCAGGAAGAGCGTTTGTAGGAGTGTATCTGCCCTTTCCTCCGCGCTTGTCGTATAAGTCCCGTCTTGTCTTTTAAGGATAATACTGTGTCCGTCTTACCCTTCGACAACGCCTTGTGCAGTCTAGCTGCCTCAGGGGTCGAGGAGACGCTATCACAGAATTTCCTGAAACTGTTTGACTTGGCAAGCCTAATCTCCTTGTTGTAGACTGTTAGGTGCCGTTTGTAGTCCTCTTAGCTGCCTGTGCGCTTGGCTTTGTTGAAAAGCCTGCGCACCTTAAGTCTGAGGGCTGAGAGTTTACTGGACCACCAGGGGCAGCTTTGTTTGCTGGTGGTCGTTTTCACTGGACAGGCACAATGATAGGCGTCCACAATGGACTGGTTTATGGCACTCAGTCTGCTCTCCAGTCCATCTGCGGTGGACCTACCATTCGCCTGCCCCACTACGCTTATGCTTATATTATTGCTTAGAATTTTTCTGAAAGTAGCCCAGTTCGTATTTCGCGTGGTACGAGTCGGAGGTCGGTCCCCGACTGCCACCCCCAGAACGAAACGGATGATCCTGCGATCTGCCAGTGAGGGCTCTGTTGACACCCGCCACTGTGAGATCAGCCCGGTCATGCTGTCGTTACTTAGGGTGATGTCTAGGACCTCCCTGCGAACACTGCTGTGGCTGTCTCTCCCGGAAAGTACGCGGATGCGAGGACGAAGTCAGACCCTTCCTTGTCCTTCACCTGCGCCGCCACCAGATCTTGCGTTAGAAACTCTGAAATACAGAAAAAGTCTATATCGGCTCTAACGACTACACTGGAACGGGGTCTCTCGCTGGACAGATCCCAGATTACCTTGCTATTTCTCGTGTTGAGGCCTCTTACCTCTCCTCTGAAAACCCAGGGTTCCTGCATTAGAAGGATGCTCAGGTTATCCGAGATGAACCTCTTCACGATGACCGCCGAGGCCGCCGATGTGTGATGCAGGTTCACCTGAGCCACTTCCATGCCGGTTCTAGAGCTTATAAGATGGGTTCTGTAAGAGGCAGGTCTTCGTCCACGATGTCTTCCGCGGCCTGCATCTCCAGCTCCTCCAGAAGCTCCTGGGTTGATGGCAGCGTACCTCCTTGCTTGTTGGGGAGCTCGTTGCTATTGTCAACAACCGCGGCGGTGGTCTCAACCTGCCCAGCCGAGATGGGTTCGTTGGGGGACTCAGTTTGCCCTCCCGAAACCACAGCCGCAGTTGCCTCATGCGCTGCTGGGCGGGTTACGGGTGGAGCCGGTGCTTCGGTCATCCCCGTCGTAGCTCCCTGGCTTGATAACGTGGTCTTGGGCCTCCATGGCCTCACAACGATCTTGCCGAAGCGGAAATTCAACCTGAATCCCTTCTGCTGAATGTACTTATAGGACTCATCGTCCATCGTTATGTTGAGGTTCCACCCAGAACCCTCAACTTTGCTTAATACGACTTTCCACGCCGAGGTACTTAAACCTTCATTCTGGTTCCTTACCAGATTGAGCGCGATGTCGTAGCCTTTGTCTGCGCTTCTAGGGAAGAACGCTACCATGCTGTGTAGCTGTGGAATCTCTTCACCCCTTCTTACACACAGGGCCGGACCCTTCCAATCTCCTTACTTTGGTGTGATCCCTTGTAGCCAGGTGGCCGACTTTTCATTTTGGCAGTCAACCAGCAGCATGCCGCCCTTGAAAAATATGCCGTTAAAGGCTCCGGTGAAGCCTTCGCCGACAGACAGGGCATCCACAATGCAGTCCTGGAGAGCCGTCAGTCGTTCGGATCCCAGGGTCTCCGCCAGGTAGTTGCGGGGCAACACAGCCATCCGAATGCTGCTCACAGCCTCTGCGTATTTGCGGCTTGCGGTTGGCTGCTGGTTGGGGTTGGAGCGCTTTCCACTGGCCTCCTGTGGTTTGTCCTCTCTTACCCTCTTTGGTCTAGGTGGCTCCTGAGGTGTTATTTGGCCACTCTTCCTCTTCTCCATTCTAGGTGCCTCTTGGGGCGCCGGCCTTGCTTCGCTCCGTTCCTCCAGCGAGGCAGCGCGAGATCGGCGACGCCTTCGATTTCTGCGTCTGGTTGCCGCCGATCCACCGTTGGCACCTGTGCGCTGTGCATTGTTGGGAGGGGTTATTCCCACTGCTCCTACTCAGAGCCCGCTTTTCAGCTGACTCTGGTGTCATGCCGTCCTCCAGGAATCTTAGGTACCACTTAAGAGTGACTCCGCTCCGCTGTCCTGGCTCCGGGGTACGTGAAATGTTCCCTCGTTGCCGTCTCCGTTTACGTTCACCCCTTGATTCCACTTTCGTGAAACCACCCTCCTCTCTGCAGTCGATCCTGCTCGAGGGGGTTGCGGGGGCACATTTGCGCGATTTACCGTGGTCTTTATTGACTCACTACGCTGTGTACCGCTGCAAGAGGGCACATCGTCGTCGTCGCGTGCGTGCTCCTCGAAGAATGCTCGCTCTTTAGGCGACAGGGCATCCAGGAAGCTAAATTTTCTTCTAGCTCCTGGGCCACTCTTGCTTGTGGTACTACTGCTGCTGCTGCTTCTGTCCGTTGCTCCGATTGTTGTTGTTGTTGTTTCGGTTGTCGTTGTTGTTTTTGCCGTTGTTGTTGCCGTTGTTTGTTTGTTCTTTTGTTGTTGTTCCATCTTGTTCTTACGACCGTTTGGCCTGTGTTGTGGGCCTCCCGGTCTAATCTTCGAAAGGGGAATCTAAAAGTCCGCTGCGCCAGAGCCCCGTGACGCAGTAAGGCCACCGTTACTTCCCAAGGCGGCCCGGTGTTGGGAAGGCTCCGTACGAATACAGCCGAATTTACCTCCTGGCTGCAAATCATTCAATGGGCACGGGTCGCATAACACCCTGGATTAGGTAGCTCTTGGTCGCCGCACACATGCGGCCTCCGCCATCCCCCAGGGGAGATGCTAATCAGCATCATCCATGGTGGATGGGAGATGCCGTGCTGTGCTGCGGTTTAAGCCCCTGCACCACGACAAGGTGCCTACCATTAGCAGAGGGAAGACCCTATAAATCTTTATACTTTATGTTGTTTAGATTTTTTAGATTAATTTTATTTTTATAATTTAAAGTATTTTGTTGTGGTGATATTAAAATTTAATGAACTTTTAATTATTTAAAATCATTAATTTATGAGTTATTGATACATTAGTAGTGATTATAATATTAAGTTACTTTAGGGATAACAGCGTAATTTTTTTGGAGAGTTCATATCGATAAAAAAGTTTGCGACCTCGATGTTGGATTAAGATATATTTTTAGGTGTAGCCGCTTAAATGTTAAGTCTGTTCGACTTTTAAATTCTTACATGATGTGAGTTCAGACCGGCGTAAGCCAGGTTGGTTTCTGTCTTTAATATATTATAATATCTTAGTACGAAAGGACCAGGTATTAGAATAATAATATTTTATATAAGGAATATGATTAATATATTATACTATTTTGGCAGATTAGTGCAATAAATTTAGAATTTATTTATGTAATTTATATTACAAATAGTACTTGTTTTTTATAGAATTTATTTTATCAATTATTGGAAGTTTAATTTTGGTAATTTGTGTTTTAGTTAGAGTAGCTTTTTTAACTCTTTTAGAACGTAAGGTTTTAGGTTATATCCAGATTCGTAAGGGACCAAATAAAGTGGGGTTGATAGGAATTCCTCAGCCTTTTTGTGATGCGATTAAGTTATTTACTAAGGAACAAACTCATCCTCTTTTATCAAATTATATCTCTTACTATTTTTCTCCTATATTTTCTTTATTTTTATCTATGGTTGCTTGATTATGCATTCCTTTATTTGTTAAGCTGTTTTCATTTAATTTGGGCTTACTATTTTTTTTATGTTGTACTAGTTTAGGAGTGTATACTGTTATAATTGCTGGTTGATCTTCTAAATCTAATTATGCATTGTTGGGGGGTTTACGGGCTGTGGCACAAACCATCTCTTATGAAGTTAGAATAGCATTGGTTTTGTTATCTTTTGTGTTTTTTATTGGAAGTTATAATATTTTAGATTTTTTTTTTATTATCAATAAAGTATTTGATTTTTGGTAATTTTATTTCCTATTAGTTTGGTTTGATTTTGTATTTGTTTAGCTGGAACTCATCGTACTCCTTTTGATTTTGCAGAAGGTGAATCGGAATTAGTTTCTGGATTTAATATTGAATACAGAAGAGGGGGGTTTGCTTTAATTTTTATGGCTGAATATGCTAGAATTTTATTTATGAGCATATTATTTTGTGTAATTTTTTTAGGTTGTGATGTGTTTAATGTTATATTTTATGTTAAGTTAACATTTATTTCATTTGTTTTTATTTGAGCTCGAGGGACTTTACCCAGATTTCGTTATGATAAATTAATGTATTTAGCTTGAAAGAGTTTTTTACCTTTTTCGTTAAATTTTTTATTATTCATTATTGGGTTAAAATTAATGCTGATTTATTATATGTGGTCAACAAGATTTAGTAAAGTCAATAGAAAGGTTGATTTCTACTATCTTATGTTTTCAAAACATATGCTTATTCAAGCTCATTGACTAATTAATTAAATTGTCTCATCATTTATTTCCTAAGGGGTTAATAATATAATATAAGAAGTAAATTACAGTTAAGATTTGACCTACTAATACATAAGGTTCTTCTACTGGTCGTGCTCCAATTCATGTCAGTAAAATTACTGTAACAACTATAGTTCAAAATAAGATTTTGTTAATAGGATAGAATTGAATACCTCGGAACTTTCTTAAGTGATAGAAGGGAAGGATTGCTAAAATGGCAATTGAGAGGACTAGGGCGATTACTCCTCCAAGTTTATTTGGAATAGATCGTAGAATTGCATAAGCGAATAGGAAATATCATTCTGATTGAATATGTACTGGAGAAACTAGTGGATTGGCGGGAATGAAATTATCTGGGTCTCCTAATAGATAGGGGTTAATTAGTGTTAGCAGAATTAGTGCTGCAATTATAATAACAAATCCTACAATATCCTTGTATGAGAAGTAGGGGTGGAAAGGAATTTTGTCAATATTAGAGTTTAGCCCGATAGGGTTATTAGAGCCTGTTTGATGGAGGAAGAGTAAATGAATTAAGGTTATTGCTAGTACAATAAATGGTAGGATGAAGTGGTGGCTAAATGAGCCTTAGTCGCCTGCCCCACCCCACACCTACACCCATCACTAACACCCACACTCACCTCGACATCACCACACTCCACATCAACACCACCCACACGCGCGAGCGCAGAATCCACACACTAAAACACACACAACACCACTCCACTGAAAAAGGGTCCGCTTTACACAAGTCAGTTCTGATTCGACTGCTTTCGAAACCACGACGCTTTCCGCCACCACTACGCAGCATATTCCAGTTAACTACTTCTTATTTAATTTTATTTATTCTTATGAATTATAATTATAAATAATTACGTTACATTTAAGTCAAGTGAATTATATTCAGTGAAGTTTTATTGTAAAACCAAAAAAAAGGAAACCCCGCAAATCAAGTGTTAGTGCAATTTAAAACAAATACAAGTCGGTGGTCAATTATATTGTTAAAGCCAAAATCCCGAGCATTTTTATTTTTAAAAACCAAAGGCTAAGAAGTGATAAGTGAAGCGGGCAAGCATTAAAACATTGGTTCTTCGAGCCGCAAAGAACGGCACTATTGAAAACAAAAAAAAATAAAAAAAAAATTAAATGTGTGACATAAACATATAGACAAAAGGAGGTTAACTTACAAAATTCGTGCAGTGAGGCGACATATACATACATACATACACATATACAAAATTTTGTGCAATATACACTATATAAAAAAATCACCCTTTACAAAAAAATTATTGCAAGGGAAATCAAAGTGCAGTGGCAAATACATACATACATACAAAAGAAAAAAAAACAGTTGAAAACGGATTACACGAAACGGTTCCGTACTGTTAGATCAAAATCAAAAAAAATAAAAATAAAAATTTATATCAAAATCAAAAATACTTTTTATATTTATATTACGCGGGTGAAACACAAAAATATAGCGTGTGAAATACATAAATACACATAACATATTCTAAAAATTGTGCAAAAAACCCCTAACGTGCAATTACCAAAATAACAAAACAAAACCCATATATATATTCACAAAGGAAGTGATAAAAACATTATTAAACATTGAAGATTGTGTGGCAAAAGCCGAAACAAACAAAAAATAAAATCCCTTCAAACAACGAGCGCGAAAAATAAAACTGGCTTAAATAGCAAAACGGGCGCGTTGATAGTGCAATTATCGGGCGCGAAAACCACATAAATTAAGTTAAATAAAAAGAAACAAAATTTAATAATAAATAATAAATAAATAACATAAAAAAAAGAGGAAAGGAAACCATCATCGGCAACAACACAACAAAAAGCAGTTTGGAAACCAAGAAACATAAAAAACGGAAGGAAACGGATCACAGGCATCGGCACCTTTATCTGCAGAAACATCCCTTAGCCCCTTGAAGCGGCTCAAAGTGAGTTGTATCGACTCCACTTTTTATTTAAAAATTATATTTTCATATTTGTATGTAGGTTAACAGATACAGTTCATATACATAACAACTGTATTCAAGTCGGTTAACATTTTAAAAGAACGGTTGCTGCCAAACTGTTTCAACTTACGGTTAATTTCCGGGAAACCAAAGAACAGTTTGGTACGCTATATATATTTGTACATCCACATATACATATGTATGAACAGTATATACTATAATATAATTATATATATACTGGCATATACATATCTAATACAAAAGGTCCTATTTACGCTTACCGTTGTGTATCCAAACACACAAATTTAAAAAAAAAAAAAATTTCAAGTATACACTTGGCCCCGTTTTCCGGCAATACAAGGGGTACTCCAAAAGTATAAGCAGGATTGCGCAAATATTGGACCAATTCGATCCGTAAGCTTGGACAAATTCGATCCGTAAAAGAAAAAATAAAAGTCATAAAATACAACATACATATATGCAAATACTTATATTCAAATTTTATATTTATTTATACATATATTGACATATAAGTACCAACCAAAGTTGGAAAACAACATACACGCACATGTATGTATAAATAATAA